>NC_048588.1:35088764-35431264 GCF_013265735.2 Oncorhynchus mykiss
AACAGGGACAGGTAAAACAGGTAAAACAGAGACAGGTAAAACAGGGACAGAGACAGGTAAAACAGGGACAGGTAAAACAGGTAAAACAGAGACAGGTAAAACAGAGACAGGTAAAACAGGGACAGAGACAGGTAAAACAGAGACAGGTAAAATAGGGACAGGTAAAACAGGGACAGGTAAAACAGAGACAGGTAAAACAGGGACAGGTAAAACAGGTAAAACAGAGACAGGTAAAACAGAGACAGATAAAACAGAGACAGGTAAAACAGAGACAGGTAAAACAGGTCAGCCAGGGGTCAACAGGTAGATATCAAATGGCAGGGGAGTCTCACCTTCTCCTCAGCAGCCTTCTTGGTCTCTACATCCATCCATCTTAGGTGGTCTAAGTTGCTGATGAATACCTCCCGTATCACAGAGATCATCTCTTCCATCTAACACACACACACACACACACACACACACACACACACACACTAAACAGATCAGTATGTACTGATAATGTCTCTATTGTGGATCTCAGCCCAGGTTCCTCTGGAACAGAATGTGATAGCCATCTCTTCTTTCAGAGTGTTAAGGAAAACAATGCTTTAGAGTGAACTTAAAATGGCTGTGTATGTGTCAGGGGCCTGACAAAATGTTTCATAGAAAATATGTGTTCGGATCACAATCTGTGTGAGCATAAACTCAATGGTATGAGACCCTAATTGTGTCAGCCAATGGGTGATCTGAACAGGCTTACGGACACACACTCTCCCCCCACCCCCTCGTGAACCTCACCAGTTCTTTGCTCTCCCCAGAGAAGGACTCCTCTACGTACAGTCTTCCGACAGCGTTGTCCATATTGTTGTTGACGTAGATGACACACTGCCGCCACACCGCCGCCTCCGTCGTGGCACCGTACAGCGCCTGCAGGGGGGGCAGCAGGGCATGGCTCACACTGATGACATCACACACACCAGAGAAATAGTGAGATGTAGGAAGAGAAGACGGACTAGAGAGAAAGGAGGGAGGTGAGAGTGAAAGGACGAGGAGATGGCGTGTCTGTACCTTGCGGAAGGCTTTCCTGGTGTCTCTGTACTGTCTGCTCAAACCCACCACCATGTTCATGACAAAACGCCACACCATGTAGTTCTGCAGGACTCTGGAAACAACAACACGGGAAAAACTACACCAGCAACTACAGTTGATCTACAATGTACTAGAAATGAGAACGTTTGAATAACTGACGCTTCTCATCATATTATAATGATGTGCTTTTCTCAACGTTCTCAGTGTGCTTGGCTAGGATAGGGTTGAGTCAATGTTCTCAGTGTGCTTGGCTAGGATAGGGTTGAGTCAGTGTTCTCAGTGTGCTTGGCTAGGATAGGGTTGAGTCAATGTTATCAGTGTGCTTGGCTAGGATAGGGTTGAGTCAGTGTTCTCAGTGTGCTTGGCTAGGATAGGGTTGAGTCAGTGTTCTCAGTGTGCTTGGCTAGGATAGGGTTGAGTCAGTGTTCTCAGTGTGCTTGGCTAGGATAGGGTTGAGTCAGTGTTCTCAGTGTGCTTGGCTAGGATAGGGTTGAGTCAGTGTTCTCAGTGTGCTTGGCTAGGATAGGGTTGAGTCAATGTTCTCAGTGTGCTTGGCTAGGAAATGGTTGAGTCAATGTTCTCAGTGTGCTTGGCTAGGATAGGGTTGAGTCAATGTTCTCAGTGTGCTTGGCTAGGATAGGGTTGAGTCAATGTTCTCAGTGTGCTTGGCTAGGATAGGGTTGAGTCAATGTTCTCAGTGTGCTTGGCTAGGATAGGGTTGAGTCAATGTTCTCAGTGTGCTTGGCTAGGATAGAATTGAGAAAATGTTCTCAGTGTGCTTGGCTAGGATAGGGTTGAGTCAAAGTTCTCAGTGTGCTTGGCTAGGATAGGGTTGAGTCAATGTTCTCAGTGTGCTTGGCTAGGATAGAATTGAGTCAATGTTCTCAGTGTGCTTGGCTAGGATAGGGTTGAGTCAATGTTCTCAGTGTGCTTGGCTAGGATAGGGTTGAGTCAATGTTCTCAGTGTGCTTGGCTAGGATAGGGTTGAGTCAATGTTCTCAGTGTGCTTGGCTAGGATAGGGTTGAGTCAATGTTCTCAGTGTGCTTGGCTAGGATAGGGTTGAGTCAATGTTCTCACCTCTTAGTGTACTTGGCTAGGATAGGGTTGAGTCAATGTTCACAGTGTGCTTGGCTAAGATAGGGTTGAGTCAATGTTCTCACCTCTTAGTGTTCTTGGCTAGGATAGGGTTGAGTCAATGTTCTCAGTGTGCTTGGCTAGGATAGGGTTGAGTCAATGTTCTCAGTGCGCTTGGCTAGGATATGGTTGAGTCAATGTTCTCAGTGTGCTTGGCTAGGATAGGGTTGAGTCAATGTTCTCAGTGTGCTTGGCTAGGATAGGGTTGAGTCAATGTTCTCACCTCTTAGTGTACTTGGCTAGGATAGGTTTGAGTCAATGTTCACAGTGTGCTTGGCTAGGATAGGGTTGAGTCAATGTTCTCACCTCTTAGTGTTCTTGGCTAGGATAGGGTTGAGTCAATGTTCTCACCTCTTAGTGTTCTTGGCTAGGATAGGGTTGAGTCAATGTTCTCACCTCTTAGTGTTCTTGGCTAGGATAGGGTTGAGCCGTCTGAAGTAGTTTGGTGCGTAGTTGATAACACTCTCTGTGTCAGGCACAGTGATGCCGACCGTCCCCATGATCTTCCTGGTGAAGTAACTCCAGTCAAACACCTGAGAGGAGGGGTTCATCATCACCTGAGAGGAGGGGTTTATCATCAACACCTGAGAGGAGGGGTTCATCATCACCTGAGAGGAGGGGTTTATCATCATCACCTGAGAGGAGGGGTTCATCATCACCTGAGAGGAGGGGTTTATCATCATCACCTGAGAGGAGGGGTTCATCATCACCTGAGAGGAGGGGTTTATAATCACCTGAGAGGAGGGGTTTATCATCATCACCTGAGAGGAGGGGTTTATCATCATCACATGAGAGGAGGGGTTTATCATCATCACATGAGAGGAGGGGTTTATCATCATCACATGAGAGGAGGGGTTTATCATCACCTGAGAGAAGGGGTTCATCATCACCTGAGAGGAGGGGTTTATCATCACCTGAGAGGAGGGGTTTATCATCACCTGAGAGAAGGGGTTTATCATCATCACCTGAGAGGAGGGGTTTATCATCACCTGAGAGGAGGGGTTTATCATCACCTGAGAGGAGGGGTTTATCATCACCTGAGAGGAGGGGTTCATCATCACCTGAGAGGAGGGGTTCATCATCACCTGAGAGGAGGGGTTTATCATCACCTGAGAGGAGGGGTTTATCATCACCTGAGAGGAGGGGTTTATCATCATCACCTGAGAGGAGGGGTTTATCATCATCACCTGAGAGGAGGGGTTCATCATCACCTGAGAGGAGGGGTTTATCATCACCTGAGAGGAGGGGTTTATCATCACCTGAAAGGAGGGGTTTATCATCACCTGAGAGAAGGGGTTTATCATCATCACCTGAGAGGAGGGGTTTATCATCACCTGAGAGGAGGGGTTTATCATCACCTGAGAGGAGGGGTTTATCATCACCTGAGAGGAGGGGTTTATCATCACCTGAGAGGAGGGGTTTGTCATCACCTGAGAGGAGGGGTTTGGCATTACCTGAGAGGAGGGGTTTATCATCAACACCTAAGAGGAGGGGTTTGTCATCACCTGAGAGGAGGGGTTTGTCATCACCTGAGAGGAGGGGTTTGTCATCACCTGAGAGGAGGGGTTTGGCATTACCTGAGAGGAGGGGTTTGTCATCACCTGAGAGGAGGGGTTTTTATCACCTGACAGGAGGGGTTTGGCATTACCTGAGAGGAGGGGTTTATCATCACCTGAGAGGAGGGGTTTATCATCATCACCTGAGAGGAGGGGTTTCTCATCACCTGAAAGGAGGGGTTTATCATCACCATCTGAGAGGAGGGGTTTATCATCACCTGAGAGGAGGGGTTTATCATCATCTGAGAGGAGGGGTTTATCATCACCTGAGAGGAGGGGTTTATCATCACCTGAGAGGAGGGGTTTATCGCATCTTGTGTATGGTAGTTTTTGCATGCCTCACTCAATATGCATTTAGCCTACTCCCTGCCTGTACTGTTGTCATTTTTGGACCTACTGTGTATGACCTTCTGCCTGCCCCTAAACCCATCTACCTGCCTCCTCCTAACGACAATTGCATTAAAAATCTGCTGCGATCTGAGCTCCAAACCAGCTATCTGTCTCCCTCGAATTCATTACACATCTGAGGAGAGGGGTTTATCATCAACACCTGAGAGGAGGGGTTTATCATCAACACCTAAGAGGAGGGGTTTATCATCACCTGAGAGGAGGGGTTTATCGTCACCTGAGAGGAGGGGTTTATCATCATCACCTGAGAGGAGGGGTTTATCATCAACACCTGAGAGGAGGGGTTTATCATCACCTGAGAGGAGGGGTTTATCGTCAACACCTGAGAGGAGGGGTTTATAATCACCTGAGAGGAGGGGTTTATCATCACCTGAGAGGAGGGGTTTATCATCATCATCTGAGAGGAGGGGTTTATCATCACCATCTGAGAGGAGGGGTTTATCATCACCTGAGAGGAGGGGTTTATCATCACCTGAGAGGAGGGGTTTATCATCACCATCTGAGAGGAGGGGTTTATCATCACCATCTGAGAGGAGGGGTTTATCATCACCTGAGAGGAGGGGTTTATCATCACCTGAGAGGAGGGGTTTATCATCATCATCTGAGAGGAGGCGTTTATCATCAACTGAGAGGAGGGGTTTATCATCATCTGAGAGGAGGGGTTTATCATCATCATCTGAGAGGAGGGGTTTATCATCAACACCTGAGAGGAGGGGTTTATCATCAACACCTGAGAGGAGGGGTTTATCATCATCACCTGAGAGGAGGGGTTTATCATCAACACCTAAGAGGAGGGGTTTATCATCAACACCTAAGAGGAGGGGTTTATCATCACCTGAGAGGAGGGGTTTGTCATCACCTGAGAGGAGGGGTTTGTCATCACCTGAGAGGAGGGGTTTGTCATCACCTGAGAGGAGGGGTTTGGCATTACCTGAGAGGAGGGGTTTATCATCAACACCTAAGAGGAGGGGTTTGTCATCACCTGAGAGGAGGGGTTTGTCATCACCTGAGAGGAGGGGTTTGTCATCACCTGAGAGGAGGGGTTTGGCATTACCTGAGAGGAGGGGTTTGTCATCACCTGAGAGGAGGGGTTTTTATCACCTGACAGGAGGGGTTTGGCATTACCTGAGAGGAGGGGTTTATCATCACCTGAGAGGAGGGGTTTATCATCATCACCTGAGAGGAGGGGTTTCTCATCACCTGAAAGGAGGGGTTTATCATCACCATCTGAGAGGAGGGGTTTATCATCACCTGAGAGGAGGGGTTTATCATCATCTGAGAGGAGGGGTTTATCATCACCTGAGAGGAGGGGTTTATCATCACCTGAGAGGAGGGGTTTATCGCATCTTGTGTATGGTAGTTTTTGCATGCCTCACTCAATATGCATTTAGCCTACTCCCTGCCTGTACTGTTGTCATTTTTGGACCTACTGTGTATGACCTTCTGCCTGCCCCTAAACCCATCTACCTGCCTCCTCCTAACGACAATTGCATTAAAAATCTGCTGCGATCTGAGCTCCAAACCAGCTATCTGTCTCCCTCGAATTCATTACACATCTGAGGAGAGGGGTTTATCATCAACACCTGAGAGGAGGGGTTTATCATCAACACCTAAGAGGAGGGGTTTATCATCACCTGAGAGGAGGGGTTTATCATCAACACCTGAGAGGAGGGGTTTATCATCACCTGAGAGGAGGGGTTTATCGTCAACACCTGAGAGGAGGGGTTTATCATCAACACCTGAGAGGAGGGGTTTATCATCACCTGAGAGGAGGGGTTTATCGTCAACACCTGAGAGGAGGGGTTTATAATCACCTGAGAGGAGGGGTTTATCATCACCTGAGAGGAGGGGTTTATCATCATCATCTGAGAGGAGGGGTTTATCATCACCATCTGAGAGGAGGGGTTTATCATCACCTGAGAGGAGGGGTTTATCATCACCTGAGAGGAGGGGTTTATCATCACCATCTGAGAGGAGGGGTTTATCATCACCATCTGAGAGGAGGGGTTTATCATCACCTGAGAGGAGGGGTTTATCATCACCTGAGAGGAGGGGTTTATCATCATCATCTGAGAGGAGGGGTTTATCATCAACTGAGAGGAGGGGTTTATCATCAACACCTGAGAGGAGGGGTTTATCATCATCACCTGAGAGGAGGGGTTTATCATCAACACCTAAGAGGAGGGGTTTATCATCACCTGAGAGGAGGGGTTTATCATCAACACCTGAGAGGAGGGGTTTATCATCATCATCTGAGAGGAGGGGTTTATCATCATCACCTGAGAGGAGGGGTTTGTCATCACCTGAGAGGAGGGGTTTGTCATCAACACCTGAGAGGAGGGGTTTATCATCATCACCTGAGAGGAGGGGTTTATCATCAACACCTAAGAGGAGGGGTTTATCATCAACACCTGAGAGGAGGGGTTTATCATCATCACCTGAGAGGAGGGGTTTATCATCAACACCTAAGAGGAGGGGTTTATCATCACCTGAGAGGAGGGGTTTATCATCAACACCTGAGAGGAGGGGTTTATCATCATCATCTGAGAGGAGGGGTTTATCATCATCACCTGAGAGGAGGGGTTTGTCATCACCTGAGAGGAGGGGTTTGTCATCACCTGAGAGGAGGGGTTTGGCATCACCTGACAGGAGGGGTTTGGCATTACCTGAGAGGAGGGGTTTATCATCACCTGAGAGGAGGGGTTTATCATCATCACCTGAGAGGAGGGGTTTCTCATCACCTGAAAGGAGGGGTTTATCATCACCATCTGAGAGGAGGGGTTTATCATCACCTGAGAGGAGGGGTTTATCATCATCTGAGAGGAGGGGTTTATCATCACAATTTGAGAGGAGGGGTTTATCATCACCATCTGAGAGGAGGGGTTTATCATCACCTGACAGGAGGGGTTTATCATCACCATCTGAGAGGAGGGGTTTATCATCACTATCTGAGAGGAGGGGTTTATCATTACCTGAGAGGAGGGGTTTATCATCACCATCTGAGAGGAGGGGATTATCATCACCTGAGAGGAGGGGTTTATCATCACCTGGCAGAAGGGGTTTATCATCACCTGACAGGAGGGGTTTATCATCATCTGAGAGGAGGGGTTTATCATCACCATCTGAGAGGAGGGGTTTATCATCACCATCTGAGAGGAGGGGTTTATCATTACCTGAGAGGAGGGGTTTATCATCACCTGAGAGGAGGGGTTTATCATAACCTGAGAGGAGGGGTTTATCATCACCTGACAGGAGGGGTTTATCATCACCATCTGAGAGGAGGGGTTCATCATCACCTGAGAGGAGGGGTTTATCATCATCATCTGAGAGGAGGGGTTCATCATCACCTGAGAGGAGGGGTTTGTCATCATCATCTGGGAGGAGGGGTTTGTCATCATCATCTGAGAGGAGGGGGTTGTCATCACCTGAGAGGAGGGGTTTATCATCATCTGAGAGGAGGGGTTTATCATCACCTGACAGTAGGGGTTTGTCATCACCATCTGAGAGGAGGGGTTTATCATCACCTGACAGGAGGGGTTTGTCATCACCATCTGAGAGGAGGGGTTTATCATCACCATCTGAGAGGAGGGGTTTATCATCAACACCTGAGAGGAGGGGTTTATCATCAACACCTGAGAGGAGGGGTTTATCATCAACACCTGAGAGGAGGGGTTTATCATCACCTGAGAGGAGGGGTTTATCATCAACACCTGAGAGGAGGGGTTTATCATCAACACCTGAGAGGAGGGGTTTATCATCAACACCTGAGAGGAGGGGTTTATCATCACCTGAGAGGAGGGGTTTATCATCACCTGAGAGGAGGGGTTTATCATCACCTGAGAGGAGGGGTTTATCATCACCTGAGAGGAGGGGTTTATCATCACCTGACAGGAGGGGTTTGTCATCACCTGAGAGGAGGAGTTTATCATCAACACCTGAGAGGAGGGGTTTATCATCAACACCTGAGAGGAGGGGTTTATCATCAACACCTGAGAGGAGGGGTTTATCATCACCTGAGAGGAGGGGTATGTCATCACCTGACAGGAGGGGTTTGTCATCACCTGACAGGAGGGGATATCATAACCATCTGAGAGGAGGGGTTTATCATCACCATCTGAGAGGAGGGGTTTATCATCACCTGAGAGGAGGGGTTTATCATCACCTGAGAGGAGGGGTTTATCATCACCTGAGAGGAGGGGTATGTCATCACCTGACAGGAGGGGGTTGTCATCACCTGACAGGAGGGGTTTATCATCACCATCTGAGAGGAGGGGTTTATCATTACCATCTGAGAGGAGAGGTTAATCATCACCATCTGAGAGGAGGGGTTAATCATCACCATCTGAGAGGAGGGGTTTATCACCATCTGAGAGGAGGGGTTAATCATCACCATCTGAGAGGAGGGGTTTATCATCACCATCTGAGAGGAGGGGTTAATCATCACCATCTGAGAGGAGGGGTTAATCATCACCATCTGAGAGGAGGGGTTTTTCATCAACACCTGAGAGGAGGGGTTTTTCCATCAACACCTGAGAGGAGGGGTTTATCATCATCTGAGAGGAGGGGTTTATCATCACCATCTGAGAGGAGGGGTTTATCACCATCTGAGAGGAGGGGTTTATCATCATCACCTGAGAGGAGGGGTTAATCATCACCATCTGAGAGGAGGGGTTAATCATCACCATCTGAGAGGAGGGGTTTATCACCATCTGAGAGGAGGGGTTAATCATCACCATCTGAGAGGAGGGGTTTATCATCACCTGAGAGGAGGGGTTTATCATCACCTGAGAGGAGGGGTTAATCATCACCATCTGAGAGGAGGGGTTAATCCTCACCATCTGAGAGGAGGGGTTTATCATCACCTGAGAGGAGGGGTTTATCACCATCTGAGAGGAGGGGTTAATCATCACCATCTGAGAGGAGGGGTTAATCATCACCATCTGAGAGGAGGGGTTTATCATCACCTGAGATGAGGGGTTTATCATCATCACCTGAGAGGAGGGGTTTATCATCACCATCTGAGAGGAGGGGTTTATCATCACCATCTGAGAGGAGGGATTTATCATCACCATCTGAGAGGAGGGGTTTATCATCACCTGACAGGAGGGGTTTATCATCACCATCTGAGAGGAGGGGTTTATCATCACCATCTGAGAGGAGGGGTTTATCATCACCTGAGAGGAGGGGTTTGGCATTACCTGAGAGGAGGGGTTTGTCATCACCTGAGAGGAGGGGTTTTTATCACCTGACAGGAGGGGTTTGGCATTACCTGAGAGGAGGGGTTTATCATCACCTGAGAGGAGGGGTTTATCATCATCACCTGAGAGGAGGGGTTTCTCATCACCTGAAAGGAGGGGTTTATCATCACCATCTGAGAGGAGGGGTTTATCATCACCTGAGAGGAGGGGTTTATCATCATCTGAGAGGAGGGGTTTATCATCACAATTTGAGAGGAGGGGTTTATCATCACCATCTGAGAGGAGGGGTTTATCATCACCTGACAGGAGGGGTTTATCATCACCATCTGAGAGGAGGGGTTTATCATCACCATCTGAGAGGAGGGGTTTATCATCACCTGAGAGGAGGGGTTTATCATCACCATCTGAGAGGAGGGGATTATCATCACCTGAGAGGAGGGGTTTATCATCACCTGGCAGAAGGGGTTTATCATCACCTGACAGGAGGGGTTTATCATCATCTGAGAGGAGGGGTTTATCATCACCATCTGAGAGGAGGGGTTTATCATCACCATCTGAGAGGAGGGGTTTATCATCACCTGAGAGGAAGGGTTTATCATCACCTGAGAGGAGGGGTTTATCATAACCTGAGAGGAGGGGTTTATCATCACCTGACAGGAGGGGTTTATCATCACCATCTGAGAGGAGGGGTTCATCATCACCTGAGAGGAGGGGTTTATCATCATCATCTGAGAGGAGGGGTTCATCATCACCTGAGAGGAGGGGTTTGTCATCATCATCTGGGAGGAGGGGTTTGTCATCATCATCTGAGAGGAGGGGGTTGTCATCACCTGAGAGGAGGGGTTTATCATCATCTGAGAGGAGGGGTTTATCATCACCTGACAGTAGGGGTTTGTCATCACCATCTGAGAGGAGGGGTTTATCATCACCTGACAGGAGGGGTTTGTCATCACCATCTGAGAGGAGGGGTTTATCATCACCATCTGAGAGGAGGGGTTTATCATCAACACCTGAGAGGAGGGGTTTATCATCAACACCTGAGAGGAGGGGTTTATCATCAACACCTGAGAGGAGGGGTTTATCATCACCTGAGAGGAGGGGTTTATCATCAACACCTGAGAGGAGGGGTTTATCATCAACACCTGAGAGGAGGGGTTTATCATCAACACCTGAGAGGAGGGGTTTATCATCACCTGAGAGGAGGGGTTTATCATCACCTGAGAGGAGGGGTTTATCATCACCTGAGAGGAGGGGTTTATCATCACCTGACAGGAGGGGTTTGTCATCACCTGAGAGGAGGGGTTTATCATCAACACCTGAGAGGAGGGGTTTATCATCAACACCTGAGAGGAGGGGTTTATCATCAACACCTGAGAGGAGGGGTTTATCATCACCTGACAGGAGGGGTTTGTCATCACCTGACAGGAGGGGATATCATAACCATCTGAGAGGAGGGGTTTATCATCACCATCTGAGAGGAGGGGTTTATCATCACCTGAGAGGAGGGGTTTATCATCACCTGAGAGGAGGGGTTTATCATCACCTGAGAGGAGGGGTATGTCATCACCTGACAGGAGGGGGTTGTCATCACCTGACAGGAGGGGTTTATCATCACCATCTGAGAGGAGGGGTTTATCATTACCATCTGAGAGGAGAGGTTAATCATCACCATCTGAGAGGAGGGGTTAATCATCACCATCTGAGATGAGGGGTTAATCATCAACATCTGAGAGGAGGGGTTAATCATCACCATCTGAGAGGAGGGGTTAATCATCACCATCTGAGAGGAGTGGTTAATCATCACCATCTGAGAGGAGGGGTTAATCATCACCATCTGAGAGGAGGGGTTAATCATCACCATCTGAGAGGAGGGGTTAATCATCACCATCTGAGAGGAGGGGTTAATCATCACCATCTGAGATGAGGGGTTTTTCATCAACACCTGAGAGGAGGGGTTTTTCCATCAACACCTGAGAGGAGGGGTTTATCATCATCTGAGAGGAGGGGTTTATCATCACCATCTGAGAGGAGGGGTTTATCACCATCTGAGAGGAGGGGTTTATCATCATCACCTGAGAGGAGGGGTTAATCATCACCATCTGAGAGGAGGGGTTAATCATCACCATCTGAGAGGAGGGGTTAATCCTCACCATCTGAGAGGAGGGGTTTATCATCACCTGAGAGGAGGGGTTTATCACCATCTGAGAGGAGGGGTTAATCATCACCATCTGAGAGGAGGGGTTAATCATCACCATCTGAGAGGAGGGGTTTTTCATCACCTGAGATGAGGGGTTTATCATCATCACCTGAGAGGAGGGGTTTATCATCACCATCTGAGAGGAGGGGTTTATCATCACCATCTGAGAGGAGGGATTTATCATCACCATCTGAGAGGAGGGGTTTATCATCACCTGACAGGAGGGGTTTATCATCACCATCTGAGAGGAGGGGTTTATCATCACCATCTGAGAGGAGGGGTTTATCATCACCATCTGAGAGGAGGGGTTTATCATCACCTGAGAGGAGGGGTTTATCATCACCTGAGAGGAGGGGTTTATCATAACCTGAGAGGAGGGGTTTATCATCACCTGACAGGAGGGGTTTATCATCACCATCTGAGAGGAGGGGTTCATCATCACCTGAGAGGAGGGGTTTATCATCATCATCTGAGAGGAGGGGTTCATCATCACCTGAGAGGAGGGGTTTGTCATCATCATCTGGGAGGAGGGGTTTGTCATCATCATCTGAGAGGAGGGGGTTGTCATCACCTGAGAGGAGGGGTTTATCATCATCTGAGAGGAGGGGTTTATCATCACCTGACAGTAGGGGTTTGTCATCACCATCTGAGAGGAGGGGTTTATCATCACCTGACAGGAGGGGTTTGTCATCACCATCTGAGAGGAGGGGTTTATCATCACCATCTGAGAGGAGGGGTTTATCATCAACACCTGAGAGGAGGGGTTTATCATCAACACCTGAGAGGAGGGGTTTATCATCACCTGAGAGGAGGGGTTTATCATCAACACCTGAGAGGAGGGGTTTATCATCAACACCTGAGAGGAGGGGTTTATCATCAACACCTGAGAGGAGGGGTTTATCATCAACACCTGAGAGGAGGGGTTTATCATCAACACCTGAGAGGAGGGGTTTATCATCACCTGAGAGGAGGGGTTTATCATCAACATCTGAGAGGAGGGTTTATCATCAACACCTGAGAGGAGGGGTTTATCATCACCTGAGAGGAGGGGTTTATCATCACCTGAGAGGAGGGGTTTATCATCACCTGAGAGGAGGGGTTTATCATCACCTGACAGGAGGGGTTTGTCATCACCTGAGAGGAGGGGTATGTCATCACCTGACAGGAGGGGATATCATAACCATCTGAGAGGAGGGGTTTATCATCACCATCTGAGAGGAGGGGTTTATCATCACCTGAGAGGAGGGGTTTATCATCACCTGAGAGGAGGGGTTTATCATCACCTGAGAGGAGGGGTATGTCATCACCTGACAGGAGGGGGTTGTCATCACCTGACAGGAGGGGTTTATCATCACCATCTGAGAGGAGGGGTTTATCATTACCATCTGAGAGGAGGGGTTAATCATCACCATCTGAGAGGAGGGGTTAATCATCACCATCTGAGAGGAGGGGTTAATCATCACCATCTGAGAGGAGGGGTTAATCATCACCTGAGATGAGGGGTTTATCATCACCATCTGAGAGGAGGGGTTAATCATCACCATCTGAGAGGAGTGGTTAATCATCACCATCTGAGAGGAGGGGTTAATCATCACCATCTGAGATGAGGGGTTTTTCATCAACACCTGAGAGGAGGGGTTTTTCCATCAACACCTGAGAGGAGGGGTTTATCATCATCTGAGAGGAGGGGTTTATCATCACCATCTGAGAGGAGGGGTTTATCACCATCTGAGAGGAGGGGTTTATCATCATCACCTGAGAGGAGGGGTTAATCATCACCATCTGAGAGGAGGGGTTAATCATCACCATCTGAGAGGAGGGGTTTATCACCATCTGAGAGGAGGGGTTAATCATCACCATCTGAGAGGAGGGGTTAATCATCACCATCTGAGAGGAGGGGTTAATCCTCACCATCTGAGAGGAGGGGTTTATCATCACCTGAGAGGAGGGGTTTATCACCATCTGAGAGGAGGGGTTAATCATCACCATCTGAGAGGAGGGGTTAATCATCACCATCTGAGAGGAGGGGTTTATCATCACCTGAGATGAGGGGTTTATCATCATCACCTGAGAGGAGGGGTTTATCATCACCATCTGAGAGGAGGGGTTTATCATCACCATCTGAGAGGAGGGATTTATCATCACCATCTGAGAGGAGGGGTTTATCATCACCTGACAGGAGGGGTTTATCATCAACACCTGAGAGGAGGGGTTTATCATCACCTGAGAGGAGGGGTTTATCATCACCTGAGAGGAGGGGTTTATCATCACCTGAGAGGAGGGGTTTATCATCACCTGAGAGGAGGGGTTTATCATCACCTGACAGGAGGGGTTTGTCATCACCTGAGAGGAGGGGTTTATCATCAACACCTGAGAGGAGGGGTTTATCATCAACACCTGAGAGGAGGGGTTTATCATCAACACCTGAGAGGAGGGGTTTATCATCACCTGAGAGGAGGGGTATGTCATCACCTGACAGGAAGGGTTTGTCATCACCTGACAGGAGGGGATATCATAACCATCTGAGAGGAGGGGTTTATCATCACCATCTGAGAGGAGGGGTTTATCATCACCTGAGAGGAGGGGTTTATCATCACCTGAGAGGAGGGGTTTATCATCACCTGAGAGGAGGGGTATGTCATCACCTGACAGGAGGGGGTTGTCATCACCTGACAGGAGGGGTTTATCATCACCATCTGAGAGGAGGGGTTTATCATCACCATCTGAGAGGAGGGGTTTATCACCATCTGAGAGGAGGGGTTAATCATCACCATCTGAGAGGAGGGGTTAATCATCACCATCTGAGAGGAGGGGTTAATCATCACCATCTGAGAGGAGGGGTTAATCATCACCATCTGAGATGAGGGGTTTTTCATCAACACCTGAGAGGAGGGGTTTATCATCAACACCTGAGAGGAGGGGTTTATCATCATCTGAGAGGAGGGGTTTATCATCACCATCTGAGAGGAGGGGTTTATCATCATCATCTGAGAGGAGGGGTTTTTCCATCAACACCTGAGAGGAGGGGTTTATCATCATCTGAGAGGAGGGGTTTATCATCACCATCTGAGAGGAGGGGTTTATCACCATCTGAGAGGAGGGGTTTATCATCATCACCTGAGAGGAGGGGTTAATCATCACCATCTGAGAGGAGGGGTTAATCATCACCATCTGAGAGGAGGGGTTTATCACCATCTGAGAGGAGGGGTTAATCATCACCATCTGAGAGGAGGGGTTAATCATCACCATCTGAGAGGAGGGGTTAATCATCACCATCTGAGAGGAGGGGTTAATCCTCACCATCTGAGAGGAGGGGTTTATCATCACCTGAGAGGAGGGGTTTATCACCATCTGAGAGGAGGGGTTAATCATCACCATCTGAGAGGAGGGGTTAATCATCACCATCTGAGAGGAGGGGTTTATCATCACCTGAGATGAGGGGTTTATCATCATCACCTGAGAGGAGGGGTTTATCATCACCATCTGAGAGGAGGGGTTTATCATCACCATCTGAGAGGAGGGATTTATCATCACCATCTGAGAGGAGGGGTTTATCATCACCATCTGAGAGGAGGGGTTTATCATCACCATCTGAGAGGAGGGGTTTATCATCACCTGAGAGGAGGGGTATGTCATCACCTGACAGGAGGGGTTTGTCATCACCTGACAGGAGGGGATATCATAACCATCTGAGAGGAGGGGTTTATCATCACCATCTGAGAGGAGGGGTTTATCATCACCTGAGAGGAGGGGTTTATCATCACCTGAGAGGAGGGGTTTATCATCACCTGAGAGGAGGGGTATGTCATCACCTGACAGGAGGGGGTTGTCATCACCTGACAGGAGGGGTTTATCATCACCATCTGAGAGGAGGGGTTTATCATCACCTGACAGGAGGAGTTTGTCATCACCATCTGAGAGGAGGGGTTTATCATCACCATCTGAGAGGAGGGGTTTATCATCAACACCTGAGAGGAGGGGTTTATCATCAACACCTGAGAGGAGGGGTTTATCATCAACACCTGAGAGGAGGGGTTTATCATCAACACCTGAGAGGAGGGGTTTATCATCAACACCTGAGAGGAGGGGTTTATCATCAACACCTGAGAGGAGGGGTTTATCATCACCTGAGAGGAGGGGTTTATCATCAACACCTGAGAGGAGGGGTTTATCATCAACACCTGAGAGGAGGGGTTTATCATCACCTGAGAGGAGGGGTATGTCATCACCTGACAGGAGGGGTTTGTCATCACCTGACAGGAGGGGATATCATAACCATCTGAGAGGAGGGGTTTATCATCACCATCTGAGAGGAGGGGTTTATCATCACCTGAGAGGAGGGGTTTATCATCACCTGAGAGGAGGGGTTTATCATCACCTGAGAGGAGGGGTATGTCATCACCTGACAGGAGGGGGTTGTCATCACCTGACAGGAGGGGTTTATCATCACCATCTGAGAGGAGGGGTTAATCATCACCATCTGAGAGGAGGGGTTTATCATCACCATCTGAGAGGAGGGGTTAATCATCACCATCTGAGAGGAGGGGTTAATCATCACCATCTGAGAGGAGGGGTTTATCACCACCATCTGAGAGGAGGGGTTAATCATCACCATCTGAGAGGAGGGGTTAATCATCACCATCTGAGAGGAGGGGTTAATCATCACCATCTGAGAGGAGCGGTTAATCATCACCATCTGAGAGGAGGGGTTAATCATCACCATCTGAGAGGAGGGGTTAATCATCACCATCTGAGAGGAGGGGTTTATCACCACCATCTGAGAGGAGGGGTTAATCATCACCATCTGAGAGGAGGGGTTTATCATCACCTGAGAGGAGGGGTTAATCATCACCATCTGAGAGGAGGGGTTTATCATCACCTGAGAGGAGGGGTTAATCATCACCATCTGAGATGAGGGGTTTTTCATCAACACCTGAGAGGAGGGGTTTTTCCATCATCACCTGAGAGGAGGGGTTAATCATCACCATCTGAGAGGAGGGGTTTATCATCACCTGAGAGGAGGGGTTTATCACCATCTGAGAGGAGGGGTTAATCATCACCATCTGAGAGGAGGGGTTAATCCTCACCATCTGAGAGGAGGGGTTTATCATCACCTGAGAGGAGGGGTTTATCACCATCTGAGAGGAGGGGTTAATCATCACCATCTGAGAGGAGGGGTTAATCATCACCATCTGAGAGGAGGGGTTAATCATCACCATCTGAGAGGAGGGGTTTATCATCACCTGAGATGAGGGGTTTATCATCATCACCTGAGAGGAGGGGTTAATCATCACCATCTGAGAGGAGGGGTTTATCATCACCATCTGAGAGGAGGGGTTAATCATCACCATCTGAGAGGAGGGGTTAATCATCACCATCTGAGAGGAGGGGTTTATCATCACCATCTGAGAGGAGGGGTTTATCACCATCTGAGAGGAGGGGTTAATCATCACCATCTGAGAGGAGGGGTTAATCATCACCATCTGAGAGGAGGGGTTTATCATCACCTGAGATGAGGGGTTTATCATCATCACCTGAGAGGAGGGGTTTATCATCACCATCTGAGAGGAGGGGTTTATCATCACCATCTGAGAGGAGGGATTTATCATCACCATCTGAGAGGAGGGGTTTATCATCACCTGACAGGAGGGGTTTATCATCACCATCTGAGAGGAGGGGTTTATCATCACCATCTGAGAGGAGGGGTTTATCATCACCTGAGAGGAGGGGTTTATCATCACCATCTGAGAGGAGGGGATTATCATCACCTGAGAGGAGGGGTTTATCATCACCTGGCAGAAGGGGTTTATCATCACCTGACAGGAGGGGTTTATCATCATCTGAGAGGAGGGGTTTATCATCACCATCTGAGAGGAGGGGTTTATCATCACCATCTGAGAGGAGGGGTTTATCATCACCTGAGAGGAGGGGTTTATCATCACCTGAGAGGAGGGGTTTATCATAACCTGAGAGGAGGGGTTTATCATCACCTGACAGGAGGGGTTTATCATCACCATCTGAGAGGAGGGGTTCATCATCACCTGAGAGGAGGGGTTTATCATCATCATCTGAGAGGAGGGGTTCATCATCACCTGAGAGGAGGGGTTTGTCATCATCATCTGGGAGGAGGGGTTTGTCATCATCATCTGAGAGGACGGGGTTGTCATCACCTGAGAGGAGGGGTTTATCATCATCTGAGAGGAGGGGTTTATCATCACCTGACAGTAGGGGTTTGTCATCACCATCTGAGAGGAGGGGTTTATCATCACCTGACAGGAGGGGTTTGTCATCACCATCTGAGAGGAGGGGTTTATCATCACCATCTGAGAGGAGGGGTTTATCATCAACACCTGAGAGGAGGGGTTTATCATCAACACCTGAGAGGAGGGGTTTATCATCACCTGAGAGGAGGGGTTTATCATCAACACCTGAGAGGAGGGGTTTATCATCAACACCTGAGAGGAGGGGTTTATCATCAACACCTGAGAGGAGGGGTTTATCATCACCTGAGAGGAGGGGTTTATCATCACCTGAGAGGAGGGGTTTATCATCACCTGAGAGGAGGGGTTTATCATCACCTGAGAGGAGGGGTTTATCATCACCTGACAGGAGGGGTTTGTCATCACCTGAGAGGAGGGGTTTATCATCAACACCTGAGAGGAGGGGTTTATCATCAACACCTGAGAGGAGGGGTTTATCATCAACACCTGAGAGGAGGGGTTTATCATCACCTGAGAGGAGGGGTTTATCATCACCTGAGAGGAGGGGTATGTCATCACCTGACAGGAGGGGGTTGTCATCACCTGACAGGAGGGGTTTATCATCACCATCTGAGAGGAGAGATTAATCATCATCATCTGAGAGGAGGGGTTTTTCCATCAACACCTGAGAGGAGGGGTTTATCATCAACACCTGAGAGGAGGGGTTTATCATCATCTGAGAGGAGGGGTTTGTCATCACCTGACAGGAGGGGTTTATCATCACCATCTGAGAGGAGGGGTTTATCATCACCATCTGAGGGGAGGGGTTAATCATCACCATCTGAGAGGAGGGGTTAATCATCACCATCTGAGAGGAGGGGTTTATCATCACCATCTGAGAGGAGGGGTTAATCATCACCATCTGAGAGGAGGGGTTTATCATCACCATCTGAGAGGAGGGGTTAATCATCACCATCTGAGAGGAGGGGTTAATCATCACCATCTGAGAGGAGGGGTTTATCATCACCATCTGAGAGGAGGGGTTTATCATCACCATCTGAGAGGAGGGGTTAATCATCACCATCTGAGAGGAGGGGTTTATCATCACCATCTGAGAGGAGGGGTTTATCACCATCTGAGAGGAGGGGTTAATCATCACCTGAGAGGAGGGGTTAATCATCATCATCTGAGATGAGGGGTTTTTCATCAACACCTGAGAGGAGGGGTTTATCATCAACACCTGAGAGGAGGGGTTTATCATCATCTGAGAGGAGGGGTTTTTCATCAACACCTGAGAGGAGGGGTTTATCATCATCTGAGAGGAGGGGTTTTTCATCAACACCTGAGAGGAGGGGTTTTTCATCAACACCTGAGAGGAGGGGTTTATCATCAACACCTGAGAGGAGGGGTTAATCATCACCATCTGAGAGGAGGGGTTAATCATCACCATCTGAGAGGAGGGGTTAATCATCACCATCTGAGAGGAGGGGTTAATCATCACCATCTGAGATGAGGGGTTTTTCATCACCATCTGAGAGGAGGGGTTTATCATCACCATCTGAGATGAGGGGTTTTTCATCACCATCTGAGAGGAGGGGTTAATCATCACCATCTGAGATGAGGGGTTTTTCATCACCATCTGAGAGGAGGGGTTAATCATCACCATCTGAGAGGAGGGGTTTATCATCACCATCTGAGAGGAGGGGTTAATCATCACCATCTGAGATGAGGGGTTTTTCATCAACACCTGAGAGGAGGGGTTTATCATCAACACCTGAGAGGAGGGGTTTATCATCATCTGAGAGGAGGGGTTTATCATCACCATCTGAGAGGAGGGGTTTATCATCATCATCTGAGAGGAGGGGTTTTTCCATCAACACCTGAGAGGAGGGGTTTATCATCATCTGAGAGGAGGGGTTTATCATCACCATCTGAGAGGAGGGGTTTATCACCATCTGAGAGGAGGGGTTTATCATCATCACCTGAGAGGAGGGGTTAATCATCACCATCTGAGAGGAGGGGTTTATCACCATCTGAGAGGAGGGGTTAATCATCACCTGAGAGGAGGGGTTAATCATCACCATCTGAGAGGAGGGGTTAATCATCACCATCTGAGAGGAGGGGTTAATCCTCACCATCTGAGAGGAGGGGTTTATCATCACCTGAGAGGAGGGGTTAATCATCACCATCTGAGAGGAGGGGTTAATCATCACCATCTGAGAGGAGGGGTTAATCCTCACCATCTGAGAGGAGGGGTTTATCATCACCTGAGAGGAGGGGTTTATCACCATCTGAGAGGAGGGGTTAATCATCACCATCTGAGAGGAGGGGTTTATCATCACCTGAGATGAGGGGTTTATCATCATCACCTGAGAGGAGGGGTTTATCATCACCATCTGAGAGGAGGGGTTTATCATCACCATCTGAGAGGAGGGATTTATCATCACCATCTGAGAGGAGGGGTTTATCATCACCATCTGAGAGGAGGGGTTTATCATCACCATCTGAGAGGAGGGGTTTATCATCACCTGAGAGGAGGGGTATGTCATCACCTGACAGGAGGGGTTTGTCATCACCTGACAGGAGGGGATATCATAACCATCTGAGAGGAGGGGTTTATCATCACCATCTGAGAGGAGGGGTTTATCATCACCTGAGAGGAGGGGTTTATCATCACCTGAGAGGAGGGGTTTATCATCACCTGAGAGGAGGGGTATGTCATCACCTGACAGGAGGGGGTTGTCATCACCTGACAGGAGGGGTTTATCATCACCATCTGAGAGGAGGGGTTTATCATCACCTGACAGGAGGAGTTTGTCATCACCATCTGAGAGGAGGGGTTTATCATCACCATCTGAGAGGAGGGGTTTATCATCACCTGAGAGGAGGGGTTTATCATCAACACCTGAGAGGAGGGGTTTATCATCAACACCTGAGAGGAGGGGTTTATCATCAACACCTGAGAGGAGGGGTTTATCATCAACACCTGAGAGGAGGGGTTTATCATCACCTGAGAGGAGGGGTTTATCATCAACACCTGAGAGGAGGGGTTTATCATCAACACCTGAGAGGAGGGGTTTATCATCACCTGAGAGGAGGGGTTTATCAGACATACTTAACAGAGCAGACAACACACATTGAGTCTCTTACTTGTGTGTCGACCTCCAGGCTGAAGTTAGCATTGAGAACACCCAGCTCCATTTTGTTGTAGAGGAGAACTGGGTTGTTACGGTCCTCTGGAGTATCAGTTGCCTGGGGGAGAGACAGCGAAAGAGGGCGAGAGAGAAAGGAGAGAGAGCACCATTTTAAAATTCAGCTCAAAAACCATTAACTCTATATCAAATAAAGCATTAAATAGATTTGGCTCGACGATCTGTCCTCTGGCTGTCACAGAGTCCAATTGTCAAAAACAGGCACCGCTGGTCACATCATAAATGTCTGTTTTTCAATACACACACACACACACACACACACACACACACACACACACACACACACACACACACACACACACACACACACACACACACCAACAACAGCATGTTTGGAGGCCCAGTGGTCCCTACCCTGTAAATGTCAGTACCAGAGCAGCAGTGTAGCACTGAGCTATGGGAAACACAGGGATCTGCTACAAATGTGTTAAGAAAGAGCCCATGGGCTCAGCGCTTGCTTAACCCAGCAACTGGTAAGGACCAGCATCCCCTGGTTTACACAACTGGTAAGAACCAGCACCCCCTGGTTGACACAACTGGTAAGCACCAGCACCCCCTGGTTGACACAACTGGTAAGAACCAGCACCCCCTGGTTGACACAACTGGTAAGAACCAGCACCCCCTGGTTTACACAACTGGTAAGAACCAGCACCCCCTGGTTTACACAACTGGTAAGAACCAGCACCCTCTGGTTTACACAACTGGTAAGAACCAGCACCCCCTGGTTGACACAACTGGTAAGAACCAGCACCCCCTGGTTAACACAACTGGTAAGAACCAGCACCCCCTGGTTAGCACAACTGGTAAGAACCAGCGTCGATTGGTTAAAGCAACAACTAGTAAGATGGAGAGGTGGTAAGGGCTGAAGTCTGGCTTCATAAACACAGTGATGGAGAGGAGGTTAAGGGCTGAAGTCTGGCTTCATAAACACAGTGATGGAGAGGAGGTTAAGGGCTGAAGTCTGGCTTCATAAACACAGTGATGGAGAGGAGGTTAAGGGCTGAAGTCTGGCTTCATAAACACAGTGATGGAGAGGAGGTTAAGGGCTGAAGTCTGGCTTCATAAACACAGTGATGGAGAGGAGGTTAAGGGCTGAAGTCTGGCTTCATAAACACAGTGATGGAGAGGAGGTTAAGGGCTGAAGTCTGGCTTCATAAACACAGTGATGGAGAGGAGGTTAAGGGCTGAAGTCTGGCTTCATAAACACAGTGATGGAGAGGAGGTTAAGGGCTGAAGTTACGAAACTAAAGCAGATGGTATGTAAAGCAGGTTTTCCTAGAGCAGCAGTGTTGAACTTACGTTGGCGATCTCCCTCTCCAGCTCAATGACCCTGGTGACCTCCTCTCTGATTTGGGTCTCGTTGACCTCTAGGCTGCGGTCGGTACGGATCAACCTGGCCACGTCTATCATGAACTGTTCATATGCTCTACATGGCTGGGAGGACACACACACACACACACAGACAGACAAACAGACACACATTAAAAACATGTATTGTAGTATCAACAGAAAAAAAGTAGTCATAAGTAGTTGGCTAGATGATGAAGAATGAGAGATACTGTATTCACATCACTGGAGATACAATGAGAGATACTGTATTCACATCACTGGAAATACAATGAGAGATACTGTATTCACATCCCTGGAAATACAATGAGAGATACTGTATTCACATCCCTGGAAATACAATGAGAGATACTGTATTCACATCACTGGAAATACAATGAGAGATACTGTATTCACATCCCTGGAAATACAATGAGAGATACTGTATTCACATCACTGGAAATACAATGAGAGATACTGTATTCACATCCCTGGAAATACAATGAGAGATACTGCATTCACATCACTGGAAATACAATGAGAGATACTGTATTCACATCCCTGGAAATACAATGAGAGATACTGTATTCACATCCCTGGAAATACAATGAGAGATACTGTATTCACATCACTGGAAATACAATGAGAGATACTGTATTCACATCACTGGAAATACAATGAGAGATACTGTATTCACATCACTGGAAATACAATGAGAGATGCTGTATTCACATCACTGGAAATACAATGAGAGATACTGTATTCACATCCCTGGAAATACAATGAGAGATACTGTATTCACATCACTGGAAATACAATGAGAGATACTGTATTCACATCAGAACAGAAAAAAGTTGTCATAAGTAGTTTGGTAGATGAGGAAGAATGAGAGATACTGTATTCACATCACTGGAGATGTACAGTGCCTTGCGAAAGTATTCGACCCCCTTGAACTTTGCGACCTTTTGCCACATTTCAGGCTTCAAACATAAAGATATAAAACTGTATTTTTTTGTGAAGAATCAACAACAAGTGGGACACAATCATGAAGTGGAACAACATTTATTGGATATTTCAAACTTTTTTAACAAATCAAAAACTGAAAAATTGGGCGTGCAAAATTATTCAGCCCCCTTAAGTTAATACTTTGTAGCGCCACCTTTTGCTGCGATTACAGCTGTAAGTCGCTTGGGGTATGTCTCTATCAGTTTTACACATCGAGAGACTGAAATGTTTTCCCATTCCTCCTTGCAAAACAGCTCGAGCTTAGTGAGGTTGGATGGAGAGCATTTGTGAACAGCAGTTTTCAGTTCTTTCCACAGATTCTCGATTGGATTCAGGTCTGGACTTTGACTTGGCCATTCTAACACCTGGATATGTTTATTTTTGAACCATTCCATTGTAGATTTTGCTTTATGTTTTGGATCATTGTCTTGTTGGAAGACAAATCTCCATCCCAGTCTCAGGTCTTTTGCAGACTCCATCAGGTTTTCTTCCAGAATGGTCCTGTATTTGGCTCCATCCATCTTCCCATCAATTTTAACCATCTTCCCTGTCCCTGCTGAAGAAAAGCAGGCCCAAACCATGATGCTGCCACCACCATGTTTGACAGTGGGGATGGTGTGTTCAGCTGTGTTGCTTTTACGCCAAACATAACGTTTTGCATTGTTGCCAAAAAGTTCAATTTTGGTTTCATCTGACCAGAGCACCTTCTTCCACATGTTTGGTGTGTCTCCCAGTTGGCTTGTGGCAAACTTTAAACAACACTTTTTATGGATATCTTTAAGAAATGGCTTTCTTCTTGCCACTCTTCCATAAAGGCCAGATTTGTGCAATATACGACTGATTGTTGTCCTATGGACAGAGTCTCCCACCTCAGCTGTAGATCTCTGCAGTTCATCCAGAGTGATCATGGGCCTCTTGGCTGCATCTTTGATCAGTCTTCTCCTTGTATGAGCTGAAAGTTTAGAGGGACGGCCAGGTCTTGGTAGATTTGCAGTGGTCTGATACTCCTTCCATTTCAATATTATCGCTTGCACAGTGCTCCTTGGGATGTTTAAAGCTTGGGAAATCTTTTTGTATCCAAATCCGGCTTTAAACTTCTTCACAACAGTATCTCGGACCTGCCTGGTGTGTTCCTTGTTCTTCATGATGCTCTCTGCGCTTTTAACGGACCTCTGAGACTATCACAGTGCAGGTGCATTTATACGGAGACTTGATTACACACAAGTGGATTGTATTTATCATCATTAGTAATTTAGGTCAACATTGGATCATTCAGAGATCCCCACTGAACTTCTGGAGAGAGTTTGCTGCACTGAAAGTAAAGGGGCTGAATAATTTTGCACGCCCAATTTTTCAGTTTTTGATTTGTTAAAAAAGTTTGAAATATCCAATAAATGTCGTTCTACTTCATGATTGTGTCCCACTTGTTGTTGATTCTTCACAAAAAAATACAGTTTTATATCTTTATGTTTGAAGCCTGAAATGTGGCAAAAGGTCGCAAAGTTCAAGGGGGCCGAATACTTTCGCAAAGGCACTGTATATTAGGCTACATCATCCTCTGTTTGGTATTAAGAGACAGGAAGAGAACACTATGAAAATATAATCTGTCTAATCAATGACACACACACACACACACACACACACACACACACACACACACACACACACACACACACACACCTATCCCCCCCACGCCAAGTTTGGCAAGTACAGAATCCTTTCAGAATAGAAATCAGTGGTGAAACCATACCAGATAATATCCACCCCAAACACTCACATCTGGTTTGAGTTGGGCTGCGACCAAATCGGTCATCTCACTTCATTATTTTAATGATCACATTGCTCCAGATGGCATCTCTCACACACACACACACACACACACACACACTCCAGCTAGTCACGTTGACAGTTAGATAAGTTGGAACACAGGTTATCCGTGGGCCAAACATCAGATTGGTGTTTAAGGGGGAAATGGATCATAATGTGGTTTATAGTTTCTTCCTAACAGAGACCTCAGACAAACAGGCTTATTTGGAGGTCTGTGTTAAACCACACTAACACAAACTCATTAGAGCATGTCAATGCTAATGATTAGTTCAATCAATAAACTACAGCAAAAATATTCAGGTTCAAATCTCATCAGCTTTAGAGTTCTTCACATCTAGTTATGGATGTTCATTAAACCATGCTGGAGATTTGGACCCAACGTAATTACCTAGAGAGGATGGTGATCTTATCCTAGACTGATGCTGAGGGCTTGCAGCCACTGCGGAAGTGGGTCATTGTGTGTTCTGGGTGGATGGACCAGTGATCAGAACAACATGGGGTTGAAACCCAGACTCTGACATACCCGGCCAGAGAACTCATTTCCTTGAAACCCAGACATACCCGGCCAGAGAACTAATTTCCTTGAAACCCAGATCCCCACCATACCCGGCCAGAGAACTCATTTCCTTGAAACCCAGACATACCTGGCCAGATAACTAATTTCCTTGAAACCCAGATCTCCACCATACCCGGCCAGATAACTAATTTCCTTGAAACCCAGACTTTGACATACCAGGCCAGAGAACTAATTTCCTTGAAACCCAGACATACCTGGCCAGATAACTAATTTCCTTGAAACCCAGACTCTGACATACCTGGCCAGATAACTAATTTCCTTGAAACCCAGACTCTGACATACCTGGCCAAAGAACACATTTCCTCCACAGACCCAGAGAACTAATTTCCTCCACAGACCCAGAGAACTAATTTCCTCCACAGACCCAGAGAACTAATTTCCTCCACAGACCCAGAGAACTAATTTCCTCCACAGACCCAGAGAACTAATTTCCTCCACAGACCCAGAGAACTAATTTCCTCCACAGACCCAGAGAACTAATTTCCTCCACAGACCCAGGGAACTAATTTCCTCCACAGACCCAGAGAACTAATTTCCTCCACAGACCCAGGGAACTAATTTCCTCCACAGACCCGGCCAGAGAACTGGATATCATTAATATGCGTGTGTAGCAGGTACAGTCTTACCTCTGCGTAGGGCCCGGTGCAGGTATAATGCTCTCTGGATAAGAGACCAAGGCTGGTTTGCTGGTCAAACTGGCAGAGGAGAGAGAATCAGGACACAAGCAGCCATTCATTCAACAGCAGGTAAAAGACAAAGAGAGATTAGTGTGTGAATACTTAACACTGCCTAGGTTAGATTTAGGGTAGTTTACTGGGCAAATAGGTACACTAAATCCCTAACTATGAGAGAGGGTTAAGGGGTACAAGTGATGGGGTACAGGTGTGTTTATTATGTGATGGTGTTTATGTGTCTATCATATTTATTTTTATTTATTTATTTTACCTTTTTTTAACCAGGCAAGTCAGTTAAGAACAAATTCTTATTTTCAATGACGGCCTGGGAACAGTGGGTTAACTGCCTGTTCAGGGGCAGAACGACAGATTTGTACCTTGTCAGCTCGGGGGTTTGAACTCGCAACCTTCCGGTTACTAGTCCAACGCTCTAACCACTAGGCTACCCTGCCGCCCCAGGGGTGGGGTACAGGTGTGTTTATGTGTCTATCATGTGATGGTGTACAGGTGTGTTTATGTGTCTATCATGTGATGGTGTACAGGTGTGTTTATGTGTCTATTATGTGATGGTGTTTATGTGTCTATCATATAATGGTGTACAGGTGTGTTTATGTGTCTATCATGTGATGGTGTACAGGTGTGTTTATGTGTCTATCATGTGATGGTGTACAGGTGTGTTTATGTGTCTATCATGTGATGGTGTGTACAATGTGTATACCACCCTTGGATTTGTTAACATTTTATTGTGTTACAAAGTTAAGGTTAAAATGGATTGAACTGTTGTTTTGTTGTTGTTGTTGTGATCTACACAAAACAACATGTAATGTCAAAGTAGAAGAGAAAATCATTCAAATTTAAATAAGATGAACGAAAAACAAAACGCTAATATATCTTGATTAGATAAGTATTCACACCCTCTGAGTCAACACATGTTACTAACACCATTGGCAGGGATTACAGCTGTGAATCTTATTGGGCACGTCTCATAAGAGCTTTGTGTAATATTTGCCCATCATTCTTTTGCAACATTCTTTAAGCTCTGTCAAGGTGTTGGGGATCATGGCTAGTCCGCCATCTTCAAGCCTTGCCATAGACTTTCAAGCAGATTTAAGTTAAAGATTTAAACTTGGCCACTCAGGAACATCCTCTGTTTTCTTCAAAGCAAATCCTGTGTAGATTTGGCTTTGTGATGGAAATGATTGTCCTGCTGCAAGGTGTAGTAAAGTATTGTCACATACACCAGATAGGAGCAGTGAAATGTGTCATTTTACAGGGTCGGCCATAGTAGTACAGCACACCTGGAGCTAATTAGGGTTAAGTGCCTTGCTCAAGGGCACAGAGAGATGTCTCACTTTGTTGGCTCAGGTATTTGAACTAACAACCTTTAGGTTACTGGCCCAACACTCTAACCACTAGGCTAACTGCCTCCTCTAACCACTAGACTACCTGCCATCCTCTAACCACTAGGCTACCTGCCTCCTCTAACCACTAGGCTAACTGCCTCCTCTAACCACTAGGCTAACTGCCTCCTCTAACCACTAGGCTACCTGCCATCCTCTAACCACTAGGCTACCTGCCTCCTCTAACCACTAGGCTACCTGCCTCCTCTAACCACTAGGCTAACTGCCTCCTCTAACCACTAGACTACCTGCCATCCTCTAACCACTAGGCTACCTGCCTCCTCTAACCACTAGGCTACCTGCCTCCTCCTAACCACTAGGCTAACTGCCTCCTCTAACCACTAGACTACCTGCCATCCTCTAACCACTAGGCTACCTGCCTCCTCTAACCACTAGGCTACCTGCCTCCTCTAACCACTAGGCTACCTGCCTCCTCTAACCACTAGGCTACCTGCCTCCTCTAACCACTAGGCTACCTGCCTCCTCTAACCACTAGGCTACCTGCCTCCTCTAACCACTAGGCTACCTGCCTCCTCTAACCACTAGGCTACCTGCCTCCTCTAACCACTAGGCTACCTACCTCCTCTAACCACAAGGCTACCTGCCTCCTCTAACCACTAGGCTACCTGCCTCCTCTCCCAGTGTCTGGTTTAAAGCAGACTGAAGCTAGGATTTTGCCTGTTCTTAGCTCCATCCAGTTTCTTTTCATCCTGAACAACTTCGGTCTTTGCCGATGTCAAGCATACCCATACCATGATGCAGCCAACCACCAGGCTTGCAAATAGGGAGGTAGTTACTCAGTGATGTGTTGGATTTGCACCAAACATAAGACTTTGCCTTTTGGCAAAAAAAAAAAGTTTACAAAGCTGTCATCAAGGCAAAGGGTGGCTACTTTGAAGAACCTAAAATCTAAAATATATTTTGATTTGTTTAACACCTTTTTTTTGGTCACTACAAGATTCCATACGTGTTATTTCATAGTTTTGATGTCTTCACTATTATTCTACAATGTAGGAAATAGAACAAATAAAGGAAAACCCTTGAATGAGTAGATGTGTCCAAACCTCTGACTGGTTCTGTATATTCCAATCCCACTTTGTAACACAACAAATGTGAAAAGAAAAAAAAGGCCTGTAGACCTTCTATAGTGTCTGTGCATGTGACAGTCATGTGATGGGGTGTAGATGTGTTCAAGTGTCTGTGCATGTGACAGTCATGTGATGGGGTGTAGGTGTGTTCAAGTGTCTGTGCATGTGACAGTCATGTGATGGGGTGTAGGTGTGTTCAAGTGTCTGTGCATGTGACAGTCATGTGATGGGGTGTAGGTGTGTTCAAGTGTCTGTGCATGTGACAGTCATGTGATGGGGTGTAGGTGTGTTCAAGTGTATGTACATGTGACAGTCATGTGATGGGGTGTAGGTGTGTTCAAGTGTATGTGCATGTGACAGTCATGTGATGGGGTGTAGGTGTGTTCAAGTGTCTGTGCATGTGACAGTCATGTGATGGGGTGTAGGTGTGTTCAAGTGTCTGTGCATGTGACAGTCATGTGATGGGGTGTAGGTGTGTTCAAGTGTCTGTACATGTGACAGTCATGTGATGGGGTGTAGGTGTGTTCAAGTGTATGTGCATGTGACAGTCATGTGATGGGGTGTAGGTGTGTTCAAGTGTCTGTGCATGTGACAGTCATGTGATGGGGTGTAGGTGTGTTCAAGTGTCTGTACATGTGACAGTCATGTGATGGGGTGTAGGTGTGTTCAAGTGTATGTGCATGTGACAGTCATGTGATGGGGTGTAGGTGTGTTCAAGTGTATGTGCATGTGACAGTCATGTGATGGGGTGTAGATGTGTTCAAGTGTCTGTGCATGTGACAGTCATGTGATGGGGTGTAGGTGTGTTCAAGTGTCTGTGCATGTGACAGTCATGTGATGGGGTGTAGGTGTGTTCAAGTGTCTGTGCATGTGACAGTCATGTGATGGGGTGTAGGTGTGTTCAAGTGTCTGTGCATGTGACAGTCATGTGATGGGGTGTAGGTGTGTTCAAGTGTCTGTGCATGTGACAGTCATGTGATGGGGTGTAGGTGTGTTCAAGTGTCTGTGCATGTGACAGTCATGTGATGGGGTGTAGGTGTGTTCAAGTGTCTGTGCATGTGACAGTCATGTGATGGGGTGTAGGTGTGTTCAAGTGTCTGTGCATGTGACAGTCATGTGATGGGGTGTAGATGTGTTCAAGTGTCTGTGCATGTGACAGTCATGTGATGGGGTGTAGGTGTGTTCAAGTGTCTGTGCATGTGACAGTCATGTGATGGGGTGTAGGTGTGTTCAAGTGTCTGTGCATGTAACAGTCATGTGATGGGGTGTAGGTGTGTTCAAGTGTCTGTGCATGTGACAGTCATGTGATGGGGTGTAGGTGTGTTCAAGTGTCTGTGCATGTGACAGTCATGTGATGGGGTGTAGGTGTGTTCAAGTGTCTGTGCATGTGACAGTCATGTGATGGGGTGTAGGTGTGTTCAAGTGTCTGTGCATGTGACAGTCATGTGATGGGGTGTAGGTGTGTTCAAGTGTCTGTGCATGTGACAGTCATGTGATGGGGTGTAGGTGTGTTCAAGTGTCTGTGCATGTGACAGTCATGTGATGGGGTGTAGGTGTGTTCAAGTGTCTGTGCATGTGACAGTCATGTGATGGGGTGTAGGTGTGTTCAAGTGTCTGTGCATGTGACAGTCATGTGATGGGGTGTAGGTGTGTTCAAGTGTATGTGCATGTGACGCCACCTACGTGAATGATGTGTGAATTGGAGTCTTTGTCATCAGTGCCGATAAAAAAATTAACCAAGACTTGAGTTCCATATTTCTCATTTAGTCTGGCTATGGCATCCTCCAACTTCCATGTGTTCCCTAAGTAGGAGAGAGGAGAGGATTGGTTTGAGGAGAAGAGAAGAGAGGAGATAATTAGTTTGAGGAGAGGAGATACTTGGTTTGAGGAGAGGAGATAATTGGTTTGAGGAGAGGAGATAATTGGTTTGAGGAGAGGAGATAATTGGTTTGAGGAGAGGAGATACTTGGTTTGAGGAGAGGAGATCATTTGTTTGAGGAGAGGAGATCATTGGTTTGAGGAGAGGAGATAATTGGTTTGAGGAGAGGAGAGGATTGGTTTGAGGAGAGGAGATAATTGGTTTGAGGAGAGGAGATAATTGGTTTGAGGAGAGGAGAGGATTGGTTTGAGGAGAGGAGATACTTGGTTTGAGGAGAGGAGATAATTGGTTTGAGGAGAGGAGATACTTGGTTTGAGGAGAGGAGATACTTGGTTTGAGGAGAGAAGATAATTGGTTTGAGGAGAGGAGATAATTGGTTTGAGGAGAGGAGATACTTGGTTTGAGGAGATAATTGGTTTGAGGAGAGAAGATAATTGGTTTGAGGAGAGGAGATAATTGGTTTGAGGAGAGGAGATACTTGGTTTGAGGAGAGAAGATAATTGGTTTGAGGAGAGGAGATAATTGGTTTGAGGAGAGGAGATAATTGGTTTGAGGAGAGGAGATAATTGGTTTAAGGAGAGGAGATCATTGGTTTGAGGAGAGGAGGTAATTGGTTTGAGGAGAGGAGATAATTGGTTTGAGGAGAGGAGATACTTGGTTTGAGGAGAGAAGATAATTGGTTTGAGGAGAGGAGATACTTGGTTTGAGGAGAGGAGATAATTGGTTTGAGGAGAGGAGATACTTGGTTTGAGGAGAGGAGAGGATTGGTTTGAGGAGAGGAGAGGATTGGTTTGAGGAGAGGAGAGGATTGGTTTGAGGAGAGGCTTAGTTTGAGGATAGGAGAGGATTGGTGATAATTGGTTTGAGGAGAGGAGATACTTGGTTTGAGGAGAAGAGATCATTTGTTTGAGGAGAGGAGATCATTGGTTTGAGGAGAGGAGATAATTGGTTTGAGGAGAGGAGAGGATTGGTTTGAGGAGAGGAGATAATTGGTTTGAGGAGAGGAGATAATTGGTTTGAGGAGAGGAGAGGATTGGTTTGAGGAGAGGAGATACTTGGTTTGAGGAGAGGAGATAATTGGTTTGAGGAGAGGAGATACTTGGTTTGAGGAGAGGAGATACTTGGTTTGAGGAGAGAAGATAATTGGTTTGAGGAGAGGAGATAATTGGTTTGAGGAGAGGAGATACTTGGTTTGAGGAGATAATTGGTTTGAGGAGAGAAGATAATTGGTTTGAGGAGAGGAGATAATTGGTTTGAGGAGAGGAGATACTTGGTTTGAGGAGAGAAGATAATTGGTTTGAGGAGAGGAGATAATTGGTTTGAGGAGAGGAGATAATTGGTTTGAGGAGAGGAGATAATTGGTTTAAGGAGAGGAGATCATTGGTTTGAGGAGAGGAGATAATTGGTTTGAGGAGAGGAGATAATTGGTTTGAGGAGAGGAGATACTTGGTTTGAGGAGAGAAGATAATTGGTTTGAGGAGAGGAGATACTTGGTTTGAGGAGAGGAGATAATTGGTTTGAGGAGAGGAGATACTTGGTTTGAGGAGAGGAGAGGATTGGTTTGAGGAGAGGAGAGGATTGGTTTGAGGAGAGGAGAGGATTGGTTTGAGGAGAGGCTTAGTTTGAGGATAGGAGAGGATTGGTGATAATTGGTTTGAGGAGAGGAGATACTTGGTTTGAGGAGAGGAGATCATTTGTTTGAGGAGAGGAGATCATTGGTTTGAGGAGAGGAGATAATTGGTTTGAGGAGAGGAGAGGATTGGTTTGAGGAGAGGAGATAATTGGTTTGAGGAGAGGAGATAATTGGTTTGAGGAGAGAAGATAATTGGTTTGAGGAGAGGAGATAATTGGTTTGAGGAGAGGAGATACTTGGTTTGAGGAGAGAAGATAATTGGTTTGAGGAGAGGAGATACTTGGTTTGAGGAGAGGAGATAATTGGTTTGAGGAGAGGAGATACTTGGTTTGAGGAGAGGAGATACTTGGTTTGAGGAGAGGAGAGGATTGGTTTGAGGAGAGGAGAGGATTGGTTTGAGGAGAGGCTTAGTTTGAGGATAGGAGAGGATTGGTGATAATTGGTTTGAGGAAAGGAGAGGATTGGTTTGAGGAGATAATTGGTTTGAGGAGAGGAGAGGATTGGTTTGAGGAGAGGAGATAATTGGTTTGAGGAGAGGAGAGGATTGGTTTGAGGAGAGGATTGGTTTGAGGAGAGGATTGGTTTGAGGAGAGGAGAGGATTGGTTTGAGGAGAGGAGATAATTGGTTTGAGGAGAGGAGATAATTGGTTTGAGGAGAGGATTGGTTTGAGGAGAGGAGAGGATTGGTTTGAGGAGAGGAGATAATTGGTTTGAGGAGAGGAGATAATTGGTTTGAGGAGAGGATTGGTTTGAGGAGAGGAGAGGATTGGTTTGAGGAGAGGAGAGGATTGGTTTGAGGAGAGGATTGGTTTGAGGAGATAATTGGTTTGAGGAGAGGAGATAATTGGTTTGAGGAGAGGAGATAATTGGTTTGAGGAGAGGAGAGGATTGGTTTGAGGAGAGGATTGGTTTGAGGAGAGGATTGGTTTGAGGAGATAATTGGTTTGAGGAGAGGAGATAATTGGTTTGAGGAGAGGAGATAATTGGTTTGAGGAGAGGAGAGGATTGGTTTGAGGAGATAATTGGTTTGAGGAGAGGAGATAATTGGTTTGAGGAGAGGAGAGGATTGGTTTGAGGAGAGGCAAACTAAAATAGGTGTAGGAAACACAGAGGTCGAAGGGCATAGTGTCGTTCACCATAGACAGTCTCCCAGTGGTCTGTTGCTATTGGCCACTCAAACACATTAGGAAGTATGTCTAGTAAAGGAGCTCCGCCTCTTTTCTCAATCTGACCTTCAGAGGGAAAAAAAACACAAAAGTGACCCAGGTTAACTCACAGCTTAAAGGTAGACAACTAATTGGACTTTAATGACTTACTGAATTGAAATGTAATTGACCTCAACAAAACAGACCAGCAGACTCACTCTCATTGGTGCAGGATCTGTAGAGGGTCTTGGCTTTAGTGAGGGCACTGGCCTCCCCCTTCACGCTTCTCTCTAGAACACCTGCAAAAATATTATAAAGGTTATAGATTTGCAGCACATCTGTGTTGATGTTTGCTTTTAAACTGAAAATCAAAAAGAGGTTTGGATATGAGTTGAGCTGTGAGTGTTGCGAGTAACATGGAGCATGTGAGCTGTGTTATGGAGGACAATGTCCCCCTCAGAGGGACTGTAACATGTCCCTTTAGACCAGACAGAACACAGTCAGACTCTGGGCCAAGGAGCAGTCGGTCTGCTGCTTTTCACCACATAACAAACATTGAGAAACATCACAGAACTGTGGAAACAAAAGAAAAACACAAGCAAGGAAAAAAACAATGCTTTAAATCTGTGGTCATTCCCACGTGCACTGGTAACTGTAGGACGAAATCCATGTGCTAGAGTTAAGACAAATAATGTGCTTTTATTTTTCCCTCTACCCTTTATGAATCTCACACTGAAATTCTACCTCTCCTCTGCCACAATCATTCTCCATTCTTACAGTAACAGCTCTCTGCCCCTCCCCATTCCTATAGTAACAGCTCTCTGCCCCTCTCCATTCTTATAGTAACTGCTCTCTGCCCCTCTCCATTCTTATAGTAACAGCTCACAGCCCCTCTTCATTCTTATAGTAACAGCTCTCTGCCCCCCTCCATTCTTATAGTAACAGCTCTCTGCCCCTCTCCATTCTTACAGTAACAGCTCTCTGCCCCTCCCCATTCTTATAGTAACAGCTCTCTGCCCCCTCCATTCTTATAGTAACAGCTCTCTGCCCTCTCTCTCCGTTCTTATAGTAACAGCTCTCTGCCCCCCTCCATTCTTATAGTAACAGCTCTCTGCCCTCTCTCTTCTTTCTTATAGTAACAGCTCTCTGCCCCCCTCCATTCTTATAGTAACAGCTCTCTGCCCCCCTCCATTCTTATAGTAACAGCTCTCTGCCCCCCTCCATTCTTATAGTAACAGCTCTCTGCCCCCCCTCCATTCTTATAGTAACAGCTCTCTGCCCTCTCTCTCCATTCTTATTGTAACAGCTCTCTGCCCATCTCCATTCTTATAGTAACAGCTCTCTGCCCCCCCTCCATTCTTATAGTAACAGCTCTCTGCCCTCTCTCTCCATTCTTATAGTAACAGCTCTCTGCCCCCCCTCCATTCTTATAGTAACAGCTCTCTGCCCCCCCTCCATTCTTATAGTAACAGCTCTCTGCCCTCTCTCTCCATTCTTATTGTAACAGCTCTCTGCCCATCTCCATTCTTATAGTAACAGCTCTCTGCCCCCCCTCCATTCTTATAGTAACAGCTCTCTGCCCTCTCTCTCCATTCTTATAGTAACAGCTCTCTGCCCCCCTCCGTTCTTATAGTAACAGGTCTCTGCCCCCCTCCATTCTTATAGTAACAGCTCTCTGCCCCTCTTCATTCTTATAGTAACAGCTCTCTGCCCCCCTCCATTCTTATAGTAACAGCTCTCTGCCCCTCTCCATTCTTACAGTAACAGCTCTCTGCCCCCCTCCATTCTTATAGTAACAGCTCTCTGCCCCTCTCCATTCTTACAGTAACAGCTCTCTGCCCCCCTCCATTCTTACAGTAACAGCTCTCGGCCCTCTTTCTCTCTCTATTTTTACAGTAACAGCTCTCTGCCCCAATCGTTCTTCATTCTTATAGTAACAGCTCTCTGCCCACTCTCTTCTTTCTTATAGTAACAGCTCTCTGCCCTCTCTCTTCTTTCTTACAGTAACAGCTCTCTGCCCTCTCTCTTCTTTCTTACAGTAACAGCTCTCTGCCCCAATCGTTCTTCATTTTTACTAGTAACAGCTCTCTGCCCGCTCTCTTCTTTCTTACAGCAACAGCTCTCTGCCCTCTCTCTTCATTCTTATAGTAACAGCTCTCTGCCCTCTCTCTTCATTCTTATAGTAACAGCTCTCTGCCCTCTCTCTTCATTCTTATAGTAACAGCTCTCTGCCCTCTCTCTTCTTTCTTATAGTAACAGCTCTCTGCTCTCTTCATTCTTATAGTAACAGCTCTCTGCTCTCTTCATTCTTATAGTGACAGCCCTCTGCCATCTTTCTCTCTCTATTTTTACAGTAACAGCTCTCTGCCCCAATTGTTCTTCATTCTTATAGTGACAGCTCTCTGCCCTCTCTCTTCTTTCTTACAGTAACAGCCCTCTGCCCTCTTTCTCTCTCTATTTTTACAGTAACAGCTCTCTGTCATCTCACCTCTCATTCTTCCCCTTTCCCTCCCTCTACCTCAAATCCTCTCGTCATCCCCTGGTTTGGTTAGGGCAGAACCCCTGCAGTCTCATTACCTAGTGGGCACACACTTTTTATGTGCTCATGTAATGTTAATGAAGCGCTGGGTTAGGAGACCTTCATAGGGCGCTTCCTGCCAAAGGGCGCAGATCATGTGTGTGATTGGATTAACAACTGGATGTGGGGGAGAGGGGGTAGGGGGGGGGGATTCTGTTTGGATTAAAGACCACCTGATGTTTGTGTGGCAAACACCCCTTTAAATACAAGTTCACCTACTTTGGAAGCTTTCAGGGCTTCTTTTTATCTTTTGCACGTTTTACACTTTTTTGGGGGGGGGAAATGACAGCGGAGGAGATATTTTGATGTCCTTTTCAACCCTGTGGTTCTGTCACTCTTACGGTGCTGTGGTTAAACTCCTGAGACCCAGAACACATATACGTGCGCAAACACACACACACAGACACACACACTTAAATACTGTGACCTTATCTGGGCCCCAACCTCAGGGCTAATCCTGATTTTAAAAAAAGGAACTACACAGGAAGTGTGTCTTCCCAGAGCCAATCCCTCTGTGTATATGTATTCAACACAGAACACTGCTTAGCCCCTGGGCCTCAAATCCACCACATGGACTCAACTAGGGTACATACAACTGGAAACAGCTGCATTGTTGCTGAAGAGCTGAACATGGAGCACAGATCTAGTGCTGTCTGACCCTCTGTGATGTCATAAGATTTCTGACTTAGACATTCTTTCAAACTCTCTGTGATGTCATAAGATTTCTGACTTAGACATTCTTTCAAAACCTCTGTGATGTCATAAGATTTCTGACTTAGACATTATTTCAAACTCTCTGTGATGTCATAAGATTTCTGACTTAGACATTCTTTCAAAACCTCTGTGATGTCATAAGATTTCTGACTTAGACATTCTTTCAAACTCTCTGTGATGTCATAAGATTTCTGACTTAGACATTCTTTCAAACTCTCTGTGATGTCATAAGATGCCTGATGCCTCGTTCAAATCTCCGACTTCAGTGCTTTCAAAACAACTGGGAACTCTGGGGGGAAAAAGGACTGGGATTTTTTATGTATTTCAACGGTCATCCAACTCAGGAACTCTGGCCTCTTTCTAGAGTATTTTTCCTGAGGTCCCAGTTGTTTTGAATTTGGCACATTCTGTCACACCCTCTATGACTTACATAGCATGTATGACTGACAGACATTCTGTCTGATGCTTTGTAATGTCACGAGATGCCTGACAGACAGTCTGTAATGTAACATTTTGTAATGTCACGAGATGCCTGACAGACAGTCTGTAATGTAACATTTTGTAATGTCACGAGATGCCTGACAGACATTCTGTAATGTAACATTTTGTAATGTCATGAGATGACTGACACACAGTCTGTAATGTAACATTTTGTAATGTCATGAGATACCTGACAGACAGTCTGTAATGTAACATTTTGTAATGTCATGAGATGACTGACACACAGTCTGTAATGTAACATTTTATAATGTCATGAGATACCTGACAGACAGTCTGTAATGTAACATTTTGTAATGTCATGAGATACCTGACAGACATACGGTAAAGAGGTCAATTAAACTCAACCAAAATAATTGAAGCCATGGAAACACGTGGTAGGAAAGATCCCATTGGGGAAAGATCCCATTGGGGAAAGATCCCAGATCTCATTGCCTGGGCAGTGGAACGTGTCCATTCTGTCACATCCTTTGTGATGTCATAACATCCGTGTGTGTTCGAGAGGGAAGCCTAAGGAAGCACACTGTAAACCAGTGAAGTCAAGGGATGTGCATCTTGCATTCCCCAAGATGGCATAGCAGTTCAGACGTCTTTTGTCCTCGTCTTGTCGTGTCCCGTTTATATATATTTACAATTTTTTTCACATACCTTTTTAAATATATTTTTAAATTTTCCATAAACTCATCTTCAAAACACTCTCCTGCAAACCGCCTAACCAATTTATATTTATAAAAAAAGTATTATTTACCTCAAATCTGTAATCCTCCAAGAAGCTAGCCAGAGACTAGCCAGAAGCTAGCCAGAAGCTAGCCAGAAGCTAATCAGAAGCTAGTTAGCTTCTTTACTGGCTAATCGTTAGTATTCAGCTAACCACGGTTTGTGGTCATCAGCTATCCTTTAGCTCGAAAATCTATCGCCAGTTTTGTACGGCGCAGCGCGGCTCGGAACGGAACATACGGACCAATTTTTCTCTCCATGTCCCTGGATTTCAACCGCTAACTCTGGACATTCCTACCTGGATCTCACAGCTAGCTAGCTGCTATCCGTGTGACTATCGGCTTTCGTCGATTCCGGAGCAAACATCAATTATTCCGGAGCTAGCCAGCTGAAGAGTTCCATCAATCACTCCTGGGCTACAATCACCTATCCGGACCCGTTTTTACTGCCTACGCGGAGCCCCACCGGGCCTTCACAACTGGACTGCCGACGTTATCTACCCGAAGGAGTTATCCGGCTGGCTCCTCCGTCGCGACGTTACCTGAACACCCATCTGTGGCCCGCTAACCGTTAGCTATCTTATCGGCTGCTATCTGAATAGACAATCGGACAATTAATTTATTTATTTGTATTATTTTTTTTTTTTTTCAACTTGGGCCTCTATAACTATATCTATTGTTTATTTTGTTGTTGTGTGATTTGGATTAATCCCCTCTACCACACGGAACCCCACTAATCTACTGACGGAACGCAAGAGGTGGCTAATAACAGACCTCCATCCTATGCTAGCTTGCTACCTATGGCCTGGCTAGCTGTCTAAATCGCCGTGACCCCCAAACAACCTCTCTACTCACTGGACCCTTTTGATCACTCGACTAAGCATGCCTCTCCTTAATGTCAATATGCCTTGTCCATTTCTGTTCTGGTTAGTGTTTATTGGCTTATTTCACTGTAGAGCCTCTAGTCCTGCTCACTAAATCTTATCCAAACTATTAGTTCCACCACCCACACATGCAATGACATCTACTGGTTTCAATGATGTTTCTAGAGACAATATCTCTCTCTTCATCACTCAATACCTAGGTTTACCTCCACTGTATTCACATCCTACCATACTTTTGTCTGTACATTATACCTTGATGCTATTTTATCGCCCCCAGAAACCTCCTTTTACTCTCTGTTCCAGACGTTCTAGACGACCAATTCTTATTGCTTTTAGCCGTACCCTTATTTTACTCCTCCTCTGTTCCTCTGGCGATGTAGAGGTGAATCCAGGTCCTGCAGTGCCTAGCTCCACTCCTATTCCCCAGGTGCTCTCTTTTGACGACTTCTGTAACCGTAATAGCCATGGTTTCATGCATGTTAACATTAGAAGCCTCCTCCCTAAGTTTGTTCTATTCACTGCTTTAGCACACTCTGCCAACCCGGATGTTCTAGCTGTGTCTGAATCCTGGCTTAGGAAGACCACCAAAAATTCTGAAATTTTAATCCCAAAAATCAACATTTTCAGACAAGATACAACTGCCAAAGGGGGCGTTGTTGCAATCTACTGCAAAGATAGCCTGCAGAGTTCTGTCCTACTATCCAGGTCTGTACCCAAACAATTTGTGCTTCTACTTTTAAAAATCCACCTCTCTAAAAACAAGTCTCTCACCGTTGCCGCCTGCTATAGACCACCCTCTGCCCCCAGCTGTGCTCTGGACACCATATGTGAACTGATTGCCCCCCATCTATCTTCAGAGCTCGTGCTGCTAGGCGACCTAAACTGGAACATGCCTAACACCCCAGCCATCCTACAATCTAAACTTGATGCCCTCAATCTCACACAAATGATCAATGAACCTACCAGGTACCTCCCCAAAGCCTTAAACACAGGCACCCTCATAGATATCATCCTAACCAACTTGCCCTCTAAATAAACCTCTGCTGTCTTCAACCAAGATCTCAGCGATCACTGCCTCATTGCCTGCATCCGTAATGGGTCAGCGGTCAAACGACCTCCACTCATCACTGTCAAACGCTCCCTGAAACACTTCAGCGAGCAGGCCTTTCTAATCGACCTGGCCGGGGTATTCTGGAAGGATATTGATCTCATCCCGTCAGTAGAGGATGCCTGGATATTTTTTTTAAATGCCTTCCTAACCATCTTAAATAAACACGCCCCATTCAAGAAATTTAGAACCAGGAACAGATATAGCCCTTGGTTCTCCCCAGACCTGACTGCCCTTAACCAACACAAAAACATCCTATGGCGTTCTGCATTAGCATCGAACAGCCCCCGTGATATGCAGCTGTTCAGGGAAGCTAGAAACCATTATACACAGGCAGTTAGAAAAGCTAAGGCTAGCTTTTTCAAGCAGAAATTTGCTTCCTGCAACACCAACTCAAAAAAGTTCTCGGACACTGTAAAGTCCATGGAGAATAAGAACACCTCCTCCCAGCTGCCCACTGCACTGAAAATAGGAAACATTGTCACCACTGATAAATCCACCATAATTGAGAATTTCAATAAGCATTGTTCTACGGCTGGCCATGCTTTCCACCTGGCTACTCCTACCCCGGTCAACAGCACTGCACCCCAAATAGCAACTCGCCCAAGCCTTCCCCATTTCTCCCAAATCCGTTCAGCTGATGTTCTGAAAGAGCTGCAAAATCTGGACCCCTACAAATCAGCAGGGCTAGACAATCTGGACCCTTTCTTTCTAAAATTATCTGCCGAAATTGTTGCCACCCCTATTACTAGCCTGTTCAACCTCTCTTTCGTGTCGTCTGAGATTCCCAAAGATTAGAAAGCAGCTGCTGTCATCCCCCTCTTCAAAGGGGGGGACACTATTGACCCAAACTGCTACAGATCTATATCTATCCTACCATGCTTTTCTAAGGTCTTCAAAAGCCAAGTCAACAAACAGATTACCGACCATTTCGAATCTCACCATACCTTCTCTCTCTGCTATAAAATCTGGTTTCATCTGGTCATGGGTGCACCTCAGCCACGCTCAAGGTCCTAAATGATATCTTAACCGCCATCGATAAGAAACATTACTGTGCAGCCGTATTCATTGATCTGGCCGAGGCTTTCGACTCTGTCAATCACCACATCCTCATCGGCAGACTCGACAGCCTTGGTTTCTCAAATGATTGGTTCACCAACTATTTCTCTGATAGAGTTCAGTGTGTCAAATCGGAGGGTCTGCTGTCCGGACCTCTGGCAGTCTCTATGGGGGTGCCACAGGGTTCAATTCTTGGACCGACTCTCTTCTCTGTATACATCCATGAGGTCGCTCTTGCTGCTGGTGAGTCTCTGATCCACCTCTACGCAGACGACACCATTCTGTATACTTCTGGCCCTTCTTTGGACACTGTGTTAACAACCCTCCAGGCAAGCTTCAATGCCATACAACTCTCCTTCTGTGGCCTCCAATTGCTCTTAAACACAAGTAAAACTAAATGCATGCTCTTCAACCGATCACTACCTGCACCTGCCCGCCTGTCCAACATCACTACTCTGGACGGCTCTGACTCTGAATACGTGGACAACTACAAATACTTAGGTGTCTGGTTAGACTGTAAACTCTCCTTCCAGACCCATATAAAACATCTCCAATCCAAAGTTAAATCTAGAATTGGCTTCCTATTTCGCAACAAAGCATCCTTCACTCATGCTGCCAAACATACCCTTGTAAAACTGACAATCCTACCAATCCTCGACTTTGGCGATGTCATTTACAAAATAGCCTCCAATACCCTACTCAATAAATTGGATGCAGTCTATCACAGTGCAATCCGTTTTGTCACCAAAGCCCCATATTCTACCCACCATTGTGACCTGTACGCTCTCGTTGGCTGGCCCTCGCTTCATATTCGTCGCCAAACCCACTGGCTCCATGTCATCTACAAGACCCTGCTAGGTAAAGTCCCCCCTTATCTCAGCTCGCTGGTCACCATAGCATCTCCCACCTGTAGCACACGCTCCAGCAGGTATATCTCTCTAGTCACCCCCAAAACCAATTATTTCTTTGGCCGCCTCTCCTTCCAGTTCTCTGCTGCCAATGACTGGAACGAACTACAAAAATCTCTGAAACTGGAAACACTTATCTCCCTCACTAGCTTTAGGCACCAGCTGTCAGAGCAGCTCACAGATTAATGCACCTGTACATAGCCCACCTATAATTTAGCCCAAACAACTACCTCTTTCCCTACTGTATTTAATTAATTTATTTATTTTGCTCCTTTGCACCCCATTATTTTTATTTCTACTTTGCACATTCTTCCATTGCAAATCTACCATTCCAGTGTTTTACTTGCTATATTGTATTTACTTTGCCACCATGGCCTTTTTCTGCCTTTACCTCCCTTATCTCACCTCATTTGATCACATCGTATATAGACTTGTTTATACTGTATTATTGACTGTATGTTTGTTTTACTCCATGTGTAACTCTGTGTCGTTGTATGTGTCAAACTGCTTTGCTTTATCTTGGCCAGGTCGCAATTGTAAATGAGAACTTGTTCTCAACTTGCCTACCTGGTTAAATAAAGGTGAAATAAATAAATAAATAAAATCTGCGACAGCTAAAAGTCTGACACTGACGTGGTTTTCCAACAGCAAGGCTTGGGTCAACATGTCAGTGTTTCCATCTTTCTAAAAGTTATTCTTGATAATGTCTCCAACCCCATATCAGATACTCACAGACTGAAACCATGTCTAATATATGTATGTTCTGTATGCGTGTATGTATTGATATATATATATATATATATATATATATATATATATATATATATATATATACACAGTTGAAGTCGGAAGTTTGCATACACTTAGGTTGGAGTCATTAAAACTAGTTTTTCAAACCACTCCACAAATGTCTTGCTAACAAACTGTAGTTTTGGCGAGTTGGTCAGGACATCTACTTTGTGCAAGTCATTTTTCCAACAATTGTTTACAGACAGATTATTTAACTTATAATTCACCGTATCACAATTCCAGTGGGTCAGAAGTTTACATACACTAAGTTGACTGTGCCTTTAAACAGCTTGGAAAATTCCAGAAAACGATGTCATGGCTTTAGAAGCTTCTCATAGGCTAATTGACATGATTTGAGTCAATTGTAGGTGTACCTGTGGATGTATTTCAAGGCCTACCTTCAAACTCAGTGCCGCTTTGCTTGAAATCATGGGAAAATCTAAGAAATCAGCCAAGACTTCAGAATTTTTTGGTTCATCACAGGGAGAAATTTCCAAGTGCCTGAAGGGACCACATTCATCTGTACAAACAATAGTACGAAAGTATAAACACCATGGGACCACACAGCTGTCATACCGCTCAGGAAAAAGACACGTTCTGTCTCCTAGAAATGAAGGTACATTGGTGCGAAAAGTGCAAATCAATCCCAGAACAACAGCAAAGGACCTTGTGAAGATGCTGGAGGAAACAGGTACAAAAGTATCTATTTCCACAGTAAAACGTGTCCTATATCGACATAACCATATAAAGGCCTGCTCAGCAAGGAAGAAGCCACTGCTCCAAAACGACCATAAAAAAGCCAGACTACGGTTTGCAACTGCACATGGGGACAAAGATCGTACTTTTTGGATAAATGACTTCTGGTCTGATGAAGCAAAAATAGAACTGTTTGGCCATAATGACGATCATTATGTTTGGAGGAAAAGGGGAGACGCTTGCAAGCTGAAGAACACCATCCCAACCGTGAAGGACGGGGGTGGCAGCGTCATGTTGTGGGGGTGCTTTGCTGCAGGAGGGACTGGTGCACTTCACTAAATAGATGGCATCATGAGGGGGAACAATATGTGAATATATTGAAGCAACATCTCCAGACATCAGTCAGGAAGTTAAAGCTTGGTCGCAAATGGGTCTTCCAAACGGATAATGACCTCAAGCATACTTCTAAAGTTGTGCTAAAATAGCTTAAGGACAACAAAGTCAAGGTATTGGAGTGGCCATTACAAAGCACTGACCTCAATCCTATAGAAAATTTGTAGGCAGAACAGAAAAACCTTGTGCGAGCAAGGAGGCCTACAAACCTTGCACCAGCTCTGTCAGGAGGAATGGGCCAAAATTCACCCAATTTATTGTGGGAAGCTTGTGGAAGGCTACCTGAAGCGTTTGACCCAAGTTAAACAATTTAAAGGCAACGCTACCAAATTCTAATTGAGTGTACGTAAACTTCTGACCCACTGGGAATGTGACGAAATAAATAAAAGCTGAAATAAATCATTTTCTCTACTATTATTCTGACCTTTCACAATCTGAAAATAAAGTGATGAGCCGAACTGACCTAAGACAGGGAATTTTTACTAGGATTAAATGTCAGGAATTGTGAAAAACTGAGTAATGTATTTGGCTAAGGTGAATGTAAACTTCTGACTTCAACTGTATATATATATATATAATTTGTATATATCCACTGTAAACATGAATCATGGCAAAGTCTGTTCCTGTTTCAGTCATGTCTTTGGTCACGTTCACGTGGGTCAAACTAAACAAATAATGATTGGTTGACGATAGAACCTCCCACTATGTAGAAAATGGCTGCAGGGTGAACTTGTTATTGGGCAAATGCAGAAACTTGCAGTCGACTGCAGACAAAAGTGATCCGCTCAAACTCGCCCACTGTCTGACCTTTTGTGATGTCACTGACAGACATTGGGCTTGTTCGACATTGCAGCTGAGAGTGCAAGCGACTGACAACTGACTAACAAATCACCTTGCATCATAAATAACTACTCATTATTATTTGTAGATCAGTCAGTCACCATTTGCCCACAATGCATCATGGTTTTGATGCTGTTGAACACAGCCACTGCCTGATCATCTGTCACGTCACTGCTGTCTGATTGACAGACTCCGCTGAACCTTTGTGATATGATGTCACAGCTGTCTGTCTGTAGACATTGGGAACTCTGAAAAATATGAGGTCAAATCATGACGTCAGTGATCTTCAGCTCGGAAAGTCAGAGTTCTAGAAAGAGGCTAAAATTCCAAGTTGGAATATTGAGTTGGATGTAGAATTCCGAGTTTTTCAGCCATTGTGTCTCAATATAATGTTCCATCAGTAGTGAGTAGATCTGTTTCTCATAAAGCTAGTCACAGCAGTCATAGAAGGCAGCGTCACGCAGGGTTTAGACCTTCTCACAGAGATCACAACCATATGTCAACTCCCCCCCCCATTTCCTTACGTCTCTCTCCATAAACAAGGTATAATTAAAAATTAAAATGATTGCCCAGTATGCCATACCTGAAACAAAGCAGAGATGGAAAACTATCCCTGTGGTTAAGTGGCCAGAGCAGTGCCTTATTAAACCCGTCACATGCTTTCCATTCAAAACAGTTGGTGCATTCACTACTGGTCAAAAGTTTCAGAACACCTACTCATTCAAGGGCTTTTCTTTATTTTGACTATTTTCTACATCGTAGAATAATAGTGAAGACATCAAAACTATGAAATAACACGTATGGAATCATGTAGTAACCAAAAAAACTGTTAAAACAAACAAAAATATATGTTATATTTGAGATTCTTCAAATAGCCACCCTTTGCCTTCATGACAGCTTTGCACACACTTGGCATTCTCTCAACCAGCTTCATGAGGGAGTCCCCTGGAATGCATTTCAATTAACAGCTGTGCCTTCTTAAAAGTTAATTTGTGGAATTTCTTTCCTCCTTAATGCGTTTGAGCAAAATCAGTTTAACAAGTGGGGTTAGGGTGGTATACAGAAGATAGCCTTATTTGGTAAAATACCAAGTCCATTTTATGGAAATAACAGCTCAAATAATGACTTCATCATTACTTTGAGACATGAAGGTCAGTCAATACAGAACATTTCAAGAACTTTTAAAGTTTCTTCAAATGCAGTTGCAAAAACCATCATGTGCTGTGAAGAAACTGGCTCTCATGAGGACCGCCACAGGAAAGGAAGACCCAGAGTTACCTCTGCTGCAGAGGATAAGTTCATTAGAGTTAACTAGCTCTCATGAGGACCGCTACAGGAAAGGAAGAACCAGAGTTACCTCTGCTGCAGAGGATAAGTTCATTGGGGCGGCAGGGTAGCCTAGTGGTTAGAGCGTTGGACTAGTAACCGGAAGGTTGCGAGTTCAAACCCCCGAGCTGACAAGGTACAAATCTGTCGTTCTGCCCCTGAACAGGCAGTTAACCCACTGTTCCCAGGCCGTCATTGAAAATAAGAATTTGTTCTTAACTGACTTGCCTGGTTAAATAAAGGTAAAATAAAAAAAAAATAAAAAAAATTAGAGTTAACTGGCTCTCATGAGGACCGCTACAGGACAGGAAGACCCAGAGTTACCTCTGCTGCAGAGGATACATTCATTAGAGTTAACTGGCTCTCATGAGGACCGCCACAGGACAGGAAGACCCAGAGTTACCTCTGCTGCAGACGATAAGGTCATTAGAGTTAACTGGCTCTCATGAGGACCACCACAGGACAGGAAGACCCAGAGTTACCTCTGCTGCAGAGGATACATTCATTAGAGTTACCTGTCTCTCATGAGGACCGCCACAGGACAGGAAGACCCAGAGTTACCTCTGCTGCAGAGGATAAGGTCATTAGAGTTAACTGTCTCTCATGAGGACCGCCACAGGACAGGAAGACCCAGAGTTACCTCTGCTGCAGACGATAAGGTCATTAGAGTTAACTGGCTCTCATGAGGACCACCACAGGACAGGAAGACCCAGAGTTACCTCTGCTGCAGAGGATACATTCATTAGAGTTACCTGTCTCTCATGAGGACCGCCACAGGACAGGAAGACCCAGAGTTACCTCTGCTGCAGAGGATAAGTTCATTAGAGTTAACTGTCTCTCATGAGGACCACCACAGGACAGGAAGACCCAGAGTTACCTCTGCTGCAGAGGATACATTCATTAGAGTTAACTGGCTCTCATGAGGACCGCCACAGGAAAGGAAGACCCAGAGTTACCTCTGCTGCAGACAATAAGGTCATTAGAGTTAACTGTCTCTCATGAGGACCGCCACAGGACAGGAAGACCCAGAGTTACCTCTGCTGCAGAGGATACATTAATTAGAGTTAACTGGCTCTCATGAGGACCGCCACAGGACAGGAAGACCCAGAGTTAACTGTCTCTCATGAGGACCGCCACAGGAAAGGAAGACCCAGAGTTACCTCTGCTGCAGAGGATAAGTTCATTAGAGTTAACTGGCTCTCATGAGGACCGCCACAGGAAAGGAAGAACCAGGGTTACCTCTGTTGCAGAGGATACGTTCATTAGAGTTACCAGCCTCAGAAATTGAAGCCCAAATTATTGCTTCACAGAGTTCAAGTAACAGACACATCTCAACATCAACTTTTCAGAGGAGACTGTGTGAATCAGGCCTTCATGGTCGAATTGCTGCAAAGAAACCACTACTAAAGGACACCAATAAGAAGAACAGACTTGATTGGGCCAAGAAACACGAGCAATGGACATTAGACTGTGGAAATCTGCCCTTTGGTCTGGAGTCCAAATTGGAGATTTTTGGTTCCAACTGCAGTGTCTTTGTGAAACGCGATGTGGGTGAACGGATGATCTCTGCATGTGTATTTTCCACCGTAAAGCATGGAGGACGAGGTGTTATGGTGTGGGGGTGCTTTGCTGGTGACACTGTCTGTGATTTATTTAGAATTCAAGGCACACTTAACCAGCATGGCTGCCACAGCATTCTGCAGCGATACTGTAAGGATATACAGTACGCTGAAAGTCGGGAAGCAAGTCCAGGGACAGAATACATTTAATTAATAAATGAACAAAACAAGAAACACAAACAGCGCACCAACATGAAACAGCAACAATGATGACTGGGGAAGGAACCAAAGGGAGAGACTTATAAAAGGCAGGTAATCAAGGAGGTCATGGAGTCCAGGTGAGTGTCATTATGCACGTAACGCTGGTGACAGGTGTGCGCAATAACGAGCAGCCTGGTGACCTAGAGGCCGGAGAGGAAGCACATGTGACAGATACGCCATCCCATCTGGTTTGGGTTTAGTTGGACTATCATTTGTTTTTCAACAGGACAATGACCCAACACACCCAACACAGGCTGTGTAAGGGCTATTTTACCAAGAAGGAGAGTGATGGAGTGCTGCATCAGATGACCTGGCCAACTCAAAACCAAATGAGATGGTTTTCGATGAATCGGAACAACAGCAGAGAGAAGGAAAAGCAGCCAACAAGTGCTCAGCATATGTGGGAACTCCTTCAAGACTGTTGGAAAAGCATTTGAGGTGAAGCTGGTTGAGAGAATGCCAAGAGTGTGCAAAGCTGTCAAAGGCAAAGGATGGCTACTTTGAAGAATCTAAAATCTAAAATATATTTTGATTTGTTTAACACTTTTGTGGATAGTACATGTGTGTTATTTCAGAGTTTTGAAGAAAAGAGAAAATAGTTTAAAAGAAATAGTAGGAAATAAAGAAAAACCATTGAATTTATTTAACTAGGCAAGTCAGTTAAGAACAAATTCTTATTTTCAATGACGGCCTAGGAACACAGTGGGTTAGCTGCCTTGTTCAGGGGAACAGTGGGTCAACTGCCTTGTTCAGGGGAACAGTGGGTTAACTGCCTTGTTCAGGGGAACAGTGGGTTAACTGCCTTGTTCAGGGGAACAGTGGGTTAACTGCCTTGTTCAGGGGAACAGTGGGTTAGCTGCCTTGTTCAGGGGAACAGTGGGTTAACTGCCTTGTTCAGGGGCAGAACGACAGATTTATACCTTGTCAGCTCGGGGGTTTGATCTTACAACCTTTTGGTTATTAGTCCAATGCTCTAACCACTAGGCTACCCTGCCGCCAAGAATGAGAAGGGGTTAAAAACTTTGCCCGGTAGTGTACGTTATGACAAAATGTCATATTCTTTGTTTGTTTTGGTGTTCAATTTTTTTCTCCCCCATCAATTAAAACCAGTTAAATATAACTAAATGTAATCTATGTAATCCACAAAAGTAAGTATTATCCTGAGAGGGCCATGAACAATAACTAGTAATGCTGCATACTCCAAGAAAGGTTCAAAATCTCACCTTTCTGATTAAAATTGTTATACATTACTGAAGTGTAGCCACTTCTGAGGACACAAGCTCAGGTACACCAGTACAAGTATTATAAAAATAGGAAATATTTTATATGACACATTTCATAATCAACAAAACAAAATATATAGTATAATCACATTTTTATAAATTACTAACTGAGATATCACCTTCCTTATTACTGTAAAATAGATACAGTATTTGTATGTGTAGTGTTAAGAGAAAAATGTGCACATTTTCTAAAGGTCTCTTGATCGAAACGTCGGCACCATCGCTGTGAAGGTCTCACAGAGCTCCAGCTTGGCTTCCTGACCTCGTTAGGAGCTCATCTTTCATCTCATATTACTCGTCTGTCTATGACAAACAGAAAGTGTTTTTTTTATCTGAGTTATTTCAGATGAATGGCTATCGATCTCTGAATGTGCTACGGTGATGAAACGACTATCTTCTGTTGAAGGATTGTGGGCAAGTGCTTTGTGACATAGGGTTCAGCCAGGAATTGATGGACAGTCAGAAGAGCGAATGAATTAATAGGAGGAACATCCCAGCTTGAAGTGGTTTCAGATTTCACTTCCTACGTCACACACAGGCTCAAATAATAGACTACTGTGTCTGTGGGTACCAGGGCTATCACTCAGTTTAAGCCATTTCAATCTAGAGTGTCCATAGATCTGCGGTTTAATACCTGATGTGAACTGTCCAGGTGTGGCCAACGCCCTGCGGTTTAATACCTGATGTGAACTGTCCAGGTGTGGCCAACGCCCTGCGGTTTAATACCTGATGTGAACTGTCCAGGTGTGGCCAACGCCCTGCGGTTTAATACCTGATGTGAACTGTCCAGGTGTGGCCAACGCCCTGCGGTTTAATACCTGATGTGAACTGTCCAGGTGTGGCCAACGCCCTGCGGTTTAATACCTGATGTGAACTGTCCAGGTGTGGCCAACGCCCTGCGGTTTAATACCTGATGTGAACTGTCCAGGTGTGGCCAACGCCCTGCGGTTTAATACCTGATGTGAACTGTCCAGGTGTGGCCAACGCCCTGCGGTTTAATACCTGATGTGAACTGTCCAGGTGTGGCCAACGCCCTGCGGTTTAATACCTGACGTGAACTGTCCAGGTGTGGCCAACGCCCTGCGGTTTAATACCTGATGTGAACTGTCCAGGTGTGGCCAACGCCCTGCGGTTTAATACCTGATGTGAACTGTCCAGGTGTGGCCAACGCCCTGCGGTTTAATACCTGACGTGAACTGTCCAGGTGTGGCCAACGCAGCGCCCTGCAGGCTGCTGTTAACAGATACGGTATATGTGGACCAGGGTTGGCATGTTTAACCAGGCAGGACACTTGAGGGGCCAAAGGTTACACTCATGTGTGTTAGGAGTGGTAACCCTGTGGTATATGAGACCTACACTAGACTAACCCAAAGTCGTAGCATGTTAGCTTTTACTGTAGACTTTTATGAATCGCTAGTTAGCTAGTTAGCTAGTTAGCTAGTTAGCTAGTTAGCTATGCTTCAGAAACTACGGACAACTTCGTTCAAATGGCACACGGAGGCATAGAAACGGTATCCTTTATAGAGCCTGACTGACTGGATACTACAGGAACACAGAGCCTGACTGACTGGATACTACAGGACCATAGAGCCTGACTGACTGGATACTCCAGGACCATAGAGCCTGACTGACTGGATACTACAGGACCATAGAGCCTGACTGACTGGATACTCCAGGAACACAGAGCCTGACTGACTGGATACTCCAGGAACATAGAGCCTGACTGACTGGATACTCCAGGACCATAGAGCCTGACTGACTGGATACTCCAGGAAAACAGAGCTGACTGGATACTCCAGGAACACAGAGCTGACTGGATACTCCGGGAACACAGAGCTGACTGGATACTCCAGGAACACAGAGCCTGACTGACTGGATACTCCAGGAACACAGAGCCTGACTGACTAGATACTCCAGGAACACAGAGCCTGACTGACTGGATACTCCAGGAACACAGAGCTGACTGGATACTCCAGGAACACAGAGCCTGACTGACTAGATACTCCAGGAACACAGAGCCTGACTGACTGGATACTCCAGGAACACAGAGCTTGACTGACTGGATACTCCAGGAACACAGAGCCTGACTGACTGGATACTCCAGGAACACAGAGCCTGACTGACTAGATACTCCAGGAACACAGAGCCTGACTCACTAGATACTCCAGGAACACAGAGCCTGACTGACTAGATACTCCAGGACCATAGAGCCTGACTGACTAGATACTCCAGGAACATAGAGCCTGACTGACTAGATACTCCAGGAACATAGAGCCTGACTGACTAGATACTCCAGGAACATAGAGCCCGACTGACTAGATACTCCAGGACCATAGAGCCTGACTGACTAGATACTCCAGGAACATAGAGCCTGACTGACTAGATACTCCAGGAACATAGAGCCTGACTGACTAGATACTCCAGGAACATAGAGCCTGACTGACTGGATACTCCAGGACCATAGAGCCTGACTGACTGGATACTCCAGGAACATAGAGCCTGACTGACTAGATACTCCAGGACCACAGAGCCTGACTGACTAGATACCCCAGGACCATAGAGCCTGACTGACTGGATACTCCAGGAACACAGAGCCTGACTGACTAGATACCCCAGGACCATAGAGCCTGACTGACTGGATACTCCAGGACCATAGAGCCTGACTGACTAGATACCCCAGGACCATAGAGCCTGACTGACTGGATACTCCAGGACCATAGCGCCTGACTGACTAGATACCCCAGGACCACAGAGCCTGACTGACTGGATACTCCAGGAACATAGAGCCTGACTGACTGGATACGCCAGGAACATAGAGCCTGACTGACTGGATACTCCAGGACCACAGAGCCTGGCTGACTGGATAAACCAGGAACACAGAGCCTGACTGACTAGATACTCCAGGACCACAGAGCCTGACTGACTGGATACTCCAGGAACATAGAGCCTGACTGACTAGATACTCCAGGAACATAGAGCCTGACTGACTGGATACTCCAGGAACACAGAGCCTGACTGACTAGATACCCCAGGACCATAGAGCCTGACTGACTGGATACTCCAGGAACATAGAGCCTGACTGACTGGATACTCCAGGAACATAGAGCCTGACTGACTAGATACTCCAGGAACACAGAGCCTGACTGACTGGATACCCCAGGACCATAGAGGCTGACTGACTGGATACTCCAGGACCATAGAGCCTGACTGACTAGATACTCCAGGAACACAGAGCCTGACTGACTAGATACTCCAGGAACACAGAGCCTGACTGACTAGATACTCCAGGACCATAGGGCCTGACTGACTGGATACTCCAGGAACATAGAGCCTGACTTACTAGATACTCCAGGAACATAGAGCCTGACTGACTGGATACTCCAGGACCATAGAGCCTGACTGACTAGATACCCCAGGACCATAGAGCCTGACTGACTGGATACTCCAGGACCATAGAGCCTGACTGACTAGATACTCCAGGAACACAGAGCCTGACTGACTAGATACTCCAGGAACACAGAGCCTGACTGACTAGATACTCCAGGACCATAGAGCCTGACTGACTGGATACTCCAGGAACACAGAGCCTGACTGACTAGATACTCCAGGACCATAGAGCCTGACTGACTGGATACTCCAGGAACACAGAGCCTGACTGACTAGATACTCCAGGAACACATTGCCTGACTGACTAGATACTCCAGGACCATAGAGCCTGACTGACTGGATACTCCAGGAACACAGAGCCTGACTGACTAGATACTCCAGGAACACAGAGCCTGACTGACTAGATACTCCAGGACCATAGAGCCTGACTGACTGGATACTCCAGGACCATAGAGCCTGACTGACTAGATACTCCAGGAACACAGAGCCTGACTGACTAGATACTCCAGGACCATAGAGCCTGACTGACTGGATACTCCAGGACCATAGAGCCTGACTGACTAGATACTCCAGGAACACAGAGCCTGACTGACTAGATACTCCAGGACCACAGAGCCTGACTGACTGGATACTCCAGGAACATAGAGCCTGACTGACTAGATACTCCAGGAACATAGAGCCTGACTGACTGGATACTCCAGGAACACAGAGCCTGACTGACTAGATACCCCAGGACCATAGAGCCTGACTGACTGGATACTCCAGGAACATAGAGCCTGACTGACTGGATACTCCAGGAACATAGAGCCTGACTGACTAGATACTCCAGGAACACAGAGCCTGACTGACTGGATACCCCAGGACCATAGAGGCTGACTGACTGGATACTCCAGGACCATAGAGCCTGACTGACTAGATACTCCAGGAACACAGAGCCTGACTGACTAGATACTCCAGGAACACAGAGCCTGACTGACTAGATACTCCAGGACCATAGGGCCTGACTGACTGGATACTCCAGGAACATAGAGCCTGACTTACTAGATACTCCAGGAACATAGAGCCTGACTGACTGGATACTCCAGGACCATAGAGCCTGACTGACTAGATACCCCAGGACCATAGAGCCTGACTGACTGGATACTCCAGGACCATAGAGCCTGACTGACTAGATACTCCAGGAACACAGAGCCTGACTGACTAGATACTCCAGGAACACAGAGCCTGACTGACTAGATACTCCAGGACCATAGAGCCTGACTGACTGGATACTCCAGGAACACAGAGCCTGACTGACTAGATACTCCAGGACCATAGAGCCTGACTGACTGGATACTCCAGGAACACAGAGCCTGACTGACTAGATACTCCAGGAACACATTGCCTGACTGACTAGATACTCCAGGACCATAGAGCCTGACTGACTGGATACTCCAGGAACACAGAGCCTGACTGACTAGATACTCCAGGAACACAGAGCCTGACTGACTAGATACTCCAGGACCATAGAGCCTGACTGACTGGATACTCCAGGACCATAGAGCCTGACTGACTAGATACTCCAGGAACACAGAGCCTGACTGACTAGATACTCCAGGAACACAGAGCCTGACTGACTAGATACTCCAGGACCATAGAGCCTGACTGACTGGATACTCCAGGACCATAGAGCCTGACTGACTGGATACTCCAGGAACACAGAGCCTGACTGACTGGATACTCCAGGAACATAGAGCTTGACTGACTGGATACTCCAGGAACATAGAGCCTGACTGACTGGATACTCCAGGACCATAGAGCCTAACTGACTGGATAATCCAGGACCATAGAGCCTAACTGACTGGATACTCCAGGAACATAGAGCCTGACTGACTAGATACTCCAGGAACACAGAGCCTGACTGAATGGATACTCCAGGAACATAGAGCCTGACTGACTGGATACTCCAGGACCATAGAGCCTGACTGACTAGATACTCCAGGAACACAGAGCCTGACTGACTAGATACTCCAGGAACACAGAGCCTGACTGACTGGATACTCCAGGACCATAGAGCCTGACTGACTGGATACTCCAGGAACACAGAGCCTGACTGACTGGATACTCCAGGACCATAGAGCCTGACTGACTAGATACTCCAGGACCATAGAGCCTGACTGACTGGATACTCCAGGAACACATAGCCTGACTGACTGGATACTCCAGGAACACAGAGCCTGACTGACTGGATACTCCAGGAACATAGAGCCTGACTGACTGGATACTCCAGGAACACAGAGCCTGACTGACTGGATACTCCAGGAACACAGAGCCTGACTGACTAGATACTCCAGGACCACAGAGCCTGACTGACTGGATACTCCAGGAACATAGAGCCTGACTGACTAGATACTCCAGGAACATAGAGCCTGACTGACTGGATACTCCAGGAACACAGAGCCTGACTGACTGGATACTCCAGGAACACAGAGCCTGACTGACTAGATACTCCAGGACCACAGAGCCTGACTGACTGGATACTCCAGGAACATAGAGCCTGACTGACTAGATACTCCAGGAACATAGAGCCTGACTGACTGGATACTCCAGGAACACAGAGCCTGACTGACTAGATACCCCAGGACCATAGAGCCTGACTGACTGGATACTCCAGGAACATAGAGCCTGACTGACTGGATACTCCAGGAACATAGAGCCTGACTGACTAGATACTCCAGGAACACAGAGCCTGACTGACTGGATACCCCAGGACCATAGAGCCTGACTGACTGGATACTCCAGGACCATAGAGCCTGACTGACTAGATACTCCAGGAACACAGAGCCTGACTGACTAGATACTCCAGGAACACAGAGCCTGACTGACTAGATACTCCAGGACCATAGAGCCTGACTGACTGGATACTCCAGGAACATAGAGCCTGACTGACTAGATACTCCAGGAACATAGAGCCTGACTGACTGGATACTCCAGGACCATAGAGCCTGACTGACTAGATACCCCAGGACCATAGAGCCTGACTGACTGGATACTCCAGGACAATAGAGCCTGACTGACTAGATACTCCAGGACCATAGAGCCTGACTGGATACTCCAGAAACACAGAGCCTGACTGACTAGATACTCCAGGAACACAGAGCCTGACTGACTAGATATCCCAGGACCATAGAGCCTGACTGACTGGATACTCCAGGAACACAGAGCCTGACTGACTAGATACTCCAGGAACACAGAGCCTGACTGACTAGATACTCCAGGACCATAGAGCCTGACTGACTGGATACTCCAGGACCATAGAGCCTGACTGACTAGATACTCCAGGAACACAGAGCCTGACTGACTAGATACTGCAGGAACACAGAGCCTGACTGACTAGATACTCCAGGACCATAGAGCCTGACTGACTGGATACTCCAGGACCATAGAGCCTGACTGACTGGATACTCCAGGAACACAGAGCCTGACTGACTGGATACTCCAGGAACATAGAGCCTGACTGACTGGATACTCCAGGAACATAGAGCCTGACTGACTGGATACTCCAGGACCATAGAGCCTAACTGACTGGATACTCCAGGACCATAGAGCCTAACTGACTGGATAATCCAGGAACATAGAGCCTGACTGACTAGATACTCCAGGAACACAGAGCCTGACTGACTGGATACTCCAGGAACATAGAGCCTGACTGACTGGATACTCCAGGACCATAGAGCCTGACTGACTAGATACTCCAGGAACACAGAGCCTGACTGACTAGATACTCCAGGAACACAGAGCCTGACTGACTAGATACTCCAGGAACACAGAGCCTGACTGACTAGATACTCCAGGACCATAGAGCCTGACTGACTGGATACTCCAGGAACATAGAGCCTGACTGACTAGATACTCCAGGAACATAGAGCCTGACTGACTGGATACTCCAGGACCATAGAGCCTGACTGACTAGATACCCCAGGACCATAGAGCCTGACTGACTGGATACTCCAGGACCATAGAGCCTGACTGACTAGATACTCCAGGAACACAGAGCCTGACTGACTAGATACTCCAGGAACACAGAGCCTGACTGACTAGATACTCCAGGACCATAGAGCCTGACTGACTGGATACTCCAGGAACACAGAGCCTGACTGACTAGATACTACAGGACCATAGAGCCTGACTGACTGGATACTCCAGGAACACAGAGCCTGACTGACTAGATACTCCAGGAACACATTGCCTGACTGACTAGATACTCCAGGACCATAGAGCCTGACTGACTGGATACTCCAGGAACACAGAGCCTGACTGATTAGATACTCCAGGAATACAGAGTCTGACTGACTAGATACTCCAGGACCATAGAGCCTGACTGACTGGATACTCCAGGACCATAGAGCCTGACTGACTAGATACTCCAGGAACACAGAGCCTGACTGACTAGATACTCCAGGAACACAGAGCCTGACTGACTAGATACTCCAGGACCATAGAGCCTGACTGACTGGATACTCCAGGACCATAGAGCCTGACTGACTGGATACTCCAGGAACACATAGCCTGACTGACTGGATACTCCAGGAACATAGAGCCTGACTGACTGGATACTCCAGGAACATAGAGCCTGACTGACTGGATACTCCAAGACCATAGAGCCTAACTGACTGGATAATCCAGGACCATAGAGCCTAACTGACTGGATACTCCAGGAACATAGAGCCTGACTGACTAGATACTCCAGGAACACAGAGCCTGACTGACTGGATACTCCAGGAACATAGAGCCTGACTGACTGGATACTCCAGGACCATAGAGCCTGACTGACTGGATACTCCAGGAACACAGAGCCTGACTGACTGGATACTCCAGGACCATAGAGCCTAACTGACTGGATACTCCAGGACCATAGAGCCTGACTGACTAGATACTCCAGGAACACAGAGCCTGACTGACTAGATACTCCAGGACCATAGAGCCTGACTGACTGGATACTCCAGGACCATAGAGCCTGACTGACTGGATACTCCAGGAACACAGAGCCTGACTGACTGGATACTCCAGGAACATAGAGCCTGACTGACTGGATACTCCAGGAACATAGAGCCTGACTGACTGGATACTCCAGGACCATAGAGCCTAACTGACTGGATACTCCAGGACCATAGAGCCTAACTGACTGGATAATCCAGGAACATAGAGCCTGACTGACTAGATACTCCAGGAACACAGAGCCTGACTGACTGGATACTCCAGGAACATAGAGCCTGACTGACTGGATACTCCAGGACCATAGAGCCTGACTGACTAGATACTCCAGGAACACAGAGCCTGACTGACTAGATACTCCAGGACCATAGAGCCTGACTGACTGGATACTCCAGGACCATAGAGCCTGACTGACTGGATACTCCAGGAACACAGAGCCTGACTGACTGGATACTCCAGGAACATAGAGCCTGACTGACTGGATACTCCAGGAACATAGAGCCTGACTGACTGGATACTCCAGGACCATAGAGCCTAACTGACTGGATACTCCAGGACCATAGAGCCTAACTGACTGGATAATCCAGGAACATAGAGCCTGACTGACTAGATACTCCAGGAACACAGAGCCTGACTGACTGGATACTCCAGGAACATAGAGCCTGACTGACTGGATACTCCAGGACCATAGAGCCTGACTGACTAGATACTCCAGGAACACAGAGCCTGACTGACTAGATACTCCAGGAACACAGAGCCTGACTGACTAGATACTCCAGGAACACAGAGCCTGACTGACTAGATACTCCAGGACCATAGAGCCTGACTGACTGAATACTCCAGGAACATAGAGCCTGACTGACTAGATACTCCAGGAACATAGAGCCTGACTGACTGGATACTCCAGGACCATAGAGCCTGACTGACTAGATACCCCAGGACCATAGAGCCTGACTGACTGGATACTCCAGGACCATAGAGCCTGACTGACTAGATACTCCAGGAACACAGAGCCTGACTGACTAGATACTCCAGGAACACAGAGCCTGACTGACTAGATACTCCAGGACCATAGAGCCTGACTGACTGGATACTCCAGGAACACAGAGCCTGACTGACTAGATACTACAGGACCATAGAGCCTGACTGACTGGATACTCCAGGAACACAGAGCCTGACTGACTAGATACTCCAGGAACACATTGCCTGACTGACTAGATACTCCAGGACCATAGAGCCTGACTGACTGGATACTCCAGGAACACAGAGCCTGACTGACTAGATACTCCAGGAACACAGAGTCTGACTGACTAGATACTCCAGGACCATAGAGCCTGACTGACTGGATACTCCAGGACCATAGAGCCTGACTGACTAGATACTCCAGGAACACAGAGCCTGACTGACTAGATACTCCAGGAACACAGAGCCTGACTGACTAGATACTCCAGGACCATAGAGCCTGACTGACTGGATACTCCATGACCATAGAGCCTGACTGACTGGATACTCCAGGAACACATAGCCTGACTGACTGGATACTCCAGGAACATAGAGCCTGACTGACTGGATACTCCAGGAACATAGAGCCTGACTGACTGGATACTCCAAGACCATAGAGCCTAACTGACTGGATAATCCAGGACCATAGAGCCTAACTGACTGGATACTCCAGGAACATAGAGCCTGACTGACTAGATACTCCAGGAACACAGAGCCTGACTGACTGGATACTCCAGGAACATAGAGCCTGACTGACTGGATACTCCAGGACCATAGAGCCTGACTGACTGGATACTCCAGGAACACAGAGCCTGACTGACTGGATACTCCAGGACCATAGAGCCTAACTGACTGGATACTCCAGGACCATAGAGCCTGACTGACTAGATACTCCAGGAACACAGAGCCTGACTGACTAGATACTCCAGGAACAAAGAGCCTGACTGACTGGATACTCCAGGACCATAGAGCCTGACTGACTGGATACTCCAGGACCATAGAGCCTGACTGACTAGATACTCCAGGAACACAGAGCCTGACTGACTAGATACTCCAGGAACACAGAGCCTGACTGACTAGATACTCCAGGAACACAGAGCCTGACTGACTAGATACTCCAGGACCATAGAGCCTGACTGACTGGATACTCCAGGAACATAGAGCCTGACTGACTAGATACTCCAGGAACATAGAGCCTGACTGACTGGATACTCCAGGACCATAGAGCCTGACTGACTAGATACCCCAGGACCATAGAGCCTGACTGAAAGGATACTCCAGGACCATAGAGCCTGACTGACTAGATACTCCAGGAACACAGTGCCTGACTGACTAGATACTCCAGGAACACAGAGCCTGACTGACTAGATACTCCAGGACCATAGAGCCTGACTGACTGGATACTCCAGGAACACAGAGCCTGACTGACTAGATACTACAGGACCATAGAGCCTGACTGACTGGATACTCCAGGAACACAGAGCCTGACTGACTAGATACTCCAGGAACACATTGCCTGACTGACTAGATACTCCAGGACCATAGAGCCTGACTGACTGGATACTCCAGGAACACAGAGCCTGACTGACTAGATACTCCAGGAACACAGAGCCTGACTGACTAGATACTCCAGGACCATAGAGCCTGACTGACTGGATACTCCAGGACCATAGAGCCTGACTGACTAGATACTCCAGGAACACAGAGCCTGACTGACTAGATACTCCAGGAACACAGAGCCTGACTGACTAGATACTCCAGGACCATAGAGCCTGACTGACTGGATACTCCAGGACCATAGAGCCTGACTGACTGGATACTCCAGGAACACATAGCCTGACTGACTGGATACTCCAGGAACATAGAGCCTGACTGACTGGATACTCCAGGAACATAGAGCCTGACTGACTGGATACTCCAAGACCATAGAGCCTAACTGACTGGATAATCCAGGACCATAGAGCCTAACTGACTGGATACTCCAGGAACATAGAGCCTGACTGACTAGATACTCCAGGAACACAGAGCCTGACTGACTGGATACTCCAGGAACATAGAGCCTGACTGACTGGATACTCCAGGACCATAGAGCCTGACTGACTGGATACTCCAGGAACACAGAGCCTGACTAACTGGATACTCCAGGACCATAGAGCCTAACTGACTGGATACTCCAGGACCATAGAGCCTGACTGACTAGATACTCCAGGAACACAGAGCCTGACTGACTAGATACTCCAGGAACAAAGAGCCTGACTGACTGGATACTCCAGGACCATAGAGCCTGACTGACTGGATACTCCAGGAACACAGAGCCTGACTGACTGGATACTCCAGGACCATAGAGCCTGACTGACTGGATACTCCAGGAACACAGAGCTGACTGGATACTCCAGGAACACAGAGCTGACTGGATACTCCAGGAACACAGAGCTGACTGGATACTCCAGGAACACAGAGCCTGACTGACTGGATACTCCAGGAACACAGAGCCTGACTGACTAGATACTCCAGGAACACAGAGCCTGACTGACTGGATACTCCAGGAACACAGAGCTGACTGGATACTCCAGGAACACAGAGCCTGACTGACTAGATACTCCAGGAACACAGAGCCTGACTGACTGGATACTCCAGGACCATAGAGCCTGACTGACTGGATACTCCAGGACCATAGAGCCTGACTGACTAGATACTCCAGGAACACAGAGCCTGACTGACTAGATACTCCAGGAACACAGAGCCTGACTGACTAGATACTCCAGGACCATAGAGCCTGACTGACTGGATACTCCAGGACCATAGAGCCTGACTGACTGGATACTCCAGGAACACATAGCCTGACTGACTGGATACTCCAGGAACATAGAGCCTGACTGACTGGACACTCCAGGAACATAGAGCCTGACTGACTGGATACTCCAAGACCATAGAGCCTAACTGACTGGATAATCCAGGACCATAGAGCCTAACTGACTGGATACTCCAGGAACATAGAGCCTGACTGACTAGATACTCCAGGAACACAGAGCCTGACTGACTGGATACTCCAGGACCATAGAGCCTGACTGACTGGATACTCCAGGAACACATAGCCTGACTGACTGGATACTCCAGGAACATAGAGCCTGACTGACTGGATACTCCAGGAACATAGAGCCTGACTGACTGGATACTCCAAGACCATAGAGCCTAACTGACTGGATAATCCAGGACCATAGAGCCTAACTGACTGGATACTCCAGGAACATAGAGCCTGACTGACTAGATACTCCAGGAACACAGAGCCTGACTGACTGGATACTCCAGGAACATAGAGCCTGACTGACTGGATACTCCAGGACCATAGAGCCTGACTGACTGGATACTCCAGGAACACAGAGCCTGACTGACTGGATACTCCAGGACCATAGAGCCTAACTGACTGGATACTCCAGGACCATAGAGCCTGACTGACTAGATACTCCAGGAACACAGAGCCTGACTGACTAGATACTCCAGGAACAAAGAGCCTGACTGACTGGATACTCCAGGACCATAGAGCCTGACTGACTGGATACTCCAGGACCATAGAGCCTGACTGACTAGATACTCCAGGAACACAGAGCCTGACTGACTAGATACTCCAGGAACACAGAGCCTGACTGACTAGATACTCCAGGAACACAGAGCCTGACTGACTAGATACTCCAGGACCATAGAGCCTGACTGACTGGATACTCCAGGAACATAGAGCCTGACTGACTAGATACTCCAGGAACATAGAGCCTGACTGACTGGATACTCCAGGACCATAGAGCCTGACTGACTAGATACCCCAGGACCATAGAGCCTGACTGAAAGGATACTCCAGGACCATAGAGCCTGACTGACTAGATACTCCAGGAACACAGAGCCTGACTGACTAGATACTCCAGGAACACAGAGCCTGACTGACTAGATACTCCAGGACCATAGAGACTGACTGACTGGATACTCCAGGAACACAGAGCCTGACTGACTAGATACTACAGGACCATAGAGCCTGACTGACTGGATACTCCAGGAACACAGAGCCTGACTGACTAGATACTCCAGGAACACATTGCCTGACTGACTAGATACTCCAGGACCATAGAGCCTGACTGACTGGATACTCCAGGAACACAGAGCCTGACTGACTAGATACTCCAGGAACACAGAGCCTGACTGACTAGATACTCCAGGACCATAGAGCCTGACTGACTGGATACTCCAGGACCATAGAGCCTGACTGACTAGATACTCCAGGAACACAGAGCCTGACTGACTAGATACTCCAGGAACACAGAGCCTGACTGACTAGATACTCCAGGACCATAGAGCCTGACTGACTGGATACTCCAGGACCATAGAGCCTGACTGACTGGATACTCCAGGAACACATAGCCTGACTGACTGGATACTCCAGGAACATAGAGCCTGACTGACTGGATACTCCAGGAACATAGAGCCTGACTGACTGGATACTCCAAGACCATAGAGCCTAACTGACTGGATAATCCAGGACCATAGAGCCTAACTGACTGGATACTCCAGGAACATAGAGCCTGACTGACTAGATACTCCAGGAACACAGAGCCTGACTGACTGGATACTCCAGGAACATAGAGCCTGACTGACTGGATACTCCAGGACCATAGAGCCTGACTGACTGGATACTCCAGGAACACAGAGCCTGACTGACTGGATACTCCAGGACCATAGAGCCTGACTGACTGGATACTCCAGGAACACAGAGCTGACTGGATACTCCAGGAACACAGAGCTGACTGGATACTCCAGGAACACAGAGCTGACTGGATACTCCAGGAACACAGAGCCTGACTGACTGGATACTCCAGGAACACAGAGCCTGACTGACTAGATACTCCAGGAACACAGAGCCTGACTGACTAGATACTCCAGGACCATAGAGCCTGACTGACTGGATACTCCAGGACCATAGAGCCTGACTGACTGGATACTCCAGGAACATAGAGCTTGACTGACTGGATACTCCAAGACCATAGAGCCTAACTGACTGGATAATCCAGGACCATAGAGCCTAACTGACTGGATACTCCAGGAACATAGAGCCTGACTGACTAGATACTCCAGGAACACAGAGCCTGACTGACTGGATACTCCAGGAACATAGAGCCTGACTGACTGGATACTCCAGGACCATAGAGCCTGACTGACTGAATACTCCAGGAACACAGAGCTGACTGGATACTCCAGGAACACAGAGCTGACTGGATACTCCAGGAACACAGAGCTGACTGGATACTCCAGGAACACAGAGCTGACTGGATACTCCAGGAACACAGAGCCTGACTGACTAGATACTCCAGGAACACAGAGCCTGACTGACTGGATACTCCAGGAACACAGAGCTGACTGGATACTCCAGGAACACAGAGCCTGACTGACTAGATACTCCAGGAACACAGAGCCTGACTGACTGGATACTCCAGGACCATAGAGCCTGACTGACTGGATACTCCAGGACCATAGAGCCTGACTGACTAGATACTCCAGGAACACAGAGCCTGACTGACTAGATACTCCAGGAACACAGAGCCTGACTGACTAGATACTCCAGGACCATAGAGCCTGACTGACTGGATACTCCAGGACCATAGAGCCTGACTGACTGGATACTCCAGGAACACATAGCCTGACTGACTGGATACTCCAGGAACATAGAGCCTGACTGACTGGATACTCCAGGAACATAGAGCCTGACTGACTGGATACTCCAAGACCATAGAGCCTAACTGACTGGATAATCCAGGACCATAGAGCCTAACTGACTGGATACTCCAGGAACATAGAGCCTGACTGACTAGATACTCCAGGAACACAGAGCCTGACTGACTGGATACTCCAGGACCATAGAGCCTGACTGACTGGATACTCCAGGAACACATAGCCTGACTGACTGGATACTCCAGGAACATAGAGCCTGACTGACTGGATACTCCAGGAACATAGAGCCTGACTGACTGGATACTCCAAGACCATAGAGCCTAACTGACTGGATAATCCAGGACCATAGAGCCTAACTGACTGGATACTCCAGGAACATAGAGCCTGACTGACTAGATACTCCAGGAACACAGAGCCTGACTGACTGGATACTCCAGGAACATAGAGCCTGACTGACTGGATACTCCAGGACCATAGAGCCTGACTGACTGGATACTCCAGGAACACAGAGCCTGACTGACTGGATACTCCAGGACCATAGAGCCTAACTGACTGGATACTCCAGGACCATAGAGCCTGACTGACTAGATACTCCAGGAACACAGAGCCTGACTGACTAGATACTCCAGGAACAAAGAGCCTGACTGACTGGATACTCCAGGACCATAGAGCCTGACTGACTGGATACTCCAGGACCATAGAGCCTGACTGACTAGATACTCCAGGAACACAGAGCCTGACTGACTAGATACTCCAGGAACACAGAGCCTGACTGACTAGATACTCCAGGAACACAGAGCCTGACTGACTAGATACTCCAGGACCATAGAGCCTGACTGACTGGATACTCCAGGAACATAGAGCCTGACTGACTAGATACTCCAGGAACATAGAGCCTGACTGACTGGATACTCCAGGACCATAGAGCCTGACTGACTAGATACCCCAGGACCATAGAGCCTGACTGAAAGGATACTCCAGGACCATAGAGCCTGACTGACTAGATACTCCAGGAACACAGAGCCTGACTGACTAGATACTCCAGGAACACAGAGCCTGACTGACTAGATACTCCAGGACCATAGAGCCTGACTGACTGGATACTCCAGGAACACAGAGCCTGACTGACTTGATACTACAGGACCATAGAGCCTGACTGACTGGATACTCCAGGAACACAGAGCCTGACTGACTAGATACTCCAGGAACACATTGCCTGACTGACTAGATACTCCAGGACCATAGAGCCTGACTGACTGGATACTCCAGGAACACAGAGCCTGACTGACTAGATACTCCAGGAACACAGAGCCTGACTGACTAGATACTCCAGGACCATAGAGCCTGACTGACTGGATACTCCAGGACCATAGAGCCTGACTGACTAGATACTCCAGGAACACAGAGCCTGACTGACTAGATACTCCAGGAACACAGAGCCTGACTGACTAGATACTCCAGGACCATAGAGCCTGACTGACTGGATACTCCAGGACCATAGAGCCTGACTGAAAGGATACTCCAGGACCATAGAGCCTGACTGACTAGATACTCCAGGAACACAGAGCCTGACTGACTAGATACTCCAGGAACACAGAGCCTGACTGACTAGATACTCCAGGACCATAGAGCCTGACTGACTGGATACTCCAGGAACACAGAGCCTGACTGACTAGATACTACAGGACCATAGAGCCTGAATGACTGGATACTCCAGGAACACAGAGCCTGACTGACTAGATACTCCAGGAACACATTGCCTGACTGACTAGATACTCCAGGACCATAGAGCCTGACTGACTGGATACTCCAGGAACACAGAGCCTGACTGACTAGATACTCCAGGAACACAGAGCCTGACTGACTAGATACTCCAGGACCATAGAGCCTGACTGACTGGATACTCCAGGACCATAGAGCCTGACTGACTAGATACTCCAGGAACACAGAGCCTGACTGACTAGATACTCCAGGAACACAGAGCCTGACTGACTAGATACTCCAGGACCATAGAGCCTGACTGACTGGATACTCCAGGACCATAGAGCCTGACTGACTGGATACTCCAGGAACACATAGCCTGACTGACTGGATACTCCAGGAACATAGAGCCTGACTGACTGGATACTCCAGGAACATAGAGCCTGACTGACTGGATACTCCAAGACCATAGAGCCTAACTGACTGGATAATCCAGGACCATAGAGCCTAACTGACTGGATACTCCAGGAACATAGAGCCTGACTGACTAGATACTCCAGGAACACAGAGCCTGACTGACTGGATACTCCAGGAACATAGAGCCTGACTGACTGGATACTCCAGGACCATAGAGCCTGACTGACTGGATACTCCAGGAACACAGAGCCTGACTGACTGGATACTCCAGGACCATAGAGCCTGACTGACTGGATACTCCAGGAACACAGAGCTGACTGGATACTCCAGGAACACAGAGCTGACTGGATACTCCAGGAACACAGAGCTGACTGGATACTCCAGGAACACAGAGCCTGACTGACTGGATACTCCAGGAACACAGAGCCTGACTGACTAGATACTCCAGGAACACAGAGCCTGACTGACTAGATACTCCAGGACCATAGAGCCTGACTGACTGGATACTCCAGGACCATAGAGCCTGACTGAATGGATACTCCAGGAACACATAGCCTGACTGACTGGATACTCCAGGAACATAGAGCCTGACTGACTAGATACTCCAGGAACACAGAGCCTGACTGACTGGATACTCCAGGAACATAGAGCCTGACTGACTGGATACTCCAGGACCATAGAGCCTGACTGACTGAATACTCCAGGAACACAGAGCTGACTGGATACTCCAGGAACACAGAGCTGACTGGATACTCCAGGAACACAGAGCTGACTGGATACTCCAGGAACACAGAGCCTGACTGACTGGATACTCCAGGAACACAGAGCCTGACTGACTAGATACTCCAGGAACACAGAGCCTGACTGACTGGATACTCCAGGAACACAGAGCTGACTGGATACTCCAGGAACACAGAGCCTGACTGACTAGATACTCCAGGAACACAGAGCCTGACTGACTGGATACTCCAGGACCATAGAGCCTGACTGACTGGATACTCCAGGACCATAGAGCCTGACTGACTAGATACTCCAGGAACACAGAGCCTGACTGACTAGATACTCCAGGAACACAGAGCCTGACTGACTAGATACTCCAGGACCATAGAGCCTGACTGACTGGATACTCCAGGACCATAGAGCCTGACTGACTGGATACTCCAGGAACACATAGCCTGACTGACTGGATACTCCAGGAACATAGAGCCTGACTGACTGGATACTCCAGGAACATAGAGCCTGACTGACTGGATACTCCAAGACCATAGAGCCTAACTGACTGGATAATCCAGGACCATAGAGCCTAACTGACTGGATACTCCAGGAACATAGAGCCTGACTGACTAGATACTCCAGGAACACAGAGCCTGACTGACTGGATACTCCAGGACCATAGAACCTGACTGACTGGATACTCCAGGAACACATAGCCTGACTGACTGGATACTCCAGGAACATAGAGCCTGACTGACTGGATACTCCAGGAACATAGAATCTGACTGACTGGATACTCCAAGACCATAGAGCCTAACTGACTGGATAATCCAGGACCATAGAGCCTAACTGACTGGATACTCCAGGAACATAGAGCCTGACTGACTAGATACTCCAGGAACACAGAGCCTGACTGACTGGATACTCCAGGAACATAGAGCCTGACTGACTGGATACTCCAGGACCATAGAGCCTGACTGACTGGATACTCCAGGAACACAGAGCCTGACTGACTGGATACTCCAGGACCATAGAGCCTAACTGACTGGATACTCCAGGACCATAGAGCCTGACTGACTAGATACTCCAGGAACACAGAGCCTGACTGACTAGATACTCCAGGAACAAAGAGCCTGACTGACTGGATACTCCAGGACCATAGAGCCTGACTGACTGGATACTCCAGGACCATAGAGCCTGACTGACTAGATACTCCAGGAACACAGAGCCTGACTGACTAGATACTCCAGGAACACAGAGCCTGACTGACTAGATACTCCAGGAACACAGAGCCTGACTGACTAGATACTCCAGGACCATAGAGCCTGACTGACTGGATACTCCAGGAACATAGAGCCTGACTGACTAGATACTCCAGGAACATAGAGCCTGACTGACTGGATACTCCAGGACCATAGAGCCTGACTGACTAGATACCCCAGGACCATAGAGCCTGACTGAAAGGATACTCCAGGACCATAGAGCCTGACTGACTAGATACTCCAGGAACACAGAGCCTGACTGACTAGATACTCCAGGAACACAGAGCCTGACTGACTAGATACTCCAGGACCATAGAGCCTGACTGACTGGATACTCCAGGAACACAGAGCCTGACTGACTAGATACTACAGGACCATAGAGCCTGACTGACTGGATACTCCAGGAACACAGAGCCTGACTGACTAGATACTCCAGGAACACATTGCCTGACTGACTAGATACTCCAGGACCATAGAGCCTGACTGACTGGATACTCCAGGAACACAGAGCCTGACTGACTAGATACTCCAGGAACACAGAGCCTGACTGACTAGATACTCCAGGACCATAGAGCCTGACTGACTGGATACTCCAGGACCATAGAGCCTGACTGACTAGATACTCCAGGAACACAGAGCCTGACTGACTAGATACTCCAGGAACACAGAGCCTGACTGACTAGATACTCCAGGACCATAGAGCCTGACTGACTGGATACTCCAGGACCATAGAGCCTGACTGACTGGATACTCCAGGAACACATAGCCTGACTGACTGGATACTCCAGGAACATAGAGCCTGACTGACTGGATACTCCAGGAACATAGAGCCTGACTGACTGGATACTCCAAGACCATAGAGCCTAACTGACTGGATAATCCAGGACCATAGAGCCTAACTGACTGGATACTCCAGGAACATAGAGTCTGACTGACTAGATACTCCAGGAACACAGAGCCTGACTGACTGGATACTCCAGGAACATAGAGCCTGACTGACTGGATACTCCAGGACCATAGAGCCTGACTGACTGGATACTCCAGGAACACAGAGCCTGACTGACTGGATACTCCAGGACCATAGAGCCTAACTGACTGGATACTCCAGGACCATAGAGCCTGACTGACTAGATACTCCAGGAACACAGAGCCTGACTGACTAGATACTCCAGGAACAAAGAGCCTGAATGACTGGATACTCCAGGACCATAGAGCCTGACTGACTGGATACTCCAGGAACACAGAGCCTGACTGACTGGATACTCCAGGACCATAGAGCCTGACTGACTGGATACTCCAGGAACACAGAGCTGACTGGATACTCCAGGAACACAGAGCTGACTGGATACTCCAGGAACACAGAGCTGACTGGATACTCCAGGAACACAGAGCCTGACTGACTGGATACTCCAGGAACACAGAGCCTGACTGACTAGATACTCCAGGAACACAGAGCCTGACTGACTGGATACTCCAGGAACACAGAGCTGACTGGATACTCCAGGAACACAGAGCCTGACTGACTAGATACTCCAGGAACACAGAGCCTGACTGACTGGATACTCCAGGAACACAGAGCCTGACTGACTGGATACTCCAGGAACACAGAGCCTGACTGACTGGATAATCCAGGAACACAGAGCCTGACTGACTAGATACTCCAGGAACACAGAGCCTGACTGACTAGATACTCCAGGAACACAGAGCCTGACTGACTAGATACTCCAGGACCATAGAGCCTGACTGACTAGATACTCCAGGAACATAGAGCCTGACTGACTAGATACTCCAGGAACATAGAGCCTGACTGACTAGATACTCCAGGAACATAGAGCCCGACTGACTAGATACTCCAGGACCATAGAGCCTGACTGACTAGATACTCCAGGAACATAGAGCCTGACTGACTAGATACTCCAGGAACATAAAGCCTGACTGACTAGATACTCCAGGAACATAGAGCCTGACTGACTGGATACTCCAGGACCATAGAGACTGACTGACTGGATACTCCAGGAACATAGAGCCTGACTGACTAGATACTCCAGGACCACAGAGCCTGACTGACTAGATACCCCAGGACCATAGAGCCTGACTGACTGGATACTCCAGGAACACAGAGCCTGACTGACTAGATACCCCAGGACCATAGAGCCTGACTGACTGGATACTCCAGGACCATAGAGCCTGACTGACTAGATACCCCAGGACCATAGAGCCTGACTGACTGGATACTCCAGGACCATAGAGCCTGACTGACTAGATACCCCAGGACCATAGAGCCTGACTGACTGGATACTCCAGGAACATAGAGCCTGACTGACTGGATACGCCAGGAACATAGAGCCTGACTGACTGGATACTCCAGGACCACAGAGCCTGGCTGACTGGATACTCCAGGAACACAGAGCCTGACTGACTAGATACTCCAGGACCACAGAGCCTGACTGACTGGATACTCCAGGAACATAGAGCCTGACTGACTAGATACTCCAGGAACACAGAGCCTGACTGACTGGATACTCCAGGAACACAGAGCTGACTGGATACTCCAGGAACACAGAGCCTGACTGACTAGATACTCCAGGAACACAGAGCCTGACTGACTGGATACTCCAGGAACACAGAGCCTGACTGACTGGATACTCCAGGAACACAGAGCCTGACTGACTGGATAATCCAGGAACACAGAGCCTGACTGACTAGATACTCCAGGAACACAGAGCCTGACTGACTAGATACTCCAGGAACACAGAGCCTGACTGACTAGATACTCCAGGACCATAGAGCCTGACTGACTAGATACTCCAGGAACATAGAGCCTGACTGACTAGATACTCCAGGAACATAGAGCCTGACTGACTAGATACTCCAGGAACATAGAGCCCGACTGACTAGATACTCCAGGACCATAGAGCCTGACTGACTAGATACTCCAGGAACATAGAGCCTGACTGACTAGATACTCCAGGAACATAGAGCCTGACTGACTAGATACTCCAGGAACATAGAGCCTGACTGACTGGATACTCCAGGACCATAGAGACTGACTGACTGGATACTCCAGGAACATAGAGCCTGACTGACTAGATACTCCAGGACCACAGAGCCTGACTGACTAGATACCCCAGGACCATAGAGCCTGACTGACTGGATACTCCAGGAACACAGAGCCTGACTGACTAGATACCCCAGGACCATAGAGCCTGACTGACTGGATACTCCAGGACCATAGAGCCTGACTGACTAGATACCCCAGGACCATAGAGCCTGACTGACTGGATACTCCAGGAACATAGAGCCTGACTGACTAGATACTCCAGGAACATAGAGCCTGACTGACTAGATACTCCAGGAACATAGAGCCCGACTGACTAGATACTCCAGGACCATAGAGCCTGACTGACTAGATACTCCAGGAACATAGAGCCTGACTGACTAGATACTCCAGGAACATAAAGCCTGACTGACTAGATACTCCAGGAACATAGAGCCTGACTGACTGGATACTCCAGGACCATAGAGACTGACTGACTGGATACTCCAGGAACATAGAGCCTGACTGACTAGATACTCCAGGACCATAGAGCCTGACTGACTAGATACTCCAGGAACATAGAGCCTGACTGACTAGATACTCCAGGAACATAAAGCCTGACTGACTAGATACTCCAGGAACATAGAGCCTGACTGACTGGATACTCCAGGACCATAGAGACTGACTGACTGGATACTCCAGGAACATAGAGCCTGACTGACTAGATACTCCAGGACCACAGAGCCTGACTGACTAGATACCCCAGGACCATAGAGCCTGACTGACTGGATACTCCAGGAACACAGAGCCTGACTGACTAGATACCCCAGGACCATAGAGCCTGACTGACTGGATACTCCAGGACCATAGAGCCTGACTGACTAGATACCCCAGGACCATAGAGCCTGACTGACTGGATACTCCAGGACCATAGAGCCTGACTGACTAGATACCCCAGGACCATAGAGCCTGACTGACTGGATACTCCAGGAACATAGAGCCTGACTGACTGGATACGCCAGGAACATAGAGCCTGACTGACTGGATACTCCAGGACCACAGAGCCTGGCTGACTGGATACTCCAGGAACACAGAGCCTGACTGACTAGATACTCCAGGACCACAGAGCCTGACTGACTGGATACTCCAGGAACATAGAGCCTGACTGACTAGATACTCCAGGAACACAGAGCCTGACTGACTGGATACTCCAGGAACACAGAGCTGACTGGATACTCCAGGAACACAGAGCCTGACTGACTAGATACTCCAGGAACACAGAGCCTGACTGACTGGATACTCCAGGAACACAGAGCCTGACTGACTGGATACTCCAGGAACACAGAGCCTGACTGACTGGATAATCCAGGAACACAGAGCCTGACTGACTAGATACTCCAGGAACACAGAGCCTGACTGACTAGATACTCCAGGAACACAGAGCCTGACTGACTAGATACTCCAGGACCATAGAGCCTGACTGACTAGATACTCCAGGAACATAGCGCCTGACTGACTAGATACTCCAGGAACATAGAGCCTGACTGACTAGATACTCCAGGAACATAGAGCCCGACTGACTAGATACTCCAGGACCATAGAGCCTGACTGACTAGATACTCCAGGAACATAGAGCCTGACTGACTAGATACTCCAGGAACATAGAGCCTGACTGACTAGATACTCCAGGAACATAGAGCCTGACTGACTGGATACTCCAGGACCATAGAGACTGACTGACTGGATACTCCAGGAACATAGAGCCTGACTGACTAGATACTCCAGGACCACAGAGCCTGACTGACTAGATACCCCAGGACCATAGAGCCTGACTGACTGGATACTCCAGGAACACAGAGCCTGACTGACTAGATACCCCAGGACCATAGAGCCTGACTGACTGGATACTCCAGGACCATAGAGCCTGACTGACTAGATACCCCAGGACCATAGAGCCTGACTGACTGGATACTCCAGGACCATAGAGCCTGACTGACTAGATACCCCAGGACCATAGAGCCTGACTGACTGGATACTCCAGGAACATAGAGCCTGACTGACTGGATACGCCAGGAACATAGAGCCTGACTGACTGGATACTCCAGGACCACAGAGCCTGGCTGACTGGATACTCCAGGAACACAGAGCCTGACTGACTAGATACTCCAGGACCACAGAGCCTGACTGACTGGATACTCCAGGAACATAGAGCCTGACTGACTAGATACTCCAGGAACATAGAGCCTGACTGACTGGATACTCCAGGAACACAGAGCCTGACTGACTAGATACCCCAGGACCATAGAGCCTGACTGACTGGATACTCCAGGAACATAGAGCCTGACTGACTGGATACTCCAGGAACATAGAGCCTGACTGACTAGATACTCCAGGAACACAGAACCTGACTGACTGGATACCCCAGGACCATAGAGCCTGACTGACTGGATACTCCAGGACCATAGAGCCTGACTGACTAGATACTCCAGGAACACAGAGCCTGACTGACTAGATACTCCAGGAACACAGAGCCTGACTGACTAGATACTCCAGGACCATAGAGCCTGACTGACTGGATACTCCAGGAACATAGAGCCTGACTGACTAGATACTCCAGGAACATAGAGCCTGACTGACTGGATACTCCAGGACCATAGAGCCTGACTGACTAGATACCCCAGGACCATAGAGCCTGACTGACTGGATACTCCAGGACCATAGAGCCTGACTGACTAGATACTCCAGGAACACAGAGCCTGACTGACTAGATACTCCAGGAACACAGAGCCTGACTGACTAGATACTCCAGGACCATAGAGCCTGACTGACTGGATACTCCAGGAACACAGAGCCTGACTGACTAGATACTCCAGGACCATAGAGCCTGACTGACTGGATACTCCAGGAACACAGAGCCTGACTGACTAGATACTCCAGGAACACATTGCCTGACTGACTAGATACTCCAGGACCATAGAGCCTGACTGACTGGATACTCCAGGAACACAGAGCCTGACTGACTAGATACTCCAGGAACACAGAGCCTGACTGACTAGATACTCCAGGACCATAGAGCCTGACTGACTGGATACTCCAGGAACACAGAGCTGACTGGATACTCCAGGAACACAGAGCTGACTGGATACTCCAGGAACACAGAGCTGACTGGATACTCCAGGAACACAGAGCCTGACTGACTGGATACTCCAGGAACACAGAGCCTGACTGACTAGATACTCCAGGACCATAGAGCCTGACTGACTGGATACTCCAGGAACATAGAGCCTGACTGACTAGATACTCCAGGAACATAGAGCCTGACTGACTGGATACTCCAGGACCATAGAGCCTGACTGACTAGATACCCCAGGACCATAGAGCCTGACTGACTGGATACTCCAGGACCATAGAGCCTGACTGACTAGATACTCCAGGAACACAGAGCCTGACTGACTAGATACTCCAGGAACACAGAGCCTGACTGACTAGATACTCCAGGACCATAGAGCCTGACTGACTGGATACTCCAGGAACACAGAGCCTGACTGACTAGATACTCCAGGACCATAGAGCCTGACTGACTGGATACTCCAGGAACACAGAGCCTGACTGACTAGATACTCCAGGAACACATTGCCTGACTGACTAGATACTCCAGGACCATAGAGCCTGACTGACTGGATACTCCAGGAACACAGAGCCTGACTGACTAGATACTCCAGGAACACAGAGCCTGACTGACTAGATACTCCAGGACCATAGAGCCTGACTGACTGGATACTCCAGGAACACAGAGCTGACTGGATACTCCAGGAACACAGAGCTGACTGGATACTCCAGGAACACAGAGCTGACTGGATACTCCAGGAACACAGAGCCTGACTGACTGGATACTCCAGGAACACAGAGCCTGACTGACTAGATACTCCAGGAACACAGAGCCTGACTGACTGGATACTCCAGGAACACAGAGCTGACTGGATACTCCAGGAACACAGAGCCTGACTGACTAGATACTCCAGGAACACAGAGCCTGACTGACTGGATACTCCAGGAACACAGAGCCTGACTGACTGGATACTCCAGGAACACAGAGCCTGACTGACTGGATAATCCAGGAACACAGAGCCTGACTGACTAGATACTCCAGGAACACAGAGCCTGACTGACTAGATACTCCAGGAACACAGAGCCTGACTGACTAGATACTCCAGGACCATAGAGACTGACTGACTAGATACTCCAGGAACATAGAGCCTGACTGACTAGATACTCCAGGAACATAGAGCCTGACTGACTAGATACTCCAGGAACATAGAGCCCGACTGACTAGATACTCCAGGACCATAGAGCCTGACTGACTAGATACTCCAGGAACATAGAGCCTGACTGACTAGATACTCCAGGAACATAGAGCCTGACTGACTAGATACTCCAGGAACATAGAGCCTGACTGACTGGATACTCCAGGACCATAGAGACTGACTGACTGGATACTCCAGGAACATAGAGCCTGACTGACTAGATACTCCAGGACCACAGAGCCTGACTGACTAGATACCCCAGGACCATAGAGCCTGACTGACTGGATACTCCAGGAACACAGAGCCTGACTGACTAGATACCCCAGGACCATAGAGCCTGACTGACTGGATACTCCAGGACCATAGAGCCTGACTGACTAGATACCCCAGGACCATAGAGCCTGACTGACTGGATACTCCAGGACCATAGAGCCTGACTGACTAGATACCCCAGGACCATAGAGCCTGACTGACTGGATACTCCAGGAACATAGAGCCTGACTGACTGGATACGCCAGGAACATAGAGCCTGACTGACTGGATACTCCAGGACCACAGAGCCTGGCTGACTGGATACTCCAGGAACACAGAGCCTGACTGACTAGATACTCCAGGACCACAGAGCCTGACTGACTGGATACTCCAGGAACATAGAGCCTGACTGACTAGATACTCCAGGAACATAGAGCCTGACTGACTGGATACTCCAGGAACACAGAGCCTGACTGACTAGATACCCCAGGACCATAGAGCCTGACTGACTGGATACTCCAGGAACATAGAGCCTGACTGACTGGATACTCCAGGAACATAGAGCCTGACTGACTAGATACTCCAGGAACACAGAGCCTGACTGACTAGATACTCCAGGACCATAGAGCCTGACTGACTGGATACTCCAGGAACATAGAGCCTGACTGACTAGATACTCCAGGAACATAGAGCCTGACTGACTGGATACTCCAGGACCATAGAGCCTGACTGACTAGATACCCCAGGACCATAGAGCCTGACTGACTGGATACTCCAGGACCATAGAGCCTGACTGACTAGATACTCCAGGAACACAGAGCCTGACTGACTAGATACTCCAGGAACACAGAGCCTGACTGACTAGATACTCCAGGACCATAGAGCCTGACTGACTGGATACTCCAGGAACACAGAGCCTGACTGACTAGATACTCCAGGACCATAGAGCCTGACTGACTGGATACTCCAGGAACACAGAGCCTGACTGACTAGATACTCCAGGAACACATTGCCTGACTGACTAGATACTCCAGGACCATAGAGCCTGACTGACTGGATACTCCAGGAACACAGAGCCTGACTGACTAGATACTCCAGGAACACAGAGCCTGACTGACTAGATACTCCAGGACCATAGAGCCTGACTGACTGGATACTCCAGGACCATAGAGCCTGACTGACTAGATACTCCAGGAACACAGAGCCTGACTGACTAGATACTCCAGGAACACAGAGCCTGACTGACTAGATACTCCAGGACCATAGAGCCTGACTGACTGGATACTCCAGGACCATAGAGCCTGACTGACTGGATACTCCAGGAACACAGAGCCTGACTGACTGGATACTCCAGGAACATAGAGCCTGACTGACTGGATACTCCAGGAACATAGAGCCTGACTGACTGGATACTCCAGGACCATAGAGCCTAACTGACTGGATAATCCAGGACCATAGAGCCTAACTGACTGGATACTCCAGGAACATAGAGCCTGACTGACTAGATACTCCAGGAACACAGAGCCTGACTGAATGGATACTCCAGGAACATAGAGCCTGACTGACTGGATACTCCAGGAACATAGAGCCTGACTGACTGGATACTCCAGGAACACAGAGCCTGACTGACTGGATACTCCAGGACCATAGAGCCTAACTGACTGGATACTCCAGGACCATAGAGCCTGACTGACTAGATACTCCAGGAACACAGAGCCTGACTGACTAGATACTCCAGGAACACAGAGCCTGACTGACTAGATACTCCAGGACCATAGAGCCTGACTGACTGGATACTCCAGGAACATAGAGCCTGACTGACTAGATACTCCAGGAACATAGAGCCTGACTGACTGGATACTCCAGGACCATAGAGCCTGACTGACTAGATACCCCAGGACCATAGAGCCTGACTGACTGGATACTCCAGGACAATAGAGCCTGACTGACTGGATACTCCAGGAACACAGAGCCTGACTGACTGGATACTCCAGGAACACAGAGCCTGACTGACTAGATACTCCAGGACCATAGAGCCTGACTGACTGGATACTCCAGGAACATAGAGCCTGACTGACTAGATACTCCAGGAACATAGAGCCTGACTGACTGGATACTCCAGGACCATAGAGCCTGACTGACTAGATACCCCAGGACCATAGAGCCTGACTGACTGGATACTCCAGGACAATAGAGCCTGACTGACTAGATACTTCAGGAACACAGAGCCTGACTGACTAGATACTCCAGGAACACAGAGCCTGACTGACTAGATACTCCAGGACCATAGAGCCTGACTGACTGGATACTCCAGGAACACAGAGCCTGACTGACTAGATACTCCAGGACCATAGAGCCTGACTGACTGGATACTCCAGGAACACAGAGCCTGACTGACTAGATACTCCAGGAACACAGAGCCTGACTGACTAGATATTCCAGGACCATAGAGCCTGACTGACTGGATACTCCAGGAAAACACAGAGCCTGACTGACTAGATACTCCAGGAACACAGAGCCTGACTGACTAGATACTCCAGGACCATAGAGCCTGACTGACTGGATACTCCAGGACCATAGAGCCTGACTGACTAGATACTCCAGGAACATAGAGCCTGACTGACTAGATACTCCAGGAACATAGAGCCCGACTGACTAGATACTCCAGGACCATAGAGCCTGACTGACTAGATACTCCAGGAACATAGAGCCTGACTGACTAGATACTCCAGGAACATAGAGCCTGACTGACTAGATACTCCAGGAACATAGAGCCTGACTGACTGGATACTCCAGGACCATAGAGACTGACTGACTGGATACTCCAGGAACATAGAGCCTGACTGACTAGATACTCCAGGACCACAGAGCCTGACTGACTAGATACCCCAGGACCATAGAGCCTGACTGACTGGATACTCCAGGAACACAGAGCCTGACTGACTAGATACCCCAGGACCATAGAGCCTGACTGGCTGGATACTCCAGGACCATAGAGCCTGACTGACTAGATACCCCAGGACCATAGAGCCTGACTGACTGGATACTCCAGGACCATAGAGCCTGACTGACTAGATACCCCAGGACCATAGAGCCTGACTGACTGGATACTCCAGGAACATAGAGCCTGACTGACTGGATACTCCAGGAACACAGAGCCTGACTGACTGGATACTCCAGGACCATAGAGCCTAACTGACTGGATACTCCAGGACCATAGAGCCTGACTGACTAGATACTCCAGGAACACAGAGCCTGACTGACTAGATACTCCAGGAACACAGAGCCTGACTGACTAGATACTCCAGGACCATAGAGCCTGACTGACTGGATACTCCAGGAACATAGAGCCTGACTGACTAGATACTCCAGGAACATAGAGCCTGACTGACTGGATACTCCAGGACCATAGAGCCTGACTGACTAGATACCCCAGGACCATAGAGCCTGACTGACTGGATACTCCAGGACAATAGAGCCTGACTGACTAGATACTCCAGGAACACAGAGCCTGACTGACTAGATACTCCAGGAACACAGAGCCTGACTGACTAGATACTCCAGGACCATAGAGCCTGACTGACTGGATACTCCAGGAACACAGAGCCTGACTGACTAGATACTCCAGGACCATAGAGCCTGACTGACTGGATACTCCAGGAACACAGAGCCTGACTGACTAGATACTCCAGGAACACAGAGCCTGACTGACTAGATATTCCAGGACCATAGAGCCTGACTGACTGGATACTCCAGGAAAACACAGAGCCTGACTGACTAGATACTCCAGGAACACAGAGCCTGACTGACTAGATACTCCAGGACCATAGAGCCTGACTGACTGGATACTCCAGGACCATAGAGCCTGACTGACTAGATACTCCAGGAACATAGAGCCTGACTGACTAGATACTCCAGGAACATAGAGCCCGACTGACTAGATACTCCAGGACCATAGAGCCTGACTGACTAGATACTCCAGGAACATAGAGCCTGACTGACTAGATACTCCAGGAACATAGAGCCTGACTGACTAGATACTCCAGGAACATAGAGCCTGACTGACTGGATACTCCAGGACCATAGAGACTGACTGACTGGATACTCCAGGAACATAGAGCCTGACTGACTAGATACTCCAGGACCACAGAGCCTGACTGACTAGATACCCCAGGACCATAGAGCCTGACTGACTGGATACTCCAGGAACACAGAGCCTGACTGACTAGATACCCCAGGACCATAGAGCCTGACTGGCTGGATACTCCAGGACCATAGAGCCTGACTGACTAGATACCCCAGGACCATAGAGCCTGACTGACTGGATACTCCAGGACCATAGAGCCTGACTGACTAGATACCCCAGGACCATAGAGCCTGACTGACTGGATACTCCAGGAACATAGAGCCTGACTGACTGGATACGCCAGGAACATAGAGCCTGACTGACTAGATACTCCAGGAACACAGAGCCTGACTGACTAGATACTCCAGGACCATAGAGCCTGACTGACTAGATACTCCAGGAACACAGAGCCTGACTGACTAGATACTCCAGGACCATAGAGCCTGACTGACTGGATACTCCAGGAACACAGAGCCTGACTGACTAGATACTCCAGGACCATAGAGCCTGACTGACTGGATACTCCAGGAACACAGAGCCTGACTGACTAGATACTCCAGGAACACAGAGCCTGACTGACTAGATATTCCAGGACCATAGAGCCTGACTGACTGGATACTCCAGGAACACAGAGCCTGACTGACTAGATACTCCAGGAACACAGAGCCTGACTGACTAGATACTCCAGGACCATAGAGCCTGACTGACTGGATACTCCAGGACCATAGAGCCTGACTGACTAGATACTCCAGGAACATAGAGCCTGACTGACTAGATACTCCAGGAACATAGAGCCCGACTGACTAGATACTCCAGGACCATAGAGCCTGACTGACTAGATACTCCAGGAACATAGAGCCTGACTGACTAGATACTCCAGGAACATAGAGCCTGACTGACTAGATACTCCAGGAACATAGAGCCTGACTGACTGGATACTCCAGGACCATAGAGAGTGACTGACTGGATACTCCAGGAACATAGAGCCTGACTGACTAGATACTCCAGGACCACAGAGCCTGACTGACTAGATACCCCAGGACCATAGAGCCTGGCTGACTGGATACTCCAGGAACACAGAGCCTGACTGACTAGATACCCCAGGACCATAGAGCCTGACTGACTGGATACTCCAGGACCATAGAGCCTGACTGACTAGATACCCCAGGACCATAGAGCCTGACTGACTGGATACTCCAGGACCATAGAGCCTGACTGACTGGATACTCCAGGAACACAGAGCCTGACTGACTAGATACTCCAGGAACACAGAGCCTGACTGACTAGATACTCCAGGACCATAGAGCCTGACTGACTGGATACTCCAGGACCATAGAGCCTGACTGACTAGATACTCCAGGAACATAGAGCCTGACTGACTAGATACTCCAGGAACATAGAGCCCGACTGACTAGATACTCCAGGACCATAGAGCCTGACTGACTAGATACTCCAGGAACATAGAGCCTGACTGACTAGATACTCCAGGAACATAGAGCCTGACTGACTAGATACTCCAGGAACATAGAGCCTGACTGACTGGATACTCCAGGACCATAGAGAGTGACTGACTGGATACTCCAGGAACATAGAGCCTGACTGACTAGATACTCCAGGACCACAGAGCCTGACTGACTAGATACCCCAGGACCATAGAGCCTGACTGACTGGATACTCCAGGAACACAGAGCCTGACTGACTAGATACCCCAGGACCATAGAGCCTGACTGACTGGATACTCCAGGACCATAGAGCCTGACTGACTAGATACCCCAGGACCATAGAGCCTGACTGACTGGATACTCCAGGACCATAGAGCCTGACTGACTAGATACCCCAGGACCATAGAGCCTGACTGACTGGATACTCCAGGAACATAGAGCCTGACTGACTGGATACGCCAGGAACACAGAGCCTGACTGACTGGATACTCCAGGACCACAGAGCCTGGCTGACTGGATACTCCAGGAACACAGAGCCTGACTGACTAGATACTCCAGGACCACAGAGCCTGACTGACTGGATACTCCAGGAACATAGAGCCTGACTGACTAGATACTCCAGGAACATAGAGCCTGACTGACTGGATACTCCAGGAACATAGAGCCTGACTGACTGGATACTCCAGGAACATAGAGCCTGACTGACTGGATACTCCAGGACCATAGAGCCTGACTGACTAGATACTCCAGGAACACAGAGCCTGACTGACTAGATACTCCAGGAACACAGAGCCTGACTGACTAGATACTCCAGGACCATAGAGCCTGACTGACTGGATACTCCAGGAACATAGAGCCTGACTGACTGGATACTCCAGGACCGTAGAGCCTAACTGACTGGATAATCCAGGACCATAGAGCCTAACTGACTGGATACTCCAGGAACATAGAGCCTGACTGACTAGATACTCCAGGAACACAGAGCCTGACTGAATGGATACTCCAGGAACATAGAGCCTGACTGACTGGATACTCCAGGAACATAGAGCCTGACTGACTGGATACTCCAGGAACACAGAGCCTGACTGACTGGATACTCCAGGACCATAGAGCCTAACTGACTGGATACTCCAGGACCATAGAGCCTGACTGACTAGATACTCCAGGACCATAGAGCCTGACTGACTGGATACTCCAGGAACACAGAGCCTGACTGACTAGATACTCCAGGACCATAGAGCCTGACTGACTGGATACTCCAGGAACATAGAGCCTGACTGACTAGATACTCCAGGAACATAGAGCCTGACTGACTGGATACTCCAGGACCATAGAGCCTGACTGACTAGATACCCCAGGACCATAGAGCCTGACTGACTGGATACTCCAGGAACACAGAGCCTGACTGACTGGATACTCCAGGACCATAGAGCCTAACTGACTGGATACTCCAGGACCATAGAGCCTGACTGACTAGATACTCCAGGAACACAGAGCATGACTGACTAGATACTCCAGGAACACAGAGCCTGACTGACTAGATACTCCAGGACCATAGAGCCTGACTGACTGGATACTCCAGGAACATAGAGCCTGACTGACTAGATACTCCAGGAACATAGAGCCTGACTGACTGGATACTCCAGGACCATAGAGCCTGACTGACTAGATACCCCAGGACCATAGAGCCTGACTGACTGGATACTCCAGGACAATAGAGCCTGACTGACTAGATACTCCAGGAACACAGAGCCTGACTGACTAGATACTCCAGGAACACAGAGCCTGACTGACTAGATACTCCAGGACCATAGAGCCTGACTGACTGGATACTCCAGGAACACAGAGCCTGACTGACTAGATACTCCAGGACCATAGAGCCTGACTGACTGGATACTCCAGGAACACAGAGCCTGACTGACTAGATACTCCAGGAACACAGAGCCTGACTGACTAGATATTCCAGGACCATAGAGCCTGACTGACTGGATACTCCAGGAACACAGAGCCTGACTGACTAGATACTCCAGGAACACAGAGCCTGACTGACTAGATACTCCAGGACCATAGAGCCTGACTGACTGGATACTCCAGGACCATAGAGCCTGACTGACTAGATACTCCAGGAACATAGAGCCTGACTGACTAGATACTCCAGGAACATAGAGCCCGACTGACTAGATACTCCAGGACCATAGAGCCTGACTGACTAGATACTCCAGGAACATAGAGCCTGACTGACTAGATACTCCAGGAACATAGAGCCTGACTGACTAGATACTCCAGGAACATAGAGCCTGACTGACTGGATACTCCAGGACCATAGAGACTGACTGACTGGATACTCCAGGAACATAGAGCCTGACTGACTAGATACTCCAGGACCACAGAGCCTGACTGACTAGATACCCCAGGACCATAGAGCCTGACTGACTGGATACTCCAGGAACACAGAGCCTGACTGACTAGATACCCCAGGACCATAGAGCCTGACTGACTGGATACTCCAGGACCATAGAGCCTGACTGACTAGATACCCCAGGACCATAGAGCCTGACTGACTGGATACTCCAGGACCATAGAGCCTGACTGACTGGATACTCCAGGAACACAGAGCCTGACTGACTAGATACTCCAGGAACACAGAGCCTGACTGACTAGATACTCCAGGACCATAGAGCCTGACTGACTGGATACTCCAGGACCATAGAGCCTGACTGACTAGATACTCCAGGAACATAGAGCCTGACTGACTAGATACTCCAGGAACATAGAGCCCGACTGACTAGATACTCCAGGACCATAGAGCCTGACTGACTAGATACTCCAGGAACATAGAGCCTGACTGACTAGATACTCCAGGAACATAGAGCCTGACTGACTAGATACTCCAGGAACATAGAGCCTGACTGACTGGATACTCCAGGACCATAGAGAGTGACTGACTGGATACTCCAGGAACATAGAGCCTGACTGACTAGATACTCCAGGACCACAGAGCCTGACTGACTAGATACCCCAGGACCATAGAGCCTGACTGACTGGATACTCCAGGAACACAGAGCCTGACTGACTAGATACCCCAGGACCATAGAGCCTGACTGACTGGATACTCCAGGACCATAGAGCCTGACTGACTAGATACCCCAGGACCATAGAGCCTGACTGACTGGATACTCCAGGACCATAGAGCCTGACTGACTAGATACCCCAGGACCATAGAGCCTGACTGACTGGATACTCCAGGAACATAGAGCCTGACTGACTGGATACGCCAGGAACACAGAGCCTGACTGACTGGATACTCCAGGACCACAGAGCCTGGCTGACTGGATACTCCAGGAACACAGAGCCTGACTGACTAGATACTCCAGGACCACAGAGCCTGACTGACTGGATACTCCAGGAACATAGAGCCTGACTGACTAGATACTCCAGGAACATAGAGCCTGACTGACTGGATACTCCAGGAACATAGAGCCTGACTGACTGGATACTCCAGGAACATAGAGCCTGACTGACTGGATACTCCAGGACCATAGAGCCTGACTGACTAGATACTCCAGGAACACAGAGCCTGACTGACTAGATACTCCAGGAACACAGAGCCTGACTGACTAGATACTCCAGGACCATAGAGCCTGACTGACTGGATACTCCAGGAACATAGAGCCTGACTGACTGGATACTCCAGGACCGTAGAGCCTAACTGACTGGATAATCCAGGACCATAGAGCCTAACTGACTGGATACTCCAGGAACATAGAGCCTGACTGACTAGATACTCCAGGAACACAGAGCCTGACTGAATGGATACTCCAGGAACATAGAGCCTGACTGACTGGATACTCCAGGAACATAGAGCCTGACTGACTGGATACTCCAGGAACACAGAGCCTGACTGACTGGATACTCCAGGACCATAGAGCCTAACTGACTGGATACTCCAGGACCATAGAGCCTGACTGACTAGATACTCCAGGAACACAGAGCCTGACTGACTAGATACTCCAGGAACACAGAGCCTGACTGACTAGATACTCCAGGACCATAGAGCCTGACTGACTGGATACTCCAGGAACATAGAGCCTGACTGACTAGATACTCCAGGAACATAGAGCCTGACTGACTGGATACTCCAGGACCATAGAGCCTGACTGACTAGATACCCCAGGACCATAGAGCCTGACTGACTGGATACTCCAGGAACACAGAGCCTGACTGACTGGATACTCCAGGACCATAGAGCCTAACTGACTGGATACTCCAGGACCATAGAGCCTGACTGACTAGATACTCCAGGAACACAGAGCATGACTGACTAGATACTCCAGGAACACAGAGCCTGACTGACTAGATACTCCAGGACCATAGAGCCTGACTGACTGGATACTCCAGGAACATAGAGCCTGACTGACTAGATACTCCAGGAACATAGAGCCTGACTGACTGGATACTCCAGGACCATAGAGCCTGACTGACTAGATACCCCAGGACCATAGAGCCTGACTGACTGGATACTCCAGGACAATAGAGCCTGACTGACTAGATACTCCAGGAACACAGAGCCTGACTGACTAGATACTCCAGGAACACAGAGCCTGACTGACTAGATACTCCAGGACCATAGAGCCTGACTGACTGGATACTCCAGGAACACAGAGCCTGACTGACTAGATACTCCAGGACCATAGAGCCTGACTGACTGGATACTCCAGGAACACAGAGCCTGACTGACTAGATACTCCAGGAACACAGAGCCTGACTGACTAGATATTCCAGGACCATAGAGCCTGACTGACTGGATACTCCAGGAACACAGAGCCTGACTGACTAGATACTCCAGGAACACAGAGCCTGACTGACTAGATACTCCAGGACCATAGAGCCTGACTGACTGGATACTCCAGGACCATAGAGCCTGACTGACTAGATACTCCAGGAACATAGAGCCTGACTGACTAGATACTCCAGGAACATAGAGCCCGACTGACTAGATACTCCAGGACCATAGAGCCTGACTGACTAGATACTCCAGGAACATAGAGCCTGACTGACTAGATACTCCAGGAACATAGAGCCTGACTGACTAGATACTCCAGGAACATAGAGCCTGACTGACTGGATACTCCAGGACCATAGAGACTGACTGACTGGATACTCCAGGAACATAGAGCCTGACTGACTAGATACTCCAGGACCACAGAGCCTGACTGACTAGATACCCCAGGACCATAGAGCCTGACTGACTGGATACTCCAGGAACACAGAGCCTGACTGACTAGATACCCCAGGACCATAGAGCCTGACTGGCTGGATACTCCAGGACCATAGAGCCTGACTGACTAGATACCCCAGGACCATAGAGCCTGACTGACTGGATACTCCAGGACCATAGAGCCTGACTGACTAGATACCCCAGGACCATAGAGCCTGACTGACTGGATACTCCAGGAACATAGAGCCTGACTGACTGGATACGCCAGGAACATAGAGCCTGACTGACTAGATACTCCAGGAACACAGAGCCTGACTGACTAGATACTCCAGGACCATAGAGCCTAACTGACTGGATACTCCAGGACCATAGAGCCTGACTGACTAGATACTCCAGGAACACAGAGCCTGACTGACTAGATACTCCAGGAACACAGAGCCTGACTGACTAGATACTCCAGGACCATAGAGCCTGACTGACTGGATACTCCAGGAACATAGAGCCTGACTGACTAGATACTCCAGGAACATAGAGCCTGACTGACTGGATACTCCAGGACCATAGAGCCTGACTGACTAGATACCCCAGGACCATAGAGCCTGACTGACTGGATACTCCAGGACAATAGAGCCTGACTGACTAGATACTCCAGGAACACAGAGCCTGACTGACTAGATACTCCAGGAACACAGAGCCTGACTGACTAGATACTCCAGGACCATAGAGCCTGACTGACTGGATACTCCAGGAACACAGAGCCTGACTGACTAGATACTCCAGGACCATAGAGCCTGACTGACTGGATACTCCAGGAACACAGAGCCTGACTGACTAGATACTCCAGGAACACAGAGCCTGACTGACTAGATATTCCAGGACCATAGAGCCTGACTGACTGGATACTCCAGGAAAACACAGAGCCTGACTGACTAGATACTCCAGGAACACAGAGCCTGACTGACTAGATACTCCAGGACCATAGAGCCTGACTGACTGGATACTCCAGGACCATAGAGCCTGACTGACTAGATACTCCAGGAACATAGAGCCTGACTGACTAGATACTCCAGGAACATAGAGCCCGACTGACTAGATACTCCAGGACCATAGAGCCTGACTGACTAGATACTCCAGGAACATAGAGCCTGACTGACTAGATACTCCAGGAACATAGAGCCTGACTGACTAGATACTCCAGGAACATAGAGCCTGACTGACTGGATACTCCAGGACCATAGAGACTGACTGACTGGATACTCCAGGAACATAGAGCCTGACTGACTAGATACTCCAGGACCACAGAGCCTGACTGACTAGATACCCCAGGACCATAGAGCCTGACTGACTGGATACTCCAGGAACACAGAGCCTGACTGACTAGATACCCCAGGACCATAGAGCCTGACTGGCTGGATACTCCAGGACCATAGAGCCTGACTGACTAGATACCCCAGGACCATAGAGCCTGACTGACTGGATACTCCAGGACCATAGAGCCTGACTGACTAGATACCCCAGGACCATAGAGCCTGACTGACTGGATACTCCAGGAACATAGAGCCTGACTGACTGGATACTCCAGGAACACAGAGCCTGACTGACTGGATACTCCAGGACCATAGAGCCTAACTGACTGGATACTCCAGGACCATAGAGCCTGACTGACTAGATACTCCAGGAACACAGAGCCTGACTGACTAGATACTCCAGGAACACAGAGCCTGACTGACTAGATACTCCAGGACCATAGAGCCTGACTGACTGGATACTCCAGGAACATAGAGCCTGACTGACTAGATACTCCAGGAACATAGAGCCTGACTGACTGGATACTCCAGGACCATAGAGCCTGACTGACTAGATACCCCAGGACCATAGAGCCTGACTGACTGGATACTCCAGGACAATAGAGCCTGACTGACTAGATACTCCAGGAACACAGAGCCTGACTGACTAGATACTCCAGGAACACAGAGCCTGACTGACTAGATACTCCAGGACCATAGAGCCTGACTGACTGGATACTCCAGGAACACAGAGCCTGACTGACCAGATACTCCAGGACCATAGAGCCTGACTGACTAGATACTCCAGGAACACAGAGCCTGACTGACTAGATATTCCAGGAACATAGAGCCCGACTGACTAGATACTCCAGGACCATAGAGCCTGACTGACTAGATACTCCAGGAACATAGAGCCTGACTGACTAGATACTCCAGGAACATAGAGCCTGACTGACTAGATACTCCAGGAACATAGAGCCTGACTGACTGGATACTCCAGGACCATAGAGACTGACTGACTGGATACTCCAGGAACATAGAGCCTGACTGACTAGATACTCCAGGACCACAGAGCCTGACTGACTAGATACCCCAGGACCATAGAGCCTGACTGACTGGATACTCCAGGAACACAGAGCCTGACTGACTAGATACCCCAGGACCATAGAGCCTGACTGGCTGGATACTCCAGGACCATAGAGCCTGACTGACTAGATACCCCAGGACCATAGAGCCTGACTGACTGGATACTCCAGGACCATAGAGCCTGACTGACTAGATACCCCAGGACCATAGAGCCTGACTGACTGGATACTCCAGGAACATAGAGCCTGACTGACTGGATACGCCAGGAACATAGAGCCTGACTGACTAGATACTCCAGGAACACAGAGCCTGACTGACTAGATACTCCAGGACCATAGAGCCTAACTGACTGGATACTCCAGGACCATAGAGCCTGACTGACTAGATACTCCAGGAACACAGAGCCTGACTGACTAGATACTCCAGGAACACAGAGCCTGACTGACTAGATACTCCAGGACCATAGAGCCTGACTGACTGGATACTCCAGGAACATAGAGCCTGACTGACTAGATACTCCAGGAACATAGAGCCTGACTGACTGGATACTCCAGGACCATAGAGCCTGACTGACTAGATACCCCAGGACCATAGAGCCTGACTGACTGGATACTCCAGGACAATAGAGCCTGACTGACTAGATACTCCAGGAACACAGAGCCTGACTGACTAGATACTCCAGGAACACAGAGCCTGACTGACTAGATACTCCAGGACCATAGAGCCTGACTGACTGGATACTCCAGGAACATAGAGCCTGACTGACTAGATACTCCAGGAACATAGAGCCTGACTGACTGGATACTCCAGGACCATAGAGCCTGACTGACTAGATACCCCAGGACCATAGAGCCTGACTGACTGGATACTCCAGGACAATAGAGCCTGACTGACTAGATACTCCAGGAACACAGAGCCTGACTGACTAGATACTCCAGGAACACAGAGCCTGACTGACTAGATACTCCAGGACCATAGAGCCTGACTGACTGGATACTCCAGGAACACAGAGCCTGACTGACCAGATACTCCAGGACCATAGAGCCTGACTGACTAGATACTCCAGGAACACAGAGCCTGACTGACTAGATATTCCAGGAACATAGAGCCCGACTGACTAGATACTCCAGGACCATAGAGCCTGACTGACTAGATACTCCAGGAACATAGAGCCTGACTGACTAGATACTCCAGGAACATAGAGCCTGACTGACTAGATACTCCAGGAACATAGAGCCTGACTGACTGGATACTCCAGGACCATAGAGACTGACTGACTGGATACTCCAGGAACATAGAGCCTGACTGACTAGATACTCCAGGACCACAGAGCCTGACTGACTAGATACCCCAGGACCATAGAGCCTGACTGACTGGATACTCCAGGAACACAGAGCCTGACTGACTAGATACCCCAGGACCATAGAGCCTGACTGGCTGGATACTCCAGGACCATAGAGCCTGACTGACTAGATACCCCAGGACCATAGAGCCTGACTGACTGGATACTCCAGGACCATAGAGCCTGACTGACTAGATACCCCAGGACCATAGAGCCTGACTGACTGGATACTCCAGGAACATAGAGCCTGACTGACTGGATACGCCAGGAACACAGAGCCTGACTGACTAGATACTCCAGGAACACAGAGCCTGACTGACTAGATACTCCAGGACCATAGAGCCTGACTGACTGGATACTCCAGGAACACAGAGCCTGACTGACTAGATACTCCAGGACCATAGAGCCTGACTGACTGGATACTCCAGGAACACAGAGCCTGACTGACTAGATACTCCAGGAACACAGAGCCTGACTGACTAGATATTCCAGGACCATAGAGCCTGACTGACTGGATACTCCAGGAAAACACAGAGCCTGACTGACTAGATACTCCAGGAACACAGAGCCTGACTGACTAGATACTCCAGGACCATAGAGCCTGACTGACTGGATACTCCAGGACCATAGAGCCTGACTGACTAGATACTCCAGGAACATAGAGCCTGACTGACTAGATACTCCAGGAACATAGAGCCCGACTGACTAGATACTCCAGGACCATAGAGCCTGACTGACTAGATACTCCAGGAACATAGAGCCTGACTGACTAGATACTCCAGGAACATAGAGCCTGACTGACTAGATACTCCAGGAACATAGAGCCTGACTGACTGGATACTCCAGGACCATAGAGACTGACTGACTGGATACTCCAGGAACATAGAGCCTGACTGACTAGATACTCCAGGACCACAGAGCCTGACTGACTAGATACCCCAGGACCATAGAGCCTGACTGACTGGATACTCCAGGAACACAGAGCCTGACTGACTAGATACCCCAGGACCATAGAGCCTGACTGGCTGGATACTCCAGGACCATAGAGCCTGACTGACTAGATACCCCAGGACCATAGAGCCTGACTGACTGGATACTCCAGGACCATAGAGCCTGACTGACTAGATACCCCAGGACCATAGAGCCTGACTGACTGGATACTCCAGGAACATAGAGCCTGACTGACTGGATACTCCAGGAACACAGAGCCTGACTGACTGGATACTCCAGGACCATAGAGCCTAACTGACTGGATACTCCAGGACCATAGAGCCTGACTGACTAGATACTCCAGGAACACAGAGCCTGACTGACTAGATACTCCAGGAACACAGAGCCTGACTGACTAGATACTCCAGGACCATAGAGCCTGACTGACTGGATACTCCAGGAACATAGAGCCTGACTGACTAGATACTCCAGGAACATAGAGCCTGACTGACTGGATACTCCAGGACCATAGAGCCTGACTGACTAGATACCCCAGGACCATAGAGCCTGACTGACTGGATACTCCAGGACAATAGAGCCTGACTGACTAGATACTCCAGGAACACAGAGCCTGACTGACTAGATACTCCAGGAACACAGAGCCTGACTGACTAGATACTCCAGGACCATAGAGCCTGACTGACTGGATACTCCAGGAACACAGAGCCTGACTGACCAGATACTCCAGGACCATAGAGCCTGACTGACTGGATACTCCAGGAACACAGAGCCTGACTGACTAGATACTCCAGGAACACAGAGCCTGACTGACTAGATATTCCAGGACCATAGAGCCTGACTGACTGGATACTCCAGGAAAACACAGAGCCTGACTGACTAGATACTCCAGGAACACAGAGCCTGACTGACTAGATACTCCAGGACCATAGAGCCTGACTGACTGGATACTCCAGGACCATAGAGCCTGACTGACTAGATACTCCAGGAACATAGAGCCTGACTGACTAGATACTCCAGGAACATAGAGCCCGACTGACTAGATACTCCAGGACCATAGAGCCTGACTGACTAGATACTCCAGGAACATAGAGCCTGACTGACTAGATACTCCAGGAACATAGAGCCTGACTGACTAGATACTCCAGGAACATAGAGCCTGACTGACTGGATACTCCAGGACCATAGAGACTGACTGACTGGATACTCCAGGAACATAGAGCCTGACTGACTAGATACTCCAGGACCACAGAGCCTGACTGACTAGATACCCCAGGACCATAGAGCCTGACTGACTGGATACTCCAGGAACACAGAGCCTGACTGACTAGATACCCCAGGACCATAGAGCCTGACTGGCTGGATACTCCAGGACCATAGAGCCTGACTGACTAGATACCCCAGGACCATAGAGCCTGACTGACTGGATACTCCAGGACCATAGAGCCTGACTGACTAGATACCCCAGGACCATAGAGCCTGACTGACTGGATACTCCAGGAACATAGAGCCTGACTGACTGGATACGCCAGGAACATAGAGCCTGACTGACTAGATACTCCAGGAACACAGAGCCTGACTGACTAGATACTCCAGGACCATAGAGCCTGACTGACTAGATACTCCAGGAACACAGAGCCTGACTGACTAGATACTCCAGGACCATAGAGCCTGACTGACTGGATACTCCAGGAACACAGAGCCTGACTGACTAGATACTCCAGGACCATAGAGCCTGACTGACTGGATACTCCAGGAACACAGAGCCTGACTGACTAGATACTCCAGGAACACAGAGCCTGACTGACTAGATATTCCAGGACCATAGAGCCTGACTGACTGGATACTCCAGGAACACAGAGCCTGACTGACTAGATACTCCAGGAACACAGAGCCTGACTGACTAGATACTCCAGGACCATAGAGCCTGACTGACTGGATACTCCAGGACCATAGAGCCTGACTGACTAGATACTCCAGGAACATAGAGCCTGACTGACTAGATACTCCAGGAACATAGAGCCCGACTGACTAGATACTCCAGGACCATAGAGCCTGACTGACTAGATACTCCAGGAACATAGAGCCTGACTGACTAGATACTCCAGGAACATAGAGCCTGACTGACTAGATACTCCAGGAACATAGAGCCTGACTGACTGGATACTCCAGGACCATAGAGAGTGACTGACTGGATACTCCAGGAACATAGAGCCTGACTGACTAGATACTCCAGGACCACAGAGCCTGACTGACTAGATACCCCAGGACCATAGAGCCTGACTGACTGGATACTCCAGGAACACAGAGCCTGACTGACTAGATACCCCAGGACCATAGAGCCTGACTGACTGGATACTCCAGGACCATAGAGCCTGACTGACTAGATACCCCAGGACCATAGAGCCTGACTGACTGGATACTCCAGGACCATAGAGCCTGACTGACTAGATACCCCAGGACCATAGAGCCTGACTGACTGGATACTCCAGGAACATAGAGCCTGACTGACTGGATACGCCAGGAACACAGAGCCTGACTGACTGGATACTCCAGGACCACAGAGCCTGGCTGACTGGATACTCCAGGAACACAGAGCCTGACTGACTAGATACTCCAGGACCACAGAGCCTGACTGACTGGATACTCCAGGAACATAGAGCCTGACTGACTAGATACTCCAGGAACATAGAGCCTGACTGACTGGATACTCCAGGAACATAGAGCCTGACTGACTGGATACTCCAGGAACATAGAGCCTGACTGACTGGATACTCCAGGACCATAGAGCCTGACTGACTAGATACTCCAGGAACACAGAGCCTGACTGACTAGATACTCCAGGAACACAGAGCCTGACTGACTAGATACTCCAGGACCATAGAGCCTGACTGACTGGATACTCCAGGAACATAGAGCCTGACTGACTGGATACTCCAGGACCGTAGAGCCTAACTGACTGGATAATCCAGGACCATAGAGCCTAACTGACTGGATACTCCAGGAACATAGAGCCTGACTGACTAGATACTCCAGGAACACAGAGCCTGACTGAATGGATACTCCAGGAACATAGAGCCTGACTGACTGGATACTCCAGGAACATAGAGCCTGACTGACTGGATACTCCAGGAACACAGAGCCTGACTGACTGGATACTCCAGGACCATAGAGCCTAACTGACTGGATACTCCAGGACCATAGAGCCTGACTGACTAGATACTCCAGGAACACAGAGCCTGACTGACTAGATACTCCAGGAACACAGAGCCTGACTGACTAGATACTCCAGGACCATAGAGCCTGACTGACTGGATACTCCAGGAACATAGAGCCTGACTGACTAGATACTCCAGGAACATAGAGCCTGACTGACTGGATACTCCAGGACCATAGAGCCTGACTGACTAGATACCCCAGGACCATAGAGCCTGACTGACTGGATACTCCAGGAACACAGAGCCTGACTGACTGGATACTCCAGGACCATAGAGCCTAACTGACTGGATACTCCAGGACCATAGAGCCTGACTGACTAGATACTCCAGGAACACAGAGCCTGACTGACTAGATACTCCAGGAACACAGAGCCTGACTGACTAGATACTCCAGGACCATAGAGCCTGACTGACTGGATACTCCAGGAACATAGAGCCTGACTGACTAGATACTCCAGGAACATAGAGCCTGACTGACTGGATACTCCAGGACCATAGAGCCTGACTGACTAGATACCCCAGGACCATAGAGCCTGACTGACTGGATACTCCAGGACAATAGAGCCTGACTGACTAGATACTCCAGGAACACAGAGCCTGACTGACTAGATACTCCAGGAACACAGAGCCTGACTGACTAGATACTCCAGGACCATAGAGCCTGACTGACTGGATACTCCAGGAACACAGAGCCTGACTGACTAGATACTCCAGGACCATAGAGCCTGACTGACTGGATACTCCAGGAACACAGAGCCTGACTGACTAGATACTCCAGGAACACAGAGCCTGACTGACTAGATATTCCAGGACCATAGAGCCTGACTGACTGGATACTCCAGGAACACAGAGCCTGACTGACTAGATACTCCAGGAACACAGAGCCTGACTGACTAGATACTCCAGGACCATAGAGCCTGACTGACTGGATACTCCAGGACCATAGAGCCTGACTGACTAGATACTCCAGGAACATAGAGCCTGACTGACTAGATACTCCAGGAACATAGAGCCCGACTGACTAGATACTCCAGGACCATAGAGCCTGACTGACTAGATACTCCAGGAACATAGAGCCTGACTGACTAGATACTCCAGGAACATAGAGCCTGACTGACTAGATACTCCAGGAACATAGAGCCTGACTGACTGGATACTCCAGGACCATAGAGACTGACTGACTGGATACTCCAGGAACATAGAGCCTGACTGACTAGATACTCCAGGACCACAGAGCCTGACTGACTAGATACCCCAGGACCATAGAGCCTGACTGACTGGATACTCCAGGAACACAGAGCCTGACTGACTAGATACCCCAGGACCATAGAGCCTGACTGGCTGGATACTCCAGGACCATAGAGCCTGACTGACTAGATACCCCAGGACCATAGAGCCTGACTGACTGGATACTCCAGGACCATAGAGCCTGACTGACTAGACACCCCAGGACCATAGAGCCTGACTGACTGGATACTCCAGGAACATAGAGCCTGACTGACTGGATACGCCAGCAACATAGAGCCTGACTGACTAGATACTCCAGGAACACAGAGCCTGACTGACTAGATACTCCAGGACCATAGAGCCTGACTGACTAGATACTCCAGGAACACAGAGCCTGACTGACTAGATACTCCAGGACCATAGAGCCTGACTGACTGGATACTCCAGGAACACAGAGCCTGACTGACTAGATACTCCAGGACCATAGAGCCTGACTGACTGGATACTCCAGGAACACAGAGCCTGACTGACTAGATACTCCAGGAACACAGAGCCTGACTGACTAGATATTCCAGGACCATAGAGCCTGACTGACTGGATACTCCAGGAACACAGAGCCTGACTGACTAGATACTCCAGGAACACAGAGCCTGACTGACTAGATACTCCAGGACCATAGAGCCTGACTGACTGGATACTCCAGGACCATAGAGCCTGACTGACTAGATACTCCAGGAACATAGAGCCTGACTGACTAGATACTCCAGGAACATAGAGCCCGACTGACTAGATACTCCAGGACCATAGAGCCTGACTGACTAGATACTCCAGGAACATAGAGCCTGACTGACTAGATACTCCAGGAACATAGAGCCTGACTGACTAGATACTCCAGGAACATAGAGCCTGACTGACTGGATACTCCAGGACCATAGAGACTGACTGACTGGATACTCCAGGAACATAGAGCCTGACTGACTAGATACTCCAGGACCACAGAGCCTGACTGACTAGATACCCCAGGACCATAGAGCCTGACTGACTGGATACTCCAGGAACACAGAGCCTGACTGACTAGATACCCCAGGACCATAGAGCCTGACTGACTGGATACTCCAGGACCATAGAGCCTGACTGACTAGATACCCCAGGACCATAGAGCCTGACTGACTGGATACTCCAGGAACATAGAGCCTGACTGACTAGATACTCCAGGAACACAGAGCCTGACTGACTAGATACTCCAGGACCACAGAGCCTGACTGACTGGATACTCCAGGAACATAGAGCCTGACTGACTAGATACTCCAGGAACATAGAGCCTGACTGACTGGATACTCCAGGAACATAGAGCCTGACTGACTGGATACTCCAGGAACATAGAGCCTGACTGACTGGATACTCCAGGACCATAGAGCCTGACTGACTAGATACTCCAGGAACACAGAGCCTGACTGACTAGATACTCCAGGAACACAGAGCCTGACTGACTAGATACTCCAGGACCATAGAGCCTGACTGACTGGATACTCCAGGAACATAGAGCCTGACTGACTGGATACTCCAGGACCGTAGAGCCTAACTGACTGGATAATCCAGGACCATAGAGCCTAACTGACTGGATACTCCAGGAACATAGAGCCTGACTGACTAGATACTCCAGGAACACAGAGACTGACTGAATGGATACTCCAGGAACATAGAGCCTGACTGACTGGATACTCCAGGAACATAGAGCCTGACTGACTGGATACTCCAGGAACACAGAGCCTGACTGACTGGATACTCCAGGACCATAGAGCCTAACTGACTGGATACTCCAGGACCATAGAGCCTGACTGACTAGATACTCCAGGAACACAGAGCCTGACTGACTAGATACTCCAGGAACACAGAGCCTGACTGACTAGATACTCCAGGACCATAGAGCCTGACTGACTGGATACTCCAGGAACATAGAGCCTGACTGACTAGATACTCCAGGAACATAGAGCCTGACTGACTGGATACTCCAGGACCATAGAGCCTGACTGACTAGATACCCCAGGACCATAGAGCCTGACTGACTGGATACTCCAGGACAATAGAGCCTGACTGACTAGATACTCCAGGAACACAGAGCCTGACTGACTAGATACTCCAGGAACACAGAGCCTGACTGACTAGATACTCCAGGACCATAGAGCCTGACTGACTGGATACTCCAGGAACACAGAGCCTGACTGACTAGATACTCCAGGACCATAGAGCCTGACTGACTGGATACTCCAGGAACACAGAGCCTGACTGACTAGATACTCCAGGAACACAGAGCCTGACTGACTAGATATTCCAGGACCATAGAGCCCGACTGACTGGATACTCCAGGAACACAGAGCCTGACTGACTAGATACTCCAGGAACACAGAGCCTGACTGACTAGATACTCCAGGACCATAGAGCCTGACTGACTGGATACTCCAGGACCATAGAGCCTGACTGACTAGATACTCCAGGAACATAGAGCCTGACTGACTAGATACTCCAGGAACATAGAGCCCGACTGACTAGATACTCCAGGACCATAGAGCCTGACTGACTAGATACTCCAGGAACATAGAGCCTGACTGACTAGATACTCCAGGAACATAGAGCCTGACTGACTAGATACTCCAGGAACATAGAGCCTGACTGACTGGATACTCCAGGACCATAGAGACTGACTGACTGGATACTCCAGGAACATAGAGCCTGACTGACTAGATACTCCAGGACCACAGAGCCTGACTGACTAGATACCCCAGGACCATAGAGCCTGACTGACTGGATACTCCAGGAACACAGAGCCTGACTGACTAGATACCCCAGGACCATAGAGCCTGACTGGCTGGATACTCCAGGACCATAGAGCCTGACTGACTAGATACCCCAGGACCATAGAGCCTGACTGACTGGATACTCCAGGACCATAGAGCCTGACTGACTAGATACCCCAGGACCATAGAGCCTGACTGACTGGATACTCCAGGAACATAGAGCCTGACTGACTGGATACGCCAGGAACATAGAGCCTGACTGACTAGATACTCCAGGAACACAGAGCCTGACTGACTAGATACTCCAGGACCATAGAGCCTGACTGACTAGATACTCCAGGAACACAGAGCCTGACTGACTAGATACTCCAGGACCATAGAGCCTGACTGACTGGATACTCCAGGAACACAGAGCCTGACTGACTAGATACTCCAGGACCATAGAGCCTGACTGACTGGATACTCCAGGAACACAGAGCCTGACTGACTAGATACTCCAGGAACACAGAGCCTGACTGACTAGATATTCCAGGACCATAGAGCCTGACTGACTGGATACTCCAGGAACACAGAGCCTGACTGACTAGATACTCCAGGAACACAGAGCCTGACTGACTAGATACTCCAGGACCATAGAGCCTGACTGACTGGATACTCCAGGACCATAGAGCCTGACTGACTAGATACTCCAGGAACATAGAGCCTGACTGACTAGATACTCCAGGAACATAGAGCCCGACTGACTAGATACTCCAGGACCATAGAGCCTGACTGACTAGATACTCCAGGAACATAGAGCCTGACTGACTAGATACTCCAGGAACATAGAGCCTGACTGACTAGATACTCCAGGAACATAGAGCCTGACTGACTGGATACTCCAGGACCATAGAGACTGACTGACTGGATACTCCAGGAACATAGAGCCTGACTGACTAGATACTCCAGGACCACAGAGCCTGACTGACTAGATACCCCAGGACCATAGAGCCTGACTGACTGGATACTCCAGGAACACAGAGCCTGACTGACTAGATACCCCAGGACCATAGAGCCTGACTGACTGGATACTCCAGGACCATAGAGCCTGACTGACTAGATACCCCAGGACCATAGAGCCTGACTGACTGGATACTCCAGGACCATAGAGCCTGACTGACTAGATACCCCAGGACCATAGAGCCTGACTGACTGGATACTCCAGGAACATAGAGCCTGACTGACTGGATACGCCAGGAACACAGAGCCTGACTGACTGGATACTCCAGGACCACAGAGCCTGGCTGACTGGATACTCCAGGAACACAGAGCCTGACTGACTAGATACTCCAGGACCACAGAGCCTGACTGACTGGATACTCCAGGAACATAGAGCCTGACTGACTAGATACTCCAGGAACATAGAGCCTGACTGACTGGATACTCCAGGAACACAGAGCCTGACTGACTAGATACCCCAGGACCATAGAGCCTGACTGACTGGATACTCCAGGAACATAGAGCCTGACTGACTGGATACTCCAGGAACATAGAGCCTGACTGACTAGATACTCCAGGAACACAGAGCCTGACTGACTGGATACCCCAGGACCATAGAGCCTGACTGACTGGATACTCCAGGACCATAGAGCCTGACTGACTAGATACTCCAGGAACACAGAGCCTGACTGACTAGATACTCCAGGAACACAGAGCCTGACTGACTAGATACTCCAGGACCATAGAGCCTGACTGACTGGATACTCCAGGAACATAGAGCCTGACTGACTAGATACTCCAGGAACATAGAGCCTGACTGACTGGATACTCCAGGAACACAGAGCCTGACTGACTAGATACTCCAGGAACACATTGCCTGACTGACTAGATACTCCAGGACCATAGAGCCTGACTGACTGGATACTCCAGGACCATAGAGCCTGACTGACTAGATACCCCAGGACCATAGAGCCTGACTGACTGGATACTCCAGGAACACATTGCCTGACTGACTAGATACTCCAGGACCATAGAGCCTGACTGACTGGATACTCCAGGACCATAGAGCCTGACTGACTAGATACTCCAGGAACATAGAGCCTGACTGACTAGATACTCCAGGAACATAGAGCCCGACTGACTAGATACTCCAGGACCATAGAGCCTGACTGACTAGATACTCCAGGAACATAGAGCCTGACTGACTAGATACTCCAGGAACATAGAGCCTGACTGACTAGATACTCCAGGAACATAGAGCCTGACTGACTGGATACTCCAGGACCATAGAGACTGACTGACTGGATACTCCAGGAACATAGAGCCTGACTGACTAGATACTCCAGGACCACAGAGCCTGACTGACTAGATACCCCAGGACCATAGAGCCTGACTGACTGGATACTCCAGGAACACAGAGCCTGACTGACTAGATACCCCAGGACCATAGAGCCTGACTGGCTGGATACTCCAGGACCATAGAGCCTGACTGACTAGATACCCCAGGACCATAGAGCCTGACTGACTGGATACTCCAGGACCATAGAGCCTGACTGACTAGATACCCCAGGACCATAGAGCCTGACTGACTGGATACTCCAGGAACATAGAGCCTGACTGACTGGATACGCCAGGAACATAGAGCCTGACTGACTAGATACTCCAGGAACACAGAGCCTGACTGACTAGATACTCCAGGACCATAGAGCCTGACTGACTAGATACTCCAGGAACACAGAGCCTGACTGACTAGATACTCCAGGACCATAGAGCCTGACTGACTGGATACTCCAGGAACACAGAGCCTGACTGACTAGATACTCCAGGACCATAGAGCCTGACTGACTGGATACTCCAGGAACACAGAGCCTGACTGACTAGATACTCCAGGAACACAGAGCCTGACTGACTAGATATTCCAGGACCATAGAGCCTGACTGACTGGATACTCCAGGAACACAGAGCCTGACTGACTAGATACTCCAGGAACACAGAGCCTGACTGACTAGATACTCCAGGACCATAGAGCCTGACTGACTGGATACTCCAGGACCATAGAGCCTGACTGACTAGATACTCCAGGAACATAGAGCCTGACTGACTAGATACTCCAGGAACATAGAGCCCGACTGACTAGATACTCCAGGACCATAGAGCCTGACTGACTAGATACTCCAGGAACATAGAGCCTGACTGACTAGATACTCCAGGAACATAGAGCCTGACTGACTAGATACTCCAGGAACATAGAGCCTGACTGACTGGATACTCCAGGACCATAGAGACTGACTGACTGGATACTCCAGGAACATAGAGCCTGACTGACTAGATACTCCAGGACCACAGAGCCTGACTGACTAGATACCCCAGGACCATAGAGCCTGACTGACTGGATACTCCAGGAACACAGAGCCTGACTGACTAGATACCCCAGGACCATAGAGCCTGACTGACTGGATACTCCAGGACCATAGAGCCTGACTGACTAGATACCCCAGGACCATAGAGCCTGACTGACTGGATACTCCAGGACCATAGAGCCTGACTGACTAGATACCCCAGGACCATAGAGCCTGACTGACTGGATACTCCAGGAACATAGAGCCTGACTGACTGGATACGCCAGGAACACAGAGCCTGACTGACTGGATACTCCAGGACCACAGAGCCTGGCTGACTGGATACTCCAGGAACACAGAGCCTGACTGACTAGATACTCCAGGACCACAGAGCCTGACTGACTGGATACTCCAGGAACATAGAGCCTGACTGACTAGATACTCCAGGAACATAGAGCCTGACTGACTGGATACTCCAGGAACACAGAGCCTGACTGACTAGATACCCCAGGACCATAGAGCCTGACTGACTGGATACTCCAGGAACATAGAGCCTGACTGACTGGATACTCCAGGAACATAGAGCCTGACTGACTAGATACTCCAGGAACACAGAGCCTGACTGACTGGATACCCCAGGACCATAGAGCCTGACTGACTGGATACTCCAGGACCATAGAGCCTGACTGACTAGATACTCCAGGAACACAGAGCCTGACTGACTAGATACTCCAGGAACACAGAGCCTGACTGACTAGATACTCCAGGACCATAGAGCCTGACTGACTGGATACTCCAGGAACATAGAGCCTGACTGACTAGATACTCCAGGAACATAGAGCCTGACTGACTGGATACTCCAGGACCATAGAGCCTGACTGACTAGATACCCCAGGACCATAGAGCCTGACTGACTGGATACTCCAGGACCATAGAGCCTGACTGACTAGATACTCCAGGAACACAGAGCCTGACTGACTAGATACTCCAGGAACACAGAGCCTGACTGACTAGATACTCCAGGACCATAGAGCCTGACTGACTGGATACTCCAGGAACACAGAGCCTGACTGACTAGATACTCCAGGACCATAGAGCCTGACTGACTGGATACTCCAGGAACACAGAGCCTGACTGACTAGATACTCCAGGAACACATTGCCTGACTGACTAGATACTCCAGGACCATAGAGCCTGACTGACTGGATACTCCAGGAACACAGAGCCTGACTGACTAGATACTCCAGGAACACAGAGCCTGACTGACTAGATACTCCAGGACCATAGAGCCTGACTGACTGGATACTCCAGGACCATAGAGCCTGACTGACTAGATACTCCAGGAACACAGAGCCTGACTGACTAGATACTCCAGGAACACAGAGCCTGACTGACTAGATACTCCAGGACCATAGAGCCTGACTGACTGGATACTCCAGGACCATAGAGCCTGACTGACTGGATACTCCAGGAACACAGAGCCTGACTGACTGGATACTCCAGGAACATAGAGCCTGACTGACTGGATACTCCAGGAACATAGAGCCTGACTGACTGGATACTCCAGGACCATAGAGCCTAACTGACTGGATAATCCAGGACCATAGAGCCTAACTGACTGGATACTCCAGGAACATAGAGCCTGACTGACTAGATACTCCAGGAACACAGAGCCTGACTGAATGGATACTCCAGGAACATAGAGCCTGACTGACTGGATACTCCAGGAACATAGAGCCTGACTGACTGGATACTCCAGGAACACAGAGCCTGACTGACTGGATACTCCAGGACCATAGAGCCTAACTGACTGGATACTCCAGGACCATAGAGCCTGACTGACTAGATACTCCAGGAACACAGAGCCTGACTGACTAGATACTCCAGGAACACAGAGCCTGACTGACTAGATACTCCAGGACCATAGAGCCTGACTGACTGGATACTCCAGGAACATAGAGCCTGACTGACTAGATACTCCAGGAACATAGAGCCTGACTGACTGGATACTCCAGGACCATAGAGCCTGACTGACTAGATACCCCAGGACCATAGAGCCTGACTGACTGGATACTCCAGGACAATAGAGCCTGACTGACTAGATACTCCAGGAACACAGAGCCTGACTGACTAGATACTCCAGGAACACAGAGCCTGACTGACTAGATACTCCAGGACCATAGAGCCTGACTGACTGGATACTCCAGGAACACAGAGCCTGACTGACTAGATACTCCAGGACCATAGAGCCTGACTGACTGGATACTCCAGGAACACAGAGCCTGACTGACTAGATACTGCAGGAACACAGAGCCTGACTGACTAGATACTCCAGGACCATAGAGCCTGACTGACTGGATACTCCAGGACCATAGAGCCTGACTGACTGGATACTCCAGGAACACAGAGCCTGACTGACTGGATACTCCAGGAACATAGAGCCTGACTGACTGGATACTCCAGGAACATAGAGCCTGACTGACTGGATACTCCAGGACCATAGAGCCTAACTGACTGGATACTCCAGGACCATAGAGCCTAACTGACTGGATAATCCAGGAACATAGAGCCTGACTGACTAGATACTCCAGGAACACAGAGCCTGACTGACTGGATACTCCAGGAACATAGAGCCTGACTGACTGGATACTCCAGGACCATAGAGCCTGACTGACTAGATACTCAAGGAACACAGAGCCTGACTGACTAGATACTCCAGGAACACAGAGCCTGACTGACTAGATACTCCAGGAACACAGAGCCTGACTGACTAGATACTCCAGGACCATAGAGCCTGACTGACTGGATACTCCAGGAACATAGAGCCTGACTGACTAGATACTCCAGGAACATAGAGCCTGACTGACTGGATACTCCAGGACCATAGAGCCTGACTGACTAGATACCCCAGGACCATAGAGCCTGACTGACTGGATACTCCAGGACCATAGAGCCTGACTGACTAGATACTCCAGGAACACAGAGCCTGACTGACTAGATACTCCAGGAACACATTGCCTGACTGACTAGATACTCCAGGACCATAGAGCCTGACTGACTGGATACTCCAGGAACACAGAGCCTGACTGACTAGATACTCCAGGAACACAGAGCCTGACTCACTAGATACTCCAGGAACACAGAGCCTGACTGACTAGATACTCCAGGACCATAGAGCCTGACTGACTGGATACTCCAGGACCATAGAGCCTGACTGACTGGATACTCCAGGAACACATAACCTGACTGACTGGATACTCCAGGAACATAGAGCCTGACTGACTGGATACTCCAGGAACATAGAGCCTGACTGACTGGATACTCCAAGACCATAGAGCCTAACTGACTGGATAATCCAGGACCATAGAGCCTAACTGACTGGATACTCCAGGAACATAGAGCCTGACTGACTAGATACTCCAGGAACACAGAGCCTGACTGACTGGATACTCCAGGAACATAGAGCCTGACTGACTGGATACTCCAGGAACATAGAGCCTGACTGACTGGATACTCCAGGAACACAGAGCCTGACTGACTGGATACTCCAGGACCATAGAGCCTAACTGACTGGATACTCCAGGACCATAGAGCCTGACTGACTAGATACTCCAGGAACACAGAGCCTGACTGACTAGATACTCCAGGAACACAGAGCCTGACTGACTGGATACTCCAGGACCATAGAGCCTGACTGACTGGATACTCCAGGAACACAGAGCCTGACTGACTGGATACTCCAGGACCATAGAGCCTGACTGACTAGATACTCCAGGACCATAGAGCCTGACTGACTGGATACTCCAGGAACACAGAGCCTGACTGACTGGATACTCCAGGAACACAGAGCCTGACTGACTGGATACTCCAGGAACATAGAGCCTGACTGACTGGATACTCCAGGAACACAGAGCCTGACTGACTGGATACTCCAGGAACACAGAGCCTGACTGACTAGATACTCCAGGACCACAGAGCCTGACTGACTGGATACTCCAGGAACATAGAGCCTGACTGACTAGATACTCCAGGAACATAGAGCCTGACTGACTGGATACTCCAGGAACACAGAGCCTGACTGACTAGATACTCCAGGACCACAGAGCCTGACTGACTGGATACTCCAGGAACATAGAGCCTGACTGACTAGATACTCCAGGAACATAGAGCCTGACTGACTGGATACTCCAGGAACACAGAGCCTGACTGACTAGATACTCCAGGAACACAGAGCCTGACTGACTAGATACTCCAGGAACACAGAGCCTGACTGACTAGATACTCCAGGACCATAGAGCCTGACTGACTGGATACTCCAGGAACACAGAGCCTGACTGACTAGATACTCCAGGACCATAGAGCCTGACTGACTGGATACTCCAGGAACACAGAGCCTGACTGACTAGATACTCCAGGAACACAGAGCCTGACTGACTAGATATTCCAGGACCATAGAGCCTGACTGACTGGATACTCCAGGAACACAGAGCCTGACTGACTAGATACTCCAGGAACACAGAGCCTGACTGACTAGATACTCCAGGACCATAGAGCCTGACTGACTGGATACTCCAGGACCATAGAGCCTGACTGACTAGATACTCCAGGAACACAGAGCCTGACTGACTAGATACTCCAGGAACACAGAGCCTGACTGACTAGATACTCCAGGACCATAGAGCCTGACTGACTGGATACTCCAGGACCATAGAGCCTGACTGACTGGATACTCCAGGAACACAGAGCCTGACTGATTGGATACTCCAGGAACATAGAGCATGACTGACTGGATACTCCAGGAACATAGAGCCTGACTGACTGGATACTCCAGGACCATAGAGCCTAACTGACTGGATACTCCAGGACCATAGAGCCTAACTGACTGGATAATCCAGGAACATAGAGCCTGACTGACTAGATACTCCAGGAACACAGAGCCTGACTGACTGGATACTCCAGGAACATAGAGCCTGACTGACTGGATACTCTAGGAACATAGAGCCTGACTGACTGGATACTCCAGGAACACAGAGCCTGACTGACTGGATACTCCAGGACCATAGAGCCTAACTGACTGGATACTCCAGGACCATAGAGCCTGACTGACTAGATACTCCAGGAACACAGAGCCTGACTGACTAGATACTCCAGGAACACAGAGCCTGACTGACTGGATACTCCAGGACCATAGAGCCTGACTGACTAGATACTCCAGGACCATAGAGCCTGACTGACTGGATACTCCAGGAACACAGAGCCTGACTGACTGGATACTCCAGGAACACAGAGCCTGACTGACTAGATACTCCAGGAACATAGAGCCTGACTGACTAGATACTCCAGGAACACAGAGCCTGACTGACTGGATACTCCAGGACCATAGAGCCTGACTGACTAGATACTCCAGGAACATAGAGCCTGACTGACTGGAAACTCCAGGAACACAGAGCCTGACTGACTGGATACTCCAGGAACACAGAGCCTGACTGACTAGATACTCCAGGACCATAGAGCCTGACTGACTGGATACTCCAGGAACACAGAGCCTGACTGACTAGATACTCCAGGAACACAGAGCCTGACTGACTAGATACTCCAGGAACACAGAGCCTGACTGACTGGATACTCCAGGACCATAGAGCCTGACTGACTGGATACTCCAGGACCATAGAGCCTGACTGACTGGATACTCCAGGACCATAGAGCCTGACTGACTAGATACTCCAGGAACACAGAGCATGACTGACTGGATACTCCAGGAACACAGAGCCTGACTGACTAGATACTCCAGGACCATAGAGCCTGACTGACTGGATACTCCAGGAACACAGAGCCTGACTGACTGGATACTCCAGGACCATAGAGCCTGACTGACTGGATACTCCAGGAACATAGAGCCTGACTGACTGGATACTCCAGGAACACAGAGCCTGACTGACTAGATACTCCAGGAACACAGAGCCTGACTGACTGGATACTCCAGGAACACAGAGCCTGACTGACTGGATACTCCAGGACCATAGAGCCTGACTGACTGGATACTCAGAACCATGGAGCCTGACTGACTAGATACTCCAGGAACACAGAGCCTGACTGACTGGATACTCCAGGACCATAGAGCCTGACTGACTAGATACTCCAGGAACATAGAGCCTGACTGACTGGATACTCCAGGACCATAGAGCCTGACTGACTGGATACTCCAGGACCATAGAGCCTGACTGACTGGATACTCCAGGAACACAGAGCCTGACTGACTGGATACTCCAGGAACACAGAGCCTGACTGACTGGATACTCCAGGACCATAGAGCCTGACTGACTGGATACTCCAGGAACATAGAGCCTGACTGACTGGATACTGCAGGACCATAGAGCCTGACTGACTGGATACTCCAGGACCATAGAGCCTGACTGACTGGATACTCCAGGAACACAGAGCCTGACTGACTAGATACTCCAGGATCATAGAGCCTGACTGACTGGATACTCCAGGAACACAGAGCCTGACTGACTAGATACTCCAGGAACACAGAGCCTGACTGACTGGATACTCCAGGACCATAGAGCCTGACTGACTGGATACTCCAGGAACACAGAGCCTGACTGACTAGATACTCCAGGAACACAGAGCCTGACTGACTGGATACTCCAGGACCATAGAGCCTGACTGACTGGATACTCCGGGACCACAGAGCCTGACTGACTGGATACTCCAGGACCATAGAGCCTGACTGACTGGATACTCCAGGACAATAGAGCCTGACTGACTAGATACTCCAGGAACACAGAGCCTGACTGACTGGATACTCCAGGACCATAGAGCCTGACTGACTGGATACTCCAGGACCATAGAGCCTGACTGACTGGATACTCCAGGAACACAGAGCCTGACTGACTAGATACTCCAGGAACACAGAGCCTGACTGACTGGATACTCCAGGACCATAGAGCCTGACTGACTGGATACTCCAGGAACATAGAGCCTGACTGACTGGATACTCCAGGACCATAGAGCCTGACTGACTGGATACTCCAGGAACATAGAGCCTGACTGACTAGATACTCCAGGAACACAGAGCCTGACTGACTAGATACTCCAGGAACACAGAGCCTGACTGACTGGATACTCCAGGACCATAGAGCCTGACTGACTGGATACTCCAGGACCATAGAGCCTGACTGACTGGATACTCCGGGAACACAGAGCCTGACTGACTGGATACTCCAGGACCATAGAGCCTGACTGACTGGATACTCCAGGAACATAGAGCCTGACTGACTGGATACTCCAGGAACATAGAGCCTGACTGACTGGATACCCCAGGACCATAGAGCCTGACTGACTGGATACTCCAGGAACATAGAGCCTGACTGACTGGATACTCCAGGAACACAGAGCCTGACTGACTGGATACTCCAGGACCATAGAGCCTGACTGACTGGATACTCCAGGACCATAGAGCCTGACTGACTAGATACTCCAGGACCATAGAGCCTGACTGACTAGATACTCCAGGAATACAGAGCCTGACTGACTAGATACTCCAGGACCATAGAGCCTGACTGACTAGATACTCCAGGAACACAGAGCCTGACTGACTGGATACTCCAGGACCATAGAGCCTGACTGACTGGATACTCCGGGACCATAGAGCCTGACTGACTGGATACTCCAGGACCATAGAGCCTGACTGACTAGATACTCCAGGAACACAGAGCCTGACTGACTAGATACTCCAGGAACACAGAGCCTGACTGACTGGATACTCCAGGACCATACAGCCTGACTGACTGGATACTCCAGGAACACAGAGCCTGACTGACTGGATACTCCAGGACCATAGAGCCTGACTGACTAGATACTCCAGGACCATAGAGCCTGACTGACTGGATACTCCAGGAACACAGAGCCTGACTGACTGGATACTCCAGGAACACAGAGCCTGACTGACTAGATACTCCAGGAACATAGAGCCTGACTGACTAGATACTCCAGGAACACAGAGCCTGACTGACTGGATACTCCAGGACCATAGAGCCTGACTGACTAGATACTCCAGGAACATAGAGCCTGACTGACTGGATACTCCAGGAACACAGAGCCTGACTGACTGGATACTCCAGGAACACAGAGCCTGACTGACTGGATACTCCAGGACCATAGAGCCTAACTGACTGGATACTCCAGGACCATAGAGCCTGACTGACTAGATACTCCAGGAACACAGAGCCTGACTGACTAGATACTCCAGGAACACAGAGCCTGACTGACTGGATACTCCAGGAACACAGAGCCTGACTGACTGGATACTCCAGGACCATAGAGCCTGACTGACTAGATACTCCAGGACCATAGAGCCTGACTGACTGGATACTCCAGGAACACAGAGCCTGACTGACTGGATACTCCAGGAACACAGAGCCTGACTGACTGGATATTCCAGGACCATAGAGCCTGACTGACTGGATACTCCAGGAACACAGAGCCTGACTGACTAGATACTCCAGGAACACAGAGCCTGACTGACTAGATACTCCAGGACCATAGAGCCTGACTGACTGGATACTCCAGGACCATAGAGCCTGACTGACTAGATACTCCAGGAACACAGAGCCTGACTGACTAGATACTCCAGGAACACAGAGCCTGACTGACTAGATACTCCAGGACCATAGAGCCTGACTGACTGGATACTCCAGGACCATAGAGCCTAACTGACTGGATACTCCAGGACCATAGAGCCTGACTGACTAGATACTCCAGGAACACAGAGCCTGACTGACTAGATACTCCAGGACCATAGAGCCTGACTGACTGGATACTCCAGGAACACAGAGCCTGACTGACTAGATACTCCAGGAACACAGAGCCTGACTGACTAGATACTCCAGGAACACAGAGCCTGACTGACTGGATACTCCAGGACCATAGAGCCTGACTGACTGGATACTCCAGGACCATAGAGCCTGACTGACTGGATACTCCAGGACCATAGAGCCTGACTGACTAGATACTCCAGGAACACAGAGCATGACTGACTGGATACTCCAGGAACACAGAGCCTGACTGACTAGATACTCCAGGACCATAGAGCCTGACTGACTGGATACTCCAGGAACACAGAGCCTGACTGACTGGATACTCCAGGACCATAGAGCCTGACTGACTGGATACTCCAGGAACATAGAGCCTGACTGACTGGATACTCCAGGAACACAGAGCCTGACTGACTAGATACTCCAGGAACACAGAGCCTGACTGACTGGATACTCCAGGAACACAGAGCCTGACTGACTGGATACTCCAGGACCATAGAGCCTGACTGACTGGATACTCAGAACCATGGAGCCTGACTGACTAGATACTCCAGGAACACAGAGCCTGACTGACTGGATACTCCAGGACCATAGAGCCTGACTGACTAGATACTCCAGGAACATAGAGCCTGACTGACTGGATACTCCAGGACCATAGAGCCTGACTGACTGGATACTCCAGGACCATAGAGCCTGACTGACTGGATACTCCAGGAACACAGAGCCTGACTGACTAGATACTCCAGGAACACAGAGCCTGACTGACTGGATACTCCAGGACCATAGAGCCTGACTGACTGGATACTCCAGGAACATAGAGCCTGACTGACTGGATACTCCAGGACCATAGAGCCTGACTGACTGGATACTCCAGGAACATAGAGCCTGACTGACTAGATACTCCAGGAACACAGAGCCTGACTGACTAGATACTCCAGGAACACAGAGCCTGACTGACTGGATACTCCAGGACCATAGAGCCTGACTGACTGGATACTCCAGGACCATAGAGCCTGACTGACTGGATACTCCGGGAACACAGAGCCTGACTGACTGGATACTCCAGGACCATAGAGCCTGACTGACTGGATACTCCAGGAACATAGAGCCTGACTGACTGGATACTCCAAGAACATAGAGCCTGACTGACTGGATACCCCAGGACCATAGAGCCTGACTGACTGGATACTCCAGGAACATAGAGCCTGACTGACTGGATACTCCAGGAACACAGAGCCTGACTGACTGGATACTCCAGGACCATAGAGCCTGACTGACTGGATACTCCAGGACCATAGAGCCTGACTGACTAGATACTCCAGGACCATAGAGCCTGACTGACTAGATACTCCAGGAACACAGAGCCTGACTGACTAGATACTCCAGGACCATAGAGCCTGACTGACTAGATACTCCAGGAACACAGAGCCTGACTGACTGGATACTCCAGGACCATAGAGCCTGACTGACTGGATACTCCGGGACCATAGAGCCTGACTGACTGGATACTCCAGGACCATAGAGCCTGACTGACTAGATACTCCAGGAACACAGAGCCTGACTGACTAGATACTCCAGGAACACAGAGCCTGACTGACTGGATACTCCAGGACCATAGAGCCTGACTGACTGGATACTCCAGGAACACAGAGCCTGACTGACTGGATACTCCAGGACCATAGAGCCTGACTGACTAGATACTCCAGGACCATAGAGCCTGACTGACTGGATACTCCAGGAACACAGAGCCTGACTGACTGGATACTCCAGGAACACAGAGCCTGACTGACTAGATACTCCAGGAACATAGAGCCTGACTGACTAGATACTCCAGGAACACAGAGCCTGACTGACTGGATACTCCAGGACCATAGAGCCTGACTGACTAGATACTCCAGGAACATAGAGCCTGACTGACTGGATACTCCAGGAACACAGAGCCTGACTGACTGGATACTCCAGGAACACAGAGCCTGACTGACTAGATACTCCAGGACCATAGAGCCTGACTGACTGGATACTCCAGGAACACAGAGCCTGACTGACTAGATACTCCAGGAACACAGAGCCTGACTGACTAGATACTCCAGGAACACAGAACCTGACTGACTGGATACTCCAGGACCATAGAGCCTGACTGACTGGATACTCCAGGACCATAGAGCCTGACTGACTGGATACTCCAGGACCATAGAGCCTGACTGACTAGATACTCCAGGAACACAGAGCATGACTGACTGGATACTCCAGGAACACAGAGCCTGACTGACTAGATACTCCAGGACCATAGAGACTGACTGACTGGATACTCCAGGAACACAGAGCCTGACTGACTGGATACTCCAGGACCATAGAGCCTGACTGACTGGATACTCCAGGAACATAGAGCCTGACTGACTGGATACTCCAGGAACACAGAGCCTGACTGACTAGATACTCCAGGAACACAGAGCCTGACTGACTGGATACTCCAGGAACACAGAGCCTGACTGACTGGATACTCCAGGACCATAGAGCCTGACTGACTGGATACTCAGAACCATGGAGCCTGACTGACTAGATACTCCAGGAACACAGAGCCTGACTGACTGGATACTCCAGGACCATAGAGCCTGACTGACTAGATACTCCAGGAACATAGAGCCTGACTGACTGGATACTCCAGGACCATAGAGCCTGACTGACTGGATACTCCAGGACCATAGAGCCTGACTGACTGGATACTCAGAACCATGGAGCCTGACTGACTAGATACTCCAGGAACACAGAGCCTGACTGACTGGATACTCCAGGACCATAGAGCCTGACTGACTAGATACTCCAGGAACATAGAGCCTGACTGACTGGATACTCCAGGACCATAGAGCCTGACTGACTGGATACTCCAGGACCATAGAGCCTGACTGACTGGATACTCAGAACCATGGAGCCTGACTGACTAGATACTCCAGGAACACAGAGCCTGACTGACTGGATACTCCAGGACCATAGAGCCTGACTGACTAGATACTCCAGGAACATAGAGCCTGACTGACTGGATACTCCAGGACCATAGAGCCTGACTGACTGGATACTCCAGGACCATAGAGCCTGACTGACTGGATACTCAGAACCATGGAGCCTGACTGACTAGATACTCCAGGAACACAGAGCCTGACTGACTGGATACTCCAGGACCATAGAGCCTGACTGACTAGATACTCCAGGAACATAGAGCCTGACTGACTGGATACTCCAGGACCATAGAGCCTGACTGACTGGATACTCCAGGACCATAGAGCCTGACTGACTGGATACTCAGAACCATGGAGCCTGACTGACTAGATACTCCAGGAACACAGAGCCTGACTGACTGGATACTCCAGGACCATAGAGCCTGACTGACTAGATACTCCAGGAACATAGAGCCTGACTGACTGGATACTCCAGGACCATAGAGCCTGACTGACTGGATACTCCAGGACCATAGAGCCTGACTGACTGGATACTCCAGGAACACAGAGCCTGACTGACTGGATACTCCAGGAACACAGAGCCTGACTGACTGGATACTCCAGGACCATAGAGCCTGACTGACTGGATACTCCAGGAACATAGAGCCTGACTGACTGGATACTGCAGGACCATAGAGCCTGACTGACTGGATACTCCAGGACCATAGAGCCTGACTGACTGGATACTCCAGGAACACAGAGCCTGACTGACTAGATACTCCAGGACCATAGAGCCTGACTGACTGGATACTCCAGGAACACAGAGCCTGACTGACTAGATACTCCAGGAACACAGAGCCTGACTGACTGGATACTCCAGGACCATAGAGCCTGACTGACTGGATACTCCAGGAACACAGAGCCTGACTGACTAGATACTCCAGGAACCCAGAGCCTGACTGACTGGATACTCCAGGACCATAGAGCCTGACTGACTGGATACTCCGGGACCACAGAGCCTGACTGACTGGATACTCCAGGACCATAGAGCCTGACTGACTGGATACTCCAGGACAATAGAGCCTGACTGACTAGATACTCCAGGAACACAGAGCCTGACTGACTGGATACTCCAGGACCATAGAGCCTGACTGACTGGATACTCCAGGACCATAGAGCCTGACTGACTAGATACTCCAGGACCATAGAGCCTGACTGACTAGATACTCCAGGACTATAGAGCCTGACTGACTGGATACTCCGGGACCATAGAGCCTGACTGACTGGATACTCCAGGACCATAGAGCCTGACTGACTGGATACTCCAGGAACACAGAGCCTGACTGACTGGATACTCCAGGAACACAGAGCCTGACTAACTGGATACTCCAGGACCATAGAGCCTGACTGACTGGATACTCCAGGAACACAGAGCCTGACTGACTGGATACTCCAGGACCATAGAGCCTGACTGACTGGATACCCCAGGAACATAGAGCCTAACTGACTGGATACTCCAGGAACATAGAGCCTGACTGACTGGATACTCCAGGAACATAGAGCCTGACTGACTGGATACTCAGAACCATGGAGCCTGACTGACTAGATACTCCAGGAACACAGAGCCTGACTGACTGGATACTCCAGGACCATAGAGCCTGACTGACTGGATACTCCGGGACCATAGAGCCTGACTGACTGGATACTCCAGGACCATAGAGCCTGACTGACTGGATACTCCAGGAACATAGAGCCTGACTGACTGGATACCCCAGGAACATAGAGCCTAACTGACTGGATACTCCAGGAACATAGAGCCTGACTGACTGGATACTCCAGGAACATAGAGCCTGACTGACTGGATACTCCAGGAACATAGAGCCTGACTGACTGGATACTCCAGGAACATAGAGCCTAACTGACTGGATACTCCAGGACCATAGAGCCTGACTGACTGGATACTCCAGGACCATAGAGCCTGACTGACTGGATACTCCAGGACCATAGAGCCTGACTGACTGGATATTTAGAACCATGGAGCCTGACTGACTGGATACTCCAGGAACATAGAGCCTGACTGACTGGATAGTGCAGGAACATAGAGCCTGACTGACTGGATACTCCAGAAATATAGAGCCTGACTGACTGGATAGTGCAGTCTTAACCTTGACTGGTATTCGCAGGAACATTGTATACCCATCTGTTACCAGGGTGGGCTTTTCTCCTGACAGCATTGTTCTAGTGATAATGACATCTGATAGAGAAAGTGGAGACTGATAGAAATACAGCAATCAAAGACAGAAACCGGAGAATCAAACACTCAGACACCTTTTAAAATCAGGCTTCGGCTGTGGACAATCATGCCTATTCAATCAGACAAATTAGGACCCCCCCAAGTATACTCTACTGATAATTATAGTACGGTTTAAAAATCCATAACAAGTTCACGACAGGCACTTGAGATGTCAAGAGATAGAGGAGGAGGAGAGAGGAAGAGGAGAAGAAGTGAAGGAGAACAGAATATAACAGAGCAGAGAGGAGGAGGAGAAGAGGTGGAGGAGAAGTGGAGGAGAAGACAATATAACAGAGGACAGAGGAGGAGAAGAAGTGGAGGAGAAGAGGTGGAGAGACAGAATGAAAGATAAAGGGGTGATCCAGAGAGTGATTGAGGGGATAGAAAGTGGAAGAGGGAGAGAAAGTGAGGGAGAGGTCGACTGTAAAAGAAGCTAAAATAGAGGACTGAGAGAGTCTTTCATATTTCCATCCATATACGGTGCCTTGCGAAAGTATTCGGCCCCCTTGAACTTTGCGACCTTTTGCCACATTTCAGGCTTCAAACATAAATATATAAAACTGTATTTTTTTGTGAAGAATCAACAACAAGTGGGACACAATCATGAAGTGGAACGACATTTATTGGATATTTCAAACTTTTTTAACAAATCAAAAACTGAAAAATTGGGCGTGCAAAATTATTCAGCCCCCTTAAGTTAATACTTTGTAGCGTTGTTGTTTGCTGTGATTACAGCTGTAAGTCGCTTGGGGTATGTCTCTATCAGTTTTGCACATCGAGAGACTCGAGAGACTGACATTTTTTCCCATTCCTCCTTGCAAAACAGCTCGAGCTCAGTGAGGTTGGATGGAGAGCATTTGTGAACAGCAGTTTTCAGTTCTTTCCACAGATTCTCGATTGGATTCAGGTCTGGACTTTGACTTGGCCATTCTAACACCTGGATATGTTTATTTTTGAACCATTCCATTGTAGATTTTGCTTTATGTTTTGGATCATTGTCTTGTTGGAAGACAAATCTCCGTCCCAGTCTCAGGTCTTTTGCAGACTCCATCAGGTTTTCTTCCAGAATGGTCCTGTATTTGGCTCCATCCATCTTCCCATCAATTTTAACCATCTTCCCTGTCCCTGCTGAAGAAAAGCAGGCCCAAACCATGATGCTGCCACCACCATGTTTGACAGTGGGGATGGTGTGTTCAGTGTGATGAGCTGTGTTGCTTTTACGCCAAACATAATGTTTTGCATTGTTGCCAAAAAGTTCAATTTTGGTTTCATCTGACCAGAGCACCTTCTTCCACATGTTTGGTGTGTCTCCCAGGTGGCTTGTGGCAAACCTTAAACAACACTTTTTATGGATATCTTTAAGAAATGGCATTCTTCTTGCCACTCTTCCATAAAGGCCAGATTTGTGCAATATACGACTGATTGTTGTCCTATGGACAGAGTCTCCCACCTCAGCTGTAGATCTCTGCAGTTCATCCAGAGTGATCATGGGCCTCTTGGCTGCATCTCTGATCAGTCTTCTCCTTGTATGAGCTGAAAGTTTAGAGGGACGGTCAGGTCTTGGTAGATTTGCAGTGGTCTGATACTCCTTCCATTTCATCGCTTGCACAGTGCTCCTTGGGATGTTTAAAGCTTGGGAAATCTTTTTGTATCCAAATCCGGCTTTAAACTTCTTCACAACAGTATCTCGGACCTGCCTGGTGTGTTCCTTGTTCTTCATGATGCTCTCTGCGCTTTTAACGGACCTCTGAGACTATCACAGTGCAGGTACATTTATACGGAGACTTGATTACACACAGGTGGATTGTATTTATCATCATTAGTCATTTAGGTCAACATTGGATCATTCAGAGATCCTCACTGAACTTTGGAGAGAGTTTGCTGCACTGAAAGTAAAGGGGCTGAATAATTTTGCACGCCCAATTTTTCAGTTTTTGATTTGTTAAAAAAGTTTGAAATATCCAATAAATGTCGTTCCATTCATGATTGTGTCCCACTTGTTGTTGATTCTTCACAAAAAAATACAGTTTTATATCTTTATGTTTGAAGCCTGAAATGTGGCAAAAGGTCGCAAAGTTCAAGGGGGGCGAATACTTTCGCAAGGCACTGTAAATCTGTCTACCATTATTCAGACTCATCTTGGATGAAGAATATCTAGGATTTTCATCACGTGCACTGTAGGATCTCTTTGACAGATAGGGTCTCTTTAACAGACAGGGTCTCTTTCACAGATAGGGTCTCTTTCACAGATGGTAAATGTTCTACACTGTAGGGTCCCTTTAACCTCTATAGGATGGGTGTTTGTAAACCGGGACGGTCGTTTCTAAGGTACGCTAATTCGACTAGAATGACGTTGTAAACAGCAGCCAACTTTCCGGGACATAGACATGTCTTATATGGGCAGAAAGCTTAAATTATTTTTAATTAGCAGTAGCTATTAGCAGTAGCTATTACAGTGAAACAATACCATGCTCTGGTTTGATGGCATGATAAAAACAACTTTAATCACGGCATCTGGTTTGATACATTCACCTTTGAAGGTAAATAATGTACTTACATTCAGTAATCTTACTCTGATTTGTCATCCTGAGGGTCCCAGAGAACAAATGTTGCATAGTTTTGTTTGATAAAATCAATTTTTATGTTAAAATGTAGGAATTGGGGACTAAAGTTTGACCCCAATGTTGTATCTGGCTCCACACCCACCATGTCCGACCAAGTAGATATCTGAACGTTATTGTATAAGCTAATGATCCATCATGTATGACATTTCTGGGTGAGTGTAAACTAAAAAAATGTATTACCATAACATTTTTGTATGTTCTCTATAGTTGAAAATGTATCAATTGACCAATTCAGCACATTTGGGCAAACTCCTGGTAGACTTAACAGAAAATATTGTGCAGTAATGTAATTCTTCACTGGATCAGTCTGAAACTTTGCACACAAACTGCTACCATCTGGTGGCCAAAATCTAAATTACACCTAGTGTTACGGTTTTCTTGCGGTGAAGGAGAGTCGGACCAAAATGCGGCGTGGTTATTTAGATACATGTTTAATGAAGATGAAACACAATCAACACAAAAACAATAAATGTAAAGTGAAAACCGAAACAGCCTAAACTGGTGCAAACTAACACAGAGACAGGAACAATCACCCACGAAACACTCACAGAATATGGCTGCCTAAATATGGTTCACAATCAGAGACAACGATAAACACCTGCCTCTGATTGAGAACCACTCCAGACAGCCATAGACTTTGCTAGAAAACCCCACTAAGCCACAATCCCAATACGTACGAAAACCCCAAGACAAAACACACCACAGAAAAAACCCATGTCACACCCTGGCCTGACCAAATAAAGAAAGAAAACACAAAATACTAAGACCAGGGCGTGACACCTAGACTCCTATCTGAAAGTATGACATTTCTCTTGCATTTCAAAGATGATAGAAAAATATTTTTAAAAGCATGTTTTAATCTTTTTATCATCTCTTACCAGATCTAATGTGTTATATTCTCATAAATAAATTTCACATTTCCAGAAACTTCAATTTGTTTCATTTAAAATAGTATCAATAATATGCATATCCTTTCTTCAGGTCCTGAGTTACAGGTAGTTAGATTTGGGTATGTCATTTTAGGAGAAAATGTTTTAAAAAAAGGGTACGATCCTTATTAACAGACCATAAATGTCAGACAACCCCCTCTGCCCTTCCACTTGGTCAACCTGCTCAGGATTCCTCTGGCCTTCTCAAAAATCTGCAGAAGGTAACGTGGAACATGTAACTCACCACTGACACACACACACACACACACACACACACACACACACACACACACACACACACACACACACACACACAGACCTCACAGCCCCCACCTTCCAGGTCTAAGGGGGACCCTTCCTGTAAATCCACTGTCAAGATGGAGCTAACAAGATGCTCATTCCTAGTCAATCAATCAGTCAAATGTATTTATATAGCCCTTCTTACATCAGCTGATATCTCAAAGTGCTGTGCAGAAACTCAGCCTAAAACCCCAAACAGCAAGCAATGCAGGTGTAGAAGCACGGTGGCTGTGAAAAAACTCCCTAGAAAGGCCAGAACCTAGGAAGAAACCTAGAGAGGAACCAGAAAATGAGGGGTGGCTAGTCCTCTTCTGGCTGTGCCGGGTGGAGATTATAACAGAACATGGCCAAGATGTTCAAATGTTCATAGATGACCAGCAGGGTCAGATAATAATAATCACAGTGGTTGTAGAGGGTGCAACAGGTCAGCACCTCAGGAGTAAATGTCAGTTGGCTTTTCATAGCCGATCATTCAGAGTATCTCTACCGCACCTGCTGTCTCTAGAGAGTTGAAAACAGCAGGTCTGGGACAAGGTAGCACGTCCGGTGAACAGGTCAGGGTTCCATAGACGCAGGCAGAACAGTTGAACCTGGAGCAGCAGCACGACCAGGTGGACTGGGGACAGCAAGGAGATAGCTAGTCAGATGGCCAGACCCACATTCGCTTCAGACTCATCTCCTTAGCAGATGTTAAAGGCATCCAACTATTCTAATCAGATCGTGCTTGTCCTCTATGCTCCTTTTAAAGGAAATGTTCCTGCGTTGGCGGAGACCGCAATCACGGTAAAACGCTGTAGATAGATGCCCCCATTAGGAACAGTACCTATTCTAAGAGTCTGTCTTTTCCTGAAAGAGAAGCTGCTTAAACTCCAGTATATACTCCAACCACACCAAACCTAGTCCTCACTCCCACCTCCCTGGACAACAGATCCAAACCTAGCCCTCACTCCCACCTCCCTGGACAACATATCCAAACCTAGCCCTCACTCCCACCTCCCTGGACAACAGATCCAAACCTAGCCCTCACTTCAACCTCCCTGGACAACAGATCCAAACCTAGCCCTCCCTCCCACCTCCCTGGACAACAGATCCAAACCTAGCCCTCACTCCCATCTCCCTGGGCAACAGATCCAACCCTAGCTCTCACTCCCACCTCCCTGGACAACAGATCCAAAACCTAGCCCTCACTCCCATCTCCCTGGACAACAGATCCAAACCTAGCCCTCACTCCCACCTCCCTGGACAACAGATCCAAACCTAGCCCTCACTCCCAACTCCCTGGACAACAGATCCAAAACCTAGCCCTCACTCCCATCTCCCTGGACAACAGATCTAAACCTAGCCCTCACTCCCACCTCCCTGTACAACAGATCCAAAACCTAGCCCTCACTCCCATCTCCCTGGACAACAGATCCAACCCTAGCCCTCACTCCCACCTCCCTGGACAACAGATCCAACCCTAGCCCTCACTCCCACCTCCCTGGACAACAGATCCAAAACCTAGCCCTCACTTCAACCTCCCTGGACAACAGATCTAAACATAGCCCTCACTCCCATCTCCCTGGACAACAGATCTAAACCTAGCCCTCACTCCCATCTCCCTGGACAACAGATCCAAAACCTAGCCCTCACTCCCATCTCCCTGGACAACAGATCCAAAACCTAGCCCTCACTCCCACCACCCTGGCAAACTCACTGGATCCAAACTATGCCACAAAACGTCTCTAACCAGGACACACACATTCTGCTTCCTAGCCGTGTGTGTGTGTGTGTGTGTGTGTGTGTGTGTGTGTGTGTGTGTGTGCGTGTGTGTGCGTCTCTAACCTTTGAGGACCACCTCCAGTTCGTCTCGTAGGATGTCGAAGGTGCTGTATCGGGAGCTGGTCTCTGGGATGACGTTCTTCTTCAACCAGCCTCCACAGGCGTACTGGTAGAAGTTGTCACACGGGTCCACGTTGGCATCCATGTTCTCTAACAGACGAGACGCTGCACACAGACAAATACAGCTCATATTATACCTCTGTGTGTGTGTGTGTGTGTGTGTGTGTGTGTGTGTGTGTGTGTGTGTGTGTGTGTGTATTTACCTGACTGAGTGCAGTCCGCCGTGGTGCAGACACCATCTAAAAAGGGGAAAACAACATAAATCAGACGGGTTATTCATCAATACCAACTTAAAGAATAACTTTCTATATTTGAACACATGTTTTTTGAATGTAATAGGCATGTTATAGAAGGTTCCAGATTCTTTGTTGTCCGGTCTAGCAGCAGGCTACACAGAGAACAGCTGGATAGGGAAAACAGCTCAAATCGGACAAAATTGAATTTAACGTTACAGATGATTACACGGGTCTCGGTATAGTGATACATACGGGTCTCGGTATAGTGATACATACGGGTCTCGGTATAGTGATACGGGTCTCAGTATAGTGATACATACGGGTCTCGGTATAATGATACGGGTCTCGGTATAGTGATACGGGTCTCGGTATAGTGATACGGGTCTCGGTATAGTGATACATACGGGTCTCGGTATAGTGATACGGGTCTCGGTATAGTGATACGGGTCAGAAGAGGACTGGCCACCCCACATAGCCTGGTTCCTCTCTAGGTTTCTTCCTAGGTTTTGGCCTTTCTAGGGATTTTTTCCTAGCCACCGTGCTTCTACACCTGCATTGCTTGCTGTATGGGGTTTTAGGCTGGGTTTCTGTACAGCACTTTGAGATATCAGCTGATGTACGAAGGGCTATATAAATACGTTTGATTTGATTTGATTTGATGAGGTGTGCACTGTCGACCACGCCCCCTGACTTTGAGAAGCTCCGACGCGACATGCATCAAGCCACACCCATCTCATTAGTGGTGGTAAGGTAAGAGGCATTATGTCAGACTAATTTGCAATTGACTGTCATAGCCCCACATTAAAAATATGTGATGATGAGTTGAGAAGACAATCAGAAATACTGTTAGAATGTTTTGCCATAGGCCCAAATAAAAAAAAAGCTAATTACATAATTTCTTTTCACATGGTTGGGGTCATCGAAAACTTTCAGATATCAAAATGGGGTCGTAGGCCAAAATAGTTTGGGAACCCCTGCCATAACGAGAGGCAAACACACACACACACACACACACACACACACACAGTGACACACATACACAAACAGTGGGGCGCAGAGGCTCCAGCCTGCTGTGACTGTTTAAAGATCTATCCACTATAATAGGGGGAAACAGGGGAAATGGTTTTTCAGGACTTCTGGTGGTACAAATGTTACCTGGAGGAAAATGGGGGAGGGTAATGCTTTTTGATTTCAGTATGGGAGTGGGTTTAGTGGGGTTTTTTTTTTTAGTCCAGAGGAGGGTCATGTAATTTGTAATTGATTAACAAACCTAATGCAATGTAGATCCTCATCGCATACAGTTGAAGTCGGAAGTTTACATACACCTTAGCGAAATACATTTAAACTCAGTTTTTCACGATTCCTGACATTTAATCCTAGTAAAAATGTCCCTGTCTTAGGTCAGTTAGGATCACCACTTTATTTTAAGAATGTAAAATGTCAGAATAATAGTAGAGAACGATGTATTTCTTTCATTACATTCCCAGTGGGTCCGAAGTTTACATACATTCAATCAGTATTTGGTAGCATTGCCTTTATATTGTTTAAACTTGGGTCAAACATTTTGGGGAGCCTTACACAAGTTTCCCACAATAACTTGGGTGAATTGTGGCGGAGTCAGGTTTGTAGGCCTCCTTGCTCGCATGCGCTTTTTCAGTTCTGTCCTAATATGTTCTATAGGATTGAGGTCAGGGCTCTGTGATGGCCACTCCAATACCTGGACTTTGTTGTCCTTAAGCCATTTTGCCACAACTTTGGAAGTATGCTTGGGGTCATTGTCCATTTGGAAGACCCATTTGCGACCAAGCTTTAACTTCCTGATGACTTGAGATGTTGCTTCAATGTATCCACGTAATTTTCCCCCTCATGATGCCATCTACTTTGTGAAGTGCACCAGTCCCTCCTGCAGCAAAGCACCTCCATGACATGATGCTGCCACCCCCGTGCTTCACGGTTGGGATGGTGTCCTTCAGCTTGCAAGCCTCCCCCTTTTCCTCCAAACATAACAATGGTCATTATGGCCAAACAGGTCTATTTTTGTTTCATCAGACCAGAGGACATTTCTCCAAAAAGTACAATCTTTGTCCCCATGTGCAGTTGCAAACCATAGTCTGGCTTTTTTTATGGAGGTTTTGGAGCAGTGGCTTCTTCCTTGCTGAGCGGCCTTCAGGTTATGTTGATAAAGGACTCATTTTACTGTGGATATAGATACTTTTGTACCTGTTTCCTCCAGCATCTTCACAAGGTCTTTTGTTGCTGTTCTGAGATTGATTTGCACTTTTCGCACCAAAGTACGTTCATCTCTAGGAGACAGAACACATCTCCTTCCTGAGCGGTATGACGACTGCATGGTCCCATGGTATTTATACTTGCGTGCTATTGTTTGTACAGATGAACGTGGTACCTTCAAGCGTTTGGAAATGTCTCCCTGTGACGAACCAAACTTGTAAAGGTCTACAATGTTTTTTCTGAGGTCATGGCTGATTTCTTTTGATTTTCCCATGATGTCAAGCAAAGTGGCACTGAGTTTGAAGGTAGGCCTTGAAATACATCCACAGGTACACTTCCAATTGAGTCAAATCATGTCAATTAGCCTATCAGAAGCTTCTAAAGCCATGACATAATTTACTGGAATTTTCCAAGCTGTTTAAAGGCACAGTCAACTTAGTGTATGTAAACTTCTGATCCACTGGATTTGTGATACATTGAGTTATAAGTGAAATAATCTGTCTGTAAACACTTGTTGGAAAAATTACTTGTATCATGCACAAAGTAGATGTCCTAATTAACTAACTAGTTTGTGAACAAGAAATTTGTGGAGTGGTTGAAAAATGAGTTTTAATGACTCCAACCTAATTGTATGTAAACTTCCGACTTCAACTGTATATCACTCCAGTGTAAATTGCTCAATTGTAATTACTTCACCACTATTGGACTATTTATGGCCTTACCTCCTTACTTCATTTGCACACACTGTATATAGACTTGTTCTACCGTGTTATTGACTGCATGTTTGTTTATTCCATGTGTAACTCTGTGTTGTTGTTTTTGTTGCACTGCTTTGCTTTATCTTGGCCAGGTCACAGTTGTAAATGAGAACTTGTTCTCAACTTGACTATCTGTTTAAATAAAGGTGAAATAAATAAATAAATAAATAAATAAAATCTAAAAGTTATAGTTTCGGCGGGTGTCAGAAATATTGAAGCTATTTTCGCAAACAAAAATGTTCATTGTAGTGCTGGTGAGCAAAAGGGCTGAGTTTTGATGAATGAAGCTGTTGTGGGTGTGTCGAGGCTTGGCCCCTAACTGGCCAATCAGAACGTGCTCCATGACTAAATATGTGGTTGCTTCAAGTTGGGTATGTACGGTCTTATATTTATTTCTTTGGAATCAACTCCAATTCCAATGTTAGTCTGTTATAGTTTGTTAAATAGCTTACAGAAACGAAATAACAAAATGTAGACCCATCCCATCTTTGCTATGTTAACTTGAACCTGTTTACAGTCAACATTGTTCTAACTTGAACCTGTTTACAGTCAACATTGTTCTAACTTGAACCTGTTTACAGTCAACATTGTTCTAACTTGAACCTGTTTACAGTCAAACATTGTTCTAACTTGAACCTGTTTACAGTCAAACATTGTTCTAACTTGAACCTGTTTACAGTCAACATTGTTCTAACTTGAACCTGTTTACAGTCAACAGTGTTCCAAGTAATTTCATGGCATCCATGTTGAAATAAATACATATCATTCCCACTAATATTGGGGCTATGCCTGCTGTAAATTGCAATATGGCTGAGCATGGACATGCCAAACGCAAGATACATTTCAATATCGATATAGGCCTAAAAAGAACGCGAATAATTACAATCAAATTCTAAACAAAACCAAATCAAATCAAATCAAATTTTATTTGTCACATACACATGGTTAGCAGATGTTAATGCGAGTGTAGCGAAATGCTTGTGCTTCTAGTTCCGACAATGCAGTAATAACCAACAAGTAATCTAACTAACAATTCCAAAACTACTGTCTTGTACACAGTGTAAGGGGATAAAGAATATGTACATAAGGATATATGAACGAATCAATAACTGTTATGATTTACACACATGCAAACGTTTCACAAAGATCCAAAATAAAGAGAAAGGGAGAATGTCCACTCACCGTTTATACTACTCCCAAATACGATGTTTTATATGCGTATTGGAACCATCATTCAGATCGCATTCTCAATCAAACCAGAACAGTGTGAATCATTATAACACATTTGGTTTGAATACAATTCTATGTCAACAACAACAACAACAATAAATACATGTAAAATGTAATGATATCATAATATCGTCAGGATAAAATAAATGCTGTTGAACCAGCCCTGACCTCGGGTCGGGTAAGGGTAGCCTACTGGGGGATATGATGTGAAACAGGAAAGAAGCAATTATTAAATGAAAATAACTTCTAAATACAGGATTACCGGTATTCGCCAAGGTTCTCATCTCTCGCTTCATGATGGGCATGAAAACATGTCGCCTACATCATGAATGGTGTATTACGCGCGTCCAAATAATGGCTAGAATAATGTAGGCCAAGCTACAATACATAGATAAAAATGGAATGTCAGCTCACGGTTTTGCTCCTCTCAAACTTGATCTTTTAATAAAGCTTTGGAGATTAAGATTAATTTCCAAGCGGTCTCATGAGCCAAACCCTTTATTGATAGTCTTGATTAGCCTGGTCAGGACAAAAAGAAAACAGCCTTCATTAAGCGAAGGGAAGGCTATGCTTGGTTTTAAAACAAAATGGGGTAAAAACAAGATTTTTTTATGTTTCTAAATACAAAGTATACGTGCACCAAACGCACATTACTCTTGTTCCATGCGCATATAGGCAGTGTGCATCACGGCTGGATAGGCTGCGTTTCCGCAGTCAAAATTCATGCCTTAAAACTACTTAAGGTATAAGGGGCAACATTTTCACTCTTGTATAAATAGCGTGCCCAATTTCAACTTCCTGCTACTCATGCCAAGAATATAGGATATGCATATTATTAGTATGGATATGGATAGAAAACACTCTGAAGTTTCTAAAACTGTTTGAATCATGTCTGTGAGTATAACAGAACTTATGTAGCAGGCAAAACCCAGAGGACTAACCTTTCAGAATCTTTTTTTTTGAGGTCTCTGTCTATTCACTGAGTTCTCATTGGGAAACAATATTTCTTAGGAACTTGTTTTCAGTTCCTACCGCTTCCACTGGATGTCACCAGTCTTTGGAATTTGGTTGAGGTTATTCATTTGTGCAATGAAGAAGTACGGCTATCTAGGAACTGCGTAACACTGTTGAGAGTTGTGCAAGACTTGAAAAGTAGCTTGGTTTGTTGTCTTCCTGTATTGAACACAGATAGACCCATCTTCAATTTAAAAATACCTAAAGTTGTATTACTAAAGTAGTTTGAAATGTTTTGGCAAAGTTTACAGGCAACTTTTGAAATATTTTGTAGTGACGTTGGGCAAATAATCGAACAAAATGACCATTTGTGATGTTTATGGGACATATTGGAGTGCCAACAAAAGAAGCTTGTCGAAGGTAAGGCATGTTTTATATTTTATTTCTGCGTTTTGTGTAGCGCCTGCAGGGTAGAAATATGCTACCCTCTTTGTTTACTGTTGTGCTATCATCAGATAATAGCTTCTTATGCTTTCGCCGAAAAGCCTTTTAAAAATCTGACATGTTGGCTGGATTCACAACGAGTGTAGCTTTAATTTAGTATCTTACATGTGTGATTTAATGAAAGATAGTAATGAGCCCTGGACAACAAAAAAATGCAAGAGAGCGCGAAGACAAAAAAGGAGGACCGGAGGTTAGCTTGCTACTGCTATAATTGATTTTAATAAACACAATAAGCCAGAGTCTAGTAAATTATATAACTGTCGTTACTATGAAGAGGCAGCTGCGAAGATCGACAGCGCGTTTGTGCTGAAAGTCGGATAACTCGAGAAGTCCTAATTTATTTAAACAGTCTTAATTTTAATTTGACTAGGCTACTAATAACAAGAGGGAATTGTGTTGGAACCTATTTATTAATATTCAATAAATAAGAGGTCGGTCTACCTGTTTTGACAGACAAAATTATAGTCTACTATTCATAGATGTTATTGGCCAATTCCTTAATAAGTCACCCTGCACGCTTGTACAGTATATGCAAAAGTATGTGGACACCCCTTAAAATTGAGCAGTCATTTCAGCCACACCCATTGCTGACTGGTGTGTAAAATTGAGCACACAGCCTTGCAATCTCCATAGACAGAGCTTCCCCGGTCAACTGTAAGTGCTGTTATTGTGAAGAGGAAACGACGAGGAGCAAAACAACGACTCAGCCGCAAAGTGGTAGGCCAACACAAGCTCACGGAATGGGGCCGCTGAATGCTGAAGCGCATAGCGTGTAAAAAATGATCTGTCATCGGTTGCATCATTCACTACCGAGTTCCAAACTGCCTCTGGAAGCAACACTCACTACCGAGTTCCAAACTGCCTCTGGAAGCAACACTCACTACCGAGTTCCAAACTGCCTCTGAAAGCAACACTCACTACCGAGTTCCAAACTGCCTCTGGAAACAACACTCACTACCGAGTTCCAAACTGCCTCTGGAAACAACACTCACTACCGAGTTCCAAACTGCCTCTGGAAACAACACTCACTACCGAGTTCCAAACTGCCTCTGGAAGCTTACGTCAGCACAAGAACTGTTAGTCTGGAGCTTCATGAAATGGGTTTCTATGACCGAGCAGTTGAACACAAGTTTTATCTCAATCTCTTCATTCAAAGACCCAATCATAGACACTCTTAACTGACAGTTGTGGCTGCTTTGTGTGATCTATTGTTGTCTCTACCTTCTTACCCTTTGTGCTGTTGTCTGTGCCCAATAATGTTTGTACCATGTTTTGTGCTGCTACCATGTTGTGTTGCTACCATGCTGTGTTGTCTTAGGTCTCTCTTTATGTAGTGTTGTCTCTCTTGTTGTGATATGTGTTTTGTCCTATATTTATATTTTATTTATTTTTTATTTTTAATCCCAGGCCCCGTCCTTGCAGGTGGCCTTTTGACGTTTGGTAGGCCGTCATTGTAAATAAGAATTTCTGTGCTTCCAACTTTGTGGCAACAGTTTGAGGAAGGCACTTTCCTGTTTCAGCATGACAATGCCCCCGTACACAAAGCAAGGTCCATACAGAAATGGTTTGTCGAGATCGGTGTGGAAGAACGTGTCTGGCCTGCACAGAGCCCTGACCTCAACCCCATCGAACACCTTTGGGATGAATTGGAACGCCAACTGCGAGCCAGGCCTAATCACCCAACATCAGTATCCGACTTCAGTAATGCTCTTGTGGCTGAATGGAAGCAAGTCCCCCGCAGCAATGTTCCAACATCTAGTGGAAAGCCTAGAAAGTGGAGGCTGTTATAGCAGCAAAGGGGGGACCAACTCTATATTAATGCCCATGAGTTTGGAATGACATGTTCGATGAGCAGGTGTCCACATACTTTTGGTCATTTCATTTATTTTATCTAACATGTCCAGGAAATGCATGATTGATATTTTGATGAGCAGCCTGTCAAATAATTATCAGATTAAGTTTTTGGCTCTTCAGAGAATTTGCCGCTATTTTTGTGCATATTGACTTATAGCCTATATTATAATATTAGTGGGAACTCAAAACCCTTAGCTAGATTGCTAACTCTAAATATGATATCGTTGCTTTACAGCCATGTTGGCTAATTGATGAATCTATCAGTAAATGTAGGCTAATGTCCTACAAAAACATTGCAGTGCAAGGCTACCTATTCACTGCAAACGGTGCACTCTGTTCAAAACCATGCTAGACTACAGACATGCTAGGCTACAGACATGCTAGGCTACAGACATGCTAGGCTACAGACATGCTAGGCTACAGACATGCTAGACTACAGACATGCTAGGCTACAGACATGCTAGGCTACAGACATGCTAGGCTACAGACATGCTAGACTACAGACATGCTGGGCTACAGACATGCTAGGCTACAGACATGCTAGAGTACAGACATGCTAGGTTACAGACATGCTAGGCTACAGACATGCTAGGCTACAGACATGCTAGACTACAGACATGCTAGGCTACAGACATGCTAGGCTACAGACATGCTAGGCTACAGACATGCTAGACTACAGACATGCTGGGCTACAGACATGCTAGGCTACATACATGCTACACTACAGTCATGCTAGGCTACAGACATGCTAGGCTACAGACATGCTAGGCTACAGACATGCTAGGCTACAGACATGCTACACTACAGACATGCTAGGCTACAGACATGCTAGGCTACAGACATGCTAGACTACAGACATGCTAGGTTACAGACATGCTAGACTACAGACATGCTAGGCTACAGACATGCTAGACTACAGACATGCTGGGCTACAGACATGCTAGACTACAGACATGCTAGGCTACAGACATGCTACACTACAGACATGCTAGGCTACAGACATGCTAGGCTACAGACATGCTAGGCTACAGACATGCTAGGCTAGACATGCTAGGCTACAGACATGCTAGACTACAGCCTACAGAACAACAGTAGATGCATTTTGAAAATGGTATTTTTCCAGGCAAATTGCATTTGAGCAAAGGTCATATGCTTGTGCTTGTCATAATGCATCTCTCCTTCCTCTGTGACCACAGTGGGGAGAGGGAGCGAGAGTGGCTCAGTCACACAGCAGCAGACAGTGAAACAGAGACAAGCAGATACTTTCATAGCAGGAATCAACATTATGAATAGGCTATTACCGTTGACCAAATAATGGTTCTAGAACATTCTACAGGAACGTTGTGTAGCAACAATTATCCAAATGCGCAAAAACTCTTCAATAAGAAGGCAACATCGGAGTGTGTCATTTTCGGTTTATCAGAGACTTGTCAGAACCTGGCTTTGGGATGCAGGGTGGGGGGGGGGAGTGAGAGCGAGATGACAAATTCAACGACAGCCTACTTTTCTATATTCAAGGGGAGAGAGAGAGAAAAACATATCTAGACTGTTATTTTACTATTAAACTCAATACTAGTGTTGTTTTCAATTTGTAAAGTAGTTTGTGCTTCTTAATCAGGCAAAGCTGAATAGTAGGCTGGTGACTGATGGCTACGGGTGATGTGTAGCCTATGATCGGAGCCTCCCTGCCCACACTCATGGCCTGCTCCCCCATAGCTCCTGATGTAGGCAGCGTGTCCCGGGTGTGGAGCCTCCCTTTTCCACACTCATGGCCTGCTCCCCTGTAGCTCCTGATGTAGGCAGCGTGTTCTGGGTGTGGAGCGTCCCTTTTCCACACTCATGGCCTGCTCCCCCGTAGCTCTTGATGTAGGCAGCGTGTTCCGGGTGTGGAGCGTCCCTTTTCCACACTCATGGCCTGCTCCCCTGTAGCTCCTGATGTAGGCAGCGTGTTCCGGGTGTGGAGCGTCCCTTTTCCACACTCATGGCCTTCTCCCCTGTAGCTCCTGATGTAGGCTGCGTGTCCCGGGTGTGGAGCGTCCATTTTCCACACCGACAGAACAGAACCCTCGCTGCTCTGCGCTCCCGTTCTGATTATCATTGTAGCCTATCCAGTCCAAGTGCAAATAGGCACGAGAAGGCGGTCCGAGTCACCCAATGGTCAAGTCTGAGTCTGAGTGCAGTCGGACTCGAGTACTACAACACTGGGAAACAGTACTGCAGGTAAGACAGTAGTAGTCAGTAGTATAACTTTACTGCAGGAAACAGTACTGCTGGTCAGACAGTAGTAGTCAGTAGTCTAATTTTACTGAAGGAAACAGTACTGCTGGTCAGACAGTAGTAGTCAGTAGTATAACTTTACTGAAGGAAACAGTACTGCTGGTCAGACAGTAGTAGTCAGTAGTATAACATTACAACAGGAAACAGTACTGCTGGTCAGACAGTAGTAGTCAGTAGTATAACTTTACTGAAGGAAACAGTACTGCTGGTCAGACAGTAGTAGTCACTAGTATAACTTTACTGAAGGAAACAGTACTACTGGTCAGACAGTAGTAGTCAGTAGTATAACTTTACTGAAGGAAACAGTACTGCTGGTCAGACAGTAGTAGTCACTAGTATAACTTTACTGAAGGAAACAGTACTACTGGTCAGACAGTAGTAGTCACTAGTATAACTTTACTGAAGGAAACAGTACTGCTGGTCAGACAGTAGTAGTCAGTAGTATAACTTTACTGAAGGAAACAGTACTACTGGTCAGACAGTAGTAGTCAGTAGTATAACTTTACTGAAGGAAACAGTACTGCTGGTCAGACAGTAGTAGTCAGTAGTATAACATTACAACAGGAAACAGTACTGCTGGTCAGACAGTAGTAGTCAGTAGTATAACTTTACTGAAGGAAACAGTACTACTGGTCAGACAGTAGTAGTCAGTAGTATAACTTTACTGAAGGAAACAGTACTGCTGGTCAGACAGTAGTAGTCACTAGTATAACTTTACTGAAGGAAACAGTACTACTGGTCAGACAGTAGTAGTCACTAGTATAACTTTACTGAAGGAAACAGTACTGCTGGTCAGACAGTAGTAGTCAGTAGTATAACTTTACTGAAGGAAACAGTACTACTGGTCAGACAGTAGTAGTCAGTAGTATAACTTTACTGAAGGAAACAGTACTGCTGGTCAGACAGTAGTAGTCAGTAGTATAACATTACAACAGGAAACAGTACTGCTGGTCAGACAGTAGTAGTCAGTAGTATAACTTTACTGCAGGAAACAGTACTGCTGGTCAGACAGTAGTAGTCAGTAGTATAACTTTACTGAAGGAAACAGTACTACTGGTCAGACAGTAGTAGTCAGTAGTATAACTTTACTGCAGGAAACAGTACTACTGGTCAGACAGCAGTAGCCTCAAAGCACTTGAGAGACAGTGACCTATGCTATAGGAAAAACCCTTTCATTCAGAGGCGTCAAACATACTGTTGTTCTATTCTCTATGTTTTTGTTCCTTTTTCACCAATAGGAACACTTTAATAGGGGACCCAATCGGGTGGCTCGAGTCCAAAAACGAACAAACTAAAATATTGAAAAAAGTTTTTTTTGGGGGGGTGGGGGGGACAAAGTCAATATACTTGAATAAAATGATTAAAACCAAATGGAAACTGTGTGAAAATGATAATGGACCTACATTCAAACAGTTTCTAGACTTTAATAATAATTGATAATCATTGGGACAGTCAGGGAGCATAAAAAAAATCCCTAAAACAATGGATATAGGAATTTTGGCAAATTCTGACGGTTAGCTAGCCTTTTTAGCTTCCCACATCGCCAAGTGAAATAATCTGATTCATAATTAAACAATATGCCATGACAACTATTCAATGTATTCTCTCCCATATCAGCTAAAAGTAGAATGTCATCATTTGGAACAGAGGGGGAAAAAAGCACATGGCTCTCTGTTTTTACGTTTCAAAATAGCCGACAATAACATTATCACTTCTTAACGAAGACTCTTCTTTTGGGGAGGATTCTAGTAAGGATACAATATCGTTTGGTTTATTGTGTGAGCAGTCGCTGAGATTACATTTGGTTATCAATGCAAAACAGGTTGCTTATTTAATGCCAAGCTAAACCAAGACAGCAATCTTGAAAAGTGATTTTGATTAGATTTCCACACCAGCAAGTAAAATATTCAGATTTATAATGAAATAATATTTAATATAGAATAATATTATTCTACTTGCCAGTGTATCCTACAACATTATCCCAGTTTGATATGCAGCTTGAATATATTCACTCCCATATCAGCTAAAAATACAATCATATCATGTTTTGTTCGAGGAGAAAAAGCCCATATCTCGCAGCTGTTTTCATCAATAGCCTGGAATCACTAGATTGTACTTCTAAACAAAATATCCTTTGGGGAGAATTGTAATAAGGCTGTTGTTTGGTGTATTGTTTGAACAGTCGCTGAGATTATTTTGGGTTGTCAATGCAAAATAGGCTATTTTGATGCATAACCTATAGCCTATAGATCAGATCAATGAACGATGCGAGCTTCATTGCCTACACAACACTGCCCCCCCGTCCCCCCCCGTCCCCCCTCCGTCCATCCGTCTATGCAAGGAATGATAGGACGCGTTATAATTTCCACGTGACACGGGAGTACGTCAAATGTGTCAGAGCACACTACAGTACAAGGAACCATCCCTCTTGTGATGAAAAAAACGACACTACGCTCTGAATCGTCCATCGCCATAAGGTTTAAATTAGCATTAAGTAGACCTTCTGCCATAGAGCCTACAGTACATCAATCATAGCTCCTGGAATCTCTGATCCCCAAAGGGCCATAAAGGGAAGTCTCTATGGACTGAAATTGAACTTTATACTCAGCAATAAAAACCTTTACAAACTTGGCCATTAATCAAATCAAATTGTATTAGTCACATGCGCCGAATACAACAGTGAAATGCTTCCCAACGGCCCTTTCCATACTGTGTCCCCCTGTACTGACCCTCCAAAAACAACACTCACAAGTCCTCTAGCAAACTGTTGAAAGCCCTGTTCCTTTAGTGGAGTGGGGTATACACGCTTCAACGCTCCCCTTGAGCTGACAAACGTTAACGCGGGGCAATCTGCAGTTTGAACAATAACAACGGCGGTCACCGCCACTGTTTGGGTAAAAAGCTGTGGGATGGGGGCTGGAGAAGTGTAAACCACTCTCAGAGTTATGGATGCAATGACTGACCATCCATGGTTTCAAAATGATTTTTAAATCACGTTTTGAGGCTATTCAGAGTTTGCAATTTGAAAATGTTTAATAAAAAACCATCTTATCTTTTGAGTTCCGATGAGGAACGACAGTTGACCTAAGCTATTTGAGTTCCGATGAGGAACGACAGTTGACCTAAGCTATTTGAGTTCCGATGAGGGACGACAGTTGACCTAAGCTATTTGAGTTCCGATGAGGAACGACAGTTGACTTAAGCTATTTGAGTTCCGATGAGGAACGACAGTTGACCTAAGCTATTTGAGTTCCGATGAGGAACGACAGTTGACTTAAGCTATTTGAGTTCCGATGAGGAACGACAGTTGACCTAAGCTATTTGAGTTCCGATGAGGAACGACAGTTGACTTAAGCTATTTGAGTTCCGATGAGGAACGACAGTTGACCTAAGCTATTTGAGTTCCGATGAGGAACGACAGTTGACTTAAGCTATTTGAGTTCCGATGAGGAACGACAGTTGACCTAAGCTATTTGAGTTCCGATGAGGAACGACAGTTGACCTAAGCTATTTGAGTTCCGATGAGGAACGACAGTTGACCTAAGCTATTTGAGTTCCGATGAGGAACGACAGTTGACTTAAGCTATTTGAGTTCCGATGAGGAACGACAGTTGACCTAAGCTATTTGAGTTCCGATGAGGAACGACAGTTGACCTAAGCTATTTGAGTTCCGCTGAGGAACGACAGTTGACTTAAGCTATTTGAGTTCCGATGAGGAACGACAGTTGACCTAAGCTATTTGAGTTCCGATGAGGAACGACAGTTGACCTAAGCTATTTGAGTTCCGATGAGGAACGACAGTTGACCTAAGCTATTTGAGTTCCGATGAGGAACGACAGTTGACCTAAGCTATTTGAGTTCCGATGAGGAACGACAGTTGACCTAAGCTATTTGAGTTCCGATGAGGAACGACAGTTGACCTAAGCTATTTGAGTTCCGATGAGGAACGACAGTTGACTTAAGCTATTTGAGTTCCGATGAGGGATGACAGTTGACCTAAGCTATTTGAGTTCCGATGAGGAACGACAGTTGACCTAAGCTATTTGAGTTCCGATGAGGAACGACAGTTGACCTAAGCTATTTGAGTTCCGATGAGGAACGACAGTTGACCTAAGCTATTTGAGTTCCGATGAGGAACGACAGTTGACCTAAGCTATTTGAGTTCCGATGAGGAACGACAGTTGACCTAAGCTATTTGAGTTCCGATGAGGGACGACAGTTGACCTAAGCTATTTGAGTTCCGATGAGGAACGACAGTTGACCTAAGCTATTTGAGTTCCGATGAGGAACGACAGTTGACCTAAGCTATTTGAGTTCCGATGAGGGACGACAGTTGACCTAAGCTATTTGAGTTCCGATGAGGAACGACAGTTGACTTAAGCTATTTGAGTTCCGATGAGGGACGACAGTTGACCTAAGCTATTTGAGTTCCGATGAGGAACGACAGTTGACCTAAGCTATTTGAGTTCCGATGAGGAACGACAGTTGACCTAAGCTATTTGAGTTCCGATGAGGAACGACAGTTGACCTAAGCTATTTGAGTTCCGATGAGGAACGACAGTTGACCTAAGCTATTTGAGTTCCGATGAGGGACGACAGTTGACCTAAGCTATTTGAGTTCCGATGAGGAACGACAGTTGACCTAAGCTATTTGAGTTCCGATGAGGGACGACAGTTGACCTAAGCTATTTGAGTTCCGATGAGGAACGACAGTTGACTTAAGCTATTTGAGTTCCGATGAGGAACGACAGTTGACCTAAGCTATTTGAGTTCCGATGAGGAACGACAGTTGACTTAAGCTATTTGAGTTCCGATGAGGAACGACAGTTGACCTAAGCTATTTGAGTTCCGATGAGGAACGACAGTTGACTTAAGCTATTTGAGTTCCGATGAGGAACGACAGTTGACCTAAGCTATTTGAGTTCCGATGAGGAACGACAGTTGACCTAAGCTATTTGAATTCCGATGAGGAACGACAGTTGACCTAAGCTATTTGAGTTCCGATGAAAAACGACAGTTGACCTAAGCTATTTGAGTTCCGATGAGGAACGACAGTTGACCTAAGCTATTTGAGTTCCAATGAGGCACGACAGTTGACCTAAGCTATTTGAGTTCCGATGAGGAACGACAGTTGACCTAAGCTATTTGAGTTCCGATGAGGGACGACAGTTGACCTAAGCTATTTGAGTTCCGATGAGGAACGACAGTTGACCTAAGCTATTTGAGTTCCGATGAGGGACGACAGTTGACCTAAGCTATTTGAGTTCCGATGAGGAACGACAGTTGACTTAAGCTATTTGAGTTCCGATGAGGAACGACAGTTGACCTAAGCTATTTGAGTTCCGATGAGGAACGACAGTTGACTTAAGCTATTTGAGTTCCGATGAGGAACGACAGTTGACCTAAGCTATTTGAGTTCCGATGAGGAACGACAGTTGACTTAAGCTATTTGAGTTCCGATGAGGAACGACAGTTGACCTAAGCTATTTGAGTTCCGATGAGGAACGACAGTTGACCTAAGCTATTTGAATTCCGATGAGGAACGACAGTTGACCTAAGCTATTTGAGTTCCGATGAAAAACGACAGTTGACCTAAGCTATTTGAGTTCCGATGAGGGACGACAGTTGACCTAAGCTATTTGAGTTCCGATGAGGAACGACAGTTGACCTAAGCTATTTGAGTTCCGATGAGGGACGACAGTTGACCTAAGCTATTTGAGTTCCGATGAGGAACGACAGTTGACTTAAGCTATTTGAGTTCCGATGAGGAACGACAGTTGACCTAAGCTATTTGAGTTCCGATGAGGAACGACAGTTGACTTAAGCTATTTGAGTTCCGATGAGGAACGACAGTTGACCTAAGCTATTTGAGTTCCGATGAGGAACGACAGTTGACCTAAGCTATTTGAGTTCCGATGAGGAACGACAGTTGACCTAAGCTATTTGAGTTCCGATGAGGAACGACAGTTGACCTAAGCTATTTGAGTTCCGATGAGGGACGACAGTTGACCTAAGCTATTTGAGTTCCGATGAGGAACGACAGTTGACTTAAGCTATTTGAGTTCCGATGAGGGACGACAGTTGACCTAAGCTATTTGAGTTCCGATGAGGAACGACAGTTGACCTAAGCTATTTGAGTTCCGATGAGGAACGACAGTTGACCTAAGCTATTTGAGTTCCGATGAGGAACGACAGTTGACCTAAGCTATTTGAGTTCCGATGAGGAACGACAGTTGACCTAAGCTATTTGAGTTCCGATGAGGGACGACAGTTGACCTAAGCTATTTGAGTTCCGATGAGGAACGACAGTTGACCTAAGCTATTTGAGTTCCGATGAGGGACGACAGTTGACCTAAGCTATTTGAGTTCCGATGAGGAACGACAGTTGACTTAAGCTATTTGAGTTCCGATGAGGAACGACAGTTGACCTAAGCTATTTGAGTTCCGATGAGGAACGACAGTTGACTTAAGCTATTTGAGTTCCGATGAGGAACGACAGTTGACCTAAGCTATTTGAGTTCCGATGAGGAACGACAGTTGACTTAAGCTATTTGAGTTCCGATGAGGAACGACAGTTGACCTAAGCTATTTGAGTTCCGATGAGGAACGACAGTTGACCTAAGCTATTTGAATTCCGATGAGGAACGACAGTTGACCTAAGCTATTTGAGTTCCGATGAAAAACGACAGTTGACCTAAGCTATTTGAGTTCCGATGAGGAACGACAGTTGACCTAAGCTATTTGAGTTCCAATGAGGCACGACAGTTGACCTAAGCTATTTGAGTTCCGATGAGGAACGACAGTTGACCTAAGCTATTTGAGTTCCGATGAGGGACGACAGTTGACCTAAGCTATTTGAGTTCCGATGAGGAACGACAGTTGACCTAAGCTATTTGAGTTCCGATGAGGGACGACAGTTGACCTAAGCTATTTGAGTTCCGATGAGGAACGACAGTTGACTTAAGCTATTTGAGTTCCGATGAGGAACGACAGTTGACCTAAGCTATTTGAGTTCCGATGAGGAACGACAGTTGACTTAAGCTATTTGAGTTCCGATGAGGAACGACAGTTGACCTAAGCTATTTGAGTTCCGATGAGGAACGACAGTTGACTTAAGCTATTTGAGTTCCGATGAGGAACGACAGTTGACCTAAGCTATTTGAGTTCCGATGAGGAACGACAGTTGACCTAAGCTATTTGAATTCCGATGAGGAACGACAGTTGACCTAAGCTATTTGAGTTCCGATGAAAAACGACAGTTGACCTAAGCTATTTGAGTTCCGATGAGGGACGACAGTTGACCTAAGCTATTTGAGTTCCGATGAGGAACGACAGTTGACCTAAGCTATTTGAGTTCCGATGAGGGACGACAGTTGACCTAAGCTATTTGAGTTCCGATGAGGAACGACAGTTGACTTAAGCTATTTGAGTTCCGATGAGGAACGACAGTTGACCTAAGCTATTTGAGTTCCGATGAGGAACGACAGTTGACTTAAGCTATTTGAGTTCCGATGAGGAACGACAGTTGACCTAAGCTATTTGAGTTCCGATGAGGAACGACAGTTGACCTAAGCTATTTGAGTTCCGATGAGGAACGACAGTTGACCTAAGCTATTTGAGTTCCGATGAGGAACGACAGTTGACTTAAGCTATTTGAGTTCCGATGAGAAACGACAGTTGACCCAAGCTATTTGAGTTCCGATGAGGAACGACAGTTGACCTAAGCTATTTGAGTTCCGATGAGGAACGACAGTTGACCTAAGCTATTTGAGTTCCGATGAGGAACGACAGTTGACCTAAGCTATTTGAGTTTCGATGAGGAACGACAGTTGACCTAAGCTATTTGAGTTCCGATGAGGAACGACAGTTGACCTAAGCTAGTGAGGCATCTATCTATAAGTTATATTCTTCAATAATCAATGGGTATTGATATCGTTCATATAAAAGTCACAAAAAAATGTATGTAGCAACCGCATTGATGATTTATCCCTGAAACTCACATATTAAATGTGCCGTAACATTTGACTGAAGGGTATGTTTTAGGGTTCTCGCTGACAGAAAGTAAGCTACACAAGCGTACAAGATTGCATCCATAAGAATAGTAAACTCAGCAGTGACTTTTTTTCCTTCTCAATAGCACACGATGTGTCATCATACCACCATATCATCTGTTGAGATTAGAGGTCGGGCCGATTAATGGGAATTTGTCGATTCATTGGGGCCGATGTCAATTTTGTTTTTTTTTGTATACTTTTATTTAACTAGGCAAGTCAGTTAAGAACACATTCTTATTTTCAATGACGGCACAGGAACGGTGGGTTAACTGCCTGTTCAGGGGCAGAACGACAGATTTTCACCTTGTCAGCTCGGGGGATCCAATCTTGCAACCTTAACGTTTTAAAACTCCCTTTCATTTGTCTGACTGACTGTCTAAATGATTACTTCATTGATTCCTTGCTTGATTAATTGCCATATTGATTGCTCTACGAGTTTTTCCACTCACCGCTATCAGTCCGTTGTGTGGCGAAGAGGACGATGAGGGCCACTATGACGATGAAGAGGAGGGAGACGATGGTGAGCAGGCCGATCTCCAGAGAGGTCCAGCGGAGCTTCTTAGCCGACTTTGGGGGGACGGTCTCCACCATGCTCAACACTCCTTCAGCTGCTGGCTGTAATGACTCACCTGGAGGGGAGGGAGGGAAGGGGAAGAGGAAGGAGGGGAGGGAGGGGAGGGAAGAGACAAGGAAGGTTTTAAATCTGAAATAATCTCCTTGAAGAAAATAAACCAAATAAACATGATATCTCAGTGAAAGATGTGGCAACAACTCAGCTGTAAAACTAAAAGAACAACCCTCCTCAACACCATGATAAAGAACAACCCTCCTCATCACCATGATAAAGAACAACCCTCCTCAACACCATGATAAAGAACAACCCTCCTCAACACCATGATAAAGAACAACCCTCCTCAACACCATGATAAAGAACAACCCTCAACACCATGATAAAGAACAACCCTCCTCAACACCATGATAAAGAACAACCCTCCTCAACACCATGATAAAGAACAACCCTCCCCAACACCATGATAAAGAACAACCCTTCTCAACACCATGATAAAGAACAACCCTCCTCAACACCATGATAAAGAACAACCCTCACCAACACCATGATAAAGAACAACCCTCAACACCATGATAAAGAACAACCCTCAACACCATGATAATGAACAACCCTCAACACCATGATAAAGAACAACCCTCAACACCATGATAAAGAATAACCCTCCTCAACACCATGATAAAGAACAACCCTCCTCAACACCATGATAAAGAACAACCCTCAACACCATGATAAAGAACAACCCTCCTCAACACCATGATAAAGAACAACCCTCCTCAACACCATGATAAAGAACAACCATCCTCAACACCATGATAAAGAACAACCCTCCCCAACACCATGATAAAGAACAACCCTCCTCAACACCATGATAAAGAACAACCCCCCCCAACCCATGATAAAGAACAACCCTCCTCAACACCATGATAAAGAACAACCCTCCTCAACACCATGATAAAGAACAACCCTCATCAACACCATGATAAAGAACAACCCTCAACACCATGATAAAGAACAACCCTCCCCAACACCATGATAAAGAACAACCCTCCTCAACACCATGATAAAGAAAAACCCTCCTCAACACCATGATAAAGAACAACCCTCCTCAAAACCATAATAAAGAACAACCCTCAACACCATGATAAAGAACAACCCTCAACACCATGAAAAAGAACAACCCTCAAAACCATGATAAAGAACAACCCTCAACACCATGATAAAGAACAACCCTCAACACCATGATAAAGAACAACCCTCAACACCATGATAAAGAATAACCCTCCTCAACACCATGATAAAGAACAACCCTCCTCAAAACCATGATAAAGAACAACCCTCATCAACACCATGATAAAGAACAACCCTCAACACCATGATAAAGAACAACCCTCCCCAACACCATGATAAAGAACAACCCTCCTCAACACCATGATAAAGAACAACCCTCCTCAACACCATGATAAAGAACAACCCTCAACACCATGATAAAGAACAACCCTCCTCAACACCATGATAAAGAACAACCCTCCTCAACACCATGATAAAGAACAACCATCCTCAACACCATGATAAAGAACAACCCTCCCCAACACCATGATAAAGAACAACCCTCCTCAACACCATGATAAAGAACAACCCCCCCCAACCCATGATAAAGAACAACCCTCCTCAACACCATGATAAAGAACAACCCTCCTCAACACCATGATAAAGAACAACCCTCATCAACACCATGATAAAGAACAACCCTCAACACCATGATAAAGAACAACCCTCCCCAACACCATGATAAAGAACAACCCTCCTCAACACCATGATAAAGAACAACCCTCCTCAACACCATGATAAAGAACAACCCTCCTCAAAACCATAATAAAGAACAACCCTCAACACCATGATAAAGAACAACCCTCAACACCATGAAAAATAACAACCCTCAAAACCATGATAAAGAACAACCCTCAACACCATGATAAAGAACAACCCTCAACACCATGATAAAGAACAACCCTCAACACCATGATAAAGAATAACCCTCCTCAACACCATGATAAAGAACAACCCTCCCCAACACCATGATAAAGAACAACCCTCCTCAACACCATGATAAAGAACAACCCCCCCCCCAACCCATGATAAAGAACAACCCTCCTCAACACCATGATAAAGAACAACCCTCCTCAACACCATGATAAAGAACAACCCTCATCAACACCATGATAAAGAACAACCCTCAACACCATGATAAAGAACAACCCTCCCCAACACCATGATAAAGAACAACCCTCCTCAACACCATGATAAAGAACAACCCTCCTCAACACCATGATAAAGAACAACCCTCCTCAAAACCATAATAAAGAACAACCCTCAACACCATGATAAAGAACAACCCTCAACACCATGAAAAATAACAACCCTCAAAACCATGATAAAGAACAACCCTCAACACCATGATAAAGAACAATCCTCAACACCATGATAAAGAACAACCCTCAACACCATGATAAAGAATAACCCTCCTCAACACCATGATAAAGAACAACCCTCCTCAACACCATGATAAAGAACAACCCTCAACACCATGATAAAGAACAACCCTCCTCAACACCATGATAAAGAACCCTCCTCAACACCATGATAAAGAACAACCATCCCCAACACCATGATAAAGAACAACCCTCCTCAACACCATGATAAAGAACAACCCTCCTCAACACCATGATAAAGAACAACCCCCCCCACCCCATGATAAAGAACAACCCTCCTCAACACCATGATAAAGAACAACCCTCCTCAACACCATGATAAAGAACAACCCTCCTCAACACCATGATAAAGAACAACCCTCCTCAACACCATGATGAAGAACAACCCTCAACACAATGATAAAGAACAACCCTCCCCAACACCATGATAAAGAACAAATCTCCTCAACACCATGATAAAGAACAACCCTCCTCAACACCATGATAAAGAACAAACCTCCTCAACACCATGATAAAGAACAAACCTCCTCAACACCATGATAAAGAACAACCCTCCTCAACACCATGATAAAGAACAACCCTCCTCAACACCATGATAAAGAACAACCCTCCTCAACACCATGATAAAGAACAACCCTCCTCAACACCATGATAAAGAACAACCCTCAACACCATGATAAAGAACAACACTCCTCAACACCATGATAAAGAACAACCCTCCTCAACACCATGATAAAGAACAACCCTCCTCAACACCATGATAAAGAACAACCCTCAACACCATGATAAAGAACAACCCTCCTCAACACCATGATAAAGAACAACCCTCCTCATCACCATGATAAAGAACAACCCTCCTCAACACCATGATAAAGAACAACCCTCCTCAACACCATGATAAAGAACAACCCTCCTCAACACCATGATAAAGAACAACCCTCAACACCATGATAAAGAACAACCCTCCTCAACACCATGATAAAGAACAACCCTCCTCAACACCATGATAAAGAACAACCCTCCCCAACACCATGATAAAGAACAACCCTTCTCAACACCATGATAAAGAACAACCCTCCTCAACACCATGATAAAGAACAACCATCCCCAACACCATGATAAAGAACAACCCTCCTCAACACCATGATAAAGAACAACCCTCCTCAACACCATGATAAAGAACAACCCCCCCCACCCCATGACAAAGAACAACCCTCCTCAACACCATGATAAAGAACAACCCTCCTCAACACCATGATAAAGAACAACCCTCCTCAACACCATGATAAAGAACAACCCTCCTCAACACCATGATGAAGAACAACCCTCAACACAATGATAAAGAATAACCCTCCCCAACACCATGATAAAGAACAAATCTCCTCAACACCATGATAAAGAACAACCCTCCTCAACACCATGATAAAGAACAAACCTCCTCAACACCATGATAAAGAACAAACCTCCTCAACACCATGATAAAGAACAACCCTCCTCAACACCATGATAAAGAACAACCCTCCTCAACACCATGATAAAGAACAACCCTCCTCAACACCATGATAAAGAACAACCCTCCTCAACACCATGATAAAGAACAACCCTCAACACCATGATAAAGAACAACACTCCTCAACACCATGATAAAGAACAACCCTCCTCAACACCATGATAAAGAACAACCCTCCTCAACACCATGATAAAGAACAACCCTCAACACCATGATAAAGAACAACCCTCCTCAACACCATGATAAAGAACAACCCTCCTCATCACCATGATAAAGAACAACCCTCCTCAACACCATGATAAAGAACAACCCTCCTCAACACCATGATAAAGAACAACCCTCCTCAACACCATGATAAAGAACAACCCTCAACACCATGATAAAGAACAACCCTCCTCAACACCATGATAAAGAACAACCCTCCTCAACACCATGATAAAGAACAACCCTCCCCAACACCATGATAAAGAACAACCCTTCTCAACACCATGATAAAGAACAACCCTCCTCAACACCATGATAAAGAACAACCCTCACCAACACCATGATAAAGAACAACCCTCAACACCATGATAAAGAACAACCCTCAACACCATGATAATGAACAACCCTCAACACCATGATAAAGAACAACCCTCAACACCATGATAAAGAATAACCCTCCTCAACACCATGATAAAGAACAACCCTCCTCAACACCATGATAAAGAACAACCCTCAACACCATGATAAAGAACAACCCTCCTCAACACCATGATAAAGAACAACCCTCCTCAACACCATGATAAAGAACAACCATCCTCAACACCATGATAAAGAACAACCCTCCCCAACACCATGATAAAGAACAACCCTCCTCAACACCATGATAAAGAACAACCCCCCCCCAACCCATGATAAAGAACAACCCTCCTCAACACCATGATAAAGAACAACCCTCCTCAACACCATGATAAAGAACAACCCTCATCAACACCATGATAAAGAACAACCCTCAACACCATGATAAAGAACAACCCTCCCCAACACCATGATAAAGAACAACCCTCCTCAACACCATGATAAAGAACAACCCTCCTCAACACCATGATAAAGAACAACCCTCCTCAAAACCATAATAAAGAACAACCCTCAACACCATGATAAAGAACAACCCTCAACACCATGAAAAAGAACAACCCTCAAAACCATGATAAAGAACAACCCTCAACACCATGATAAAGAACAACCCTCAACACCATGATAAAGAACAACCCTCAACACCATGATAAAGAATAACCCTCCTCAACACCATGATAAAGAACAACCCTCCTCAACACCATGATAAAGAACAACCCTCATCAACACCATGATAAAGAACAACCCTCAACACCATGATAAAGAACAACCCTCCCCAACACCATGATAAAGAACAACCCTCCTCAACACCATGATAAAGAACAACCCTCCTCAACACCATGATAAAGAACAACCCTCAACACCATGATAAAGAACAACCCTCCTCAACACCATGATAAAGAACAACCCTCCTCAACACCATGATAAAGAACAACCATCCTCAACACCATGATAAAGAACAACCCTCCCCAACACCATGATAAAGAACAACCCTCCTCAACACCATGATAAAGAACAACCCCCCCCAACCCATGATAAAGAACAACCCTCCTCAACACCATGATAAAGAACAACCCTCCTCAACACCATGATAAAGAACAACCCTCATCAACACCATGATAAAGAACAACCCTCAACACCATGATAAAGAACAACCCTCCCCAACACCATGATAAAGAACAACCCTCCTCAACACCATGATAAAGAACAACCCTCCTCAACACCATGATAAAGAACAACCCTCCTCAAAACCATAATAAAGAACAACCCTCAACACCATGATAAAGAACAACCCTCAACACCATGAAAAATAACAACCCTCAAAACCATGATAAAGAACAACCCTCAACACCATGATAAAGAACAACCCTCAACACCATGATAAAGAACAACCCTCAACACCATGATAAAGAATAACCCTCCTCAACACCATGATAAAGAACAACCCTCCCCAACACCATGATAAAGAACAACCCTCCTCAACACCATGATAAAGAACAACCCCCCCCAACCCATGATAAAGAACAACCCTCCTCAACACCATGATAAAGAACAACCCTCCTCAACACCATGATAAAGAACAACCCTCATCAACACCATGATAAAGAACAACCCTCAACACCATGATAAAGAACAACCCTCCCCAACACCATGATAAAGAACAACCCTCCTCAACACCATGATAAAGAACAACCCTCCTCAACACCATGATAAAGAACAACCCTCCTCAAAACCATAATAAAGAACAACCCTCAACACCATGATAAAGAACAACCCTCAACACCTTGAAAAATAACAACCCTCAAAACCATGATAAAGAACAACCCTCAACACCATGATAAAGAACAACCCTCAACACCATGATAAAGAACAACCCTCAACACCATGATAAAGAATAACCCTCCTCAACACCATGATAAAGAACAACCCTCCTCAACACCATGATAAAGAACAACCCTCAACACCATGATAAAGAACAACCCTCCTCAACACCATGATAAAGAACCCTCCTCAACACCATGATAAAGAACAACCATCCCCAACACCATGATAAAGAACAACCCTCCTCAACACCATGATAAAGAACAACCCTCCTCAACACCATGATAAAGAACAACCCCCCCCACCCCATGATAAAGAACAACCCTCCTCAACACCATGATAAAGAACAACCCTCCTCAACACCATGATAAAGAACAACCCTCCTCAACACCATGATAAAGAACAACCCTCCTCAACACCATGATGAAGAACAACCCTCAACACAATGATAAAGAACAACCCTCCCCAACACCATGATAAAGAACAAATCTCCTCAACACCATGATAAAGAACAACCCTCCTCAACACCATGATAAAGAACAAACCTCCTCAACACCATGATAAAGAACAAACCTCCTCAACACCATGATAAAGAACAACCCTCCTCAACACCATGATAAAGAACAACCCTCCTCAACACCATGATAAAGAACAACCCTCCTCAACACCATGATAAAGAACAACCCTCAACACCATGATAAAGAACAACACTCCTCAACACCATGATAAAGAACAACCCTCCTCAACACCATGATAAAGAACAACCCTCCTCAACACCATGATAAAGAACAACCCTCAACACCATGATAAAGAACAACCCTCAACACCATGATAAAGAACAACCCTCCTCAACACCATGATAAAGAACAACCCTCCTCAACACCATGATAAAGAACAACCCTCCTCAACACCATGATAAAGAACAACTCTCCTCAACACCATGATAAAGAACAACCCTCCCCAACACCATGATAAAGCACAACCTTCCCAAACACCATGATAAAGAACAACCCTCCCCAACACCATGATAAAGAACAACCCTCCTCAACACCATGATAATGAACAACCCTTCACACCATGATAAAGAACAACCCTCAAAACCATGATAAAGAACAACCCTCCTCAACACCATGATAAAGAACAACCCTCCTCAACACCATGATAAAGAACAACCCTCAACACCATGATAAAGAACAACCCTCAACACCATGATAAAGAACAACCCTCCTCAACACCATGATAAAGAACAACCCTCCTCAACACCATGATAAAGAACAACCCTCCTCAACACCATGATAAAGAACAACCCTCCTCAACACCATGATAAAGAACAACCCTCCTCAACACCATGATAAAGAACAACCCCCTTCAACACCATGATAAATAAAAACCCTCCCCAACACCATGATAAAGAACAACCCTCCTCAACACCATGATAAAGAACAACCCTCCTCAACACCATGATGAAGATCAACCCTCAACACCATGATAAAGAACAGCCCTCCTCAACACCATGATAAAGAACAACCCTCAACAACATGATAAAGAACAACCCTCAACACCATGATAAAGAACAACCCTCCCCAACACCCTGATAAAGAACAACCCTCCTCAACACCATGATAAAGAACAACCCTCCTCAACACCATGATAAAGAACAACCCTCCTCAACACCATGATAAAGAACAACCCTCCTCAACACCATGATAAAGAACTACCCTCCCCAACACCATGATAAAGAACAACCCTCCTCAACACCATGATAAAGTACAACCCTCCTCAACACCATGATAAAGAACAACCCTCCCCAACACCATGATAAAGAACAACCCTCCTAAACACCATGATAAAGACCAACCCTCCCCAACACCATGATAAAGAACAACCCTCAACACCATGATAAAGAACAACCCCCAACACCATGATGAAGAACAACCCTCAACACCATGATGAAGAACAACCCTCAACACCATGATAAAGAACAACCCTCAACACCATGATAAAGAACAACCCTCCCCAACACCATGATAAAGAACAACCCTCAACACCATGATAAAGAACAACCCTCCCCAACACCATGATAAAGAACAACCATCCTAAACACCATGATAAAGAACAACCCTTCCCAACACCATGATAAAGAACAACCCTCAACACCATGATAAAGAACAACCCTCAACACCATGATAAAGAACAACCCTCAACACCATGATAAAGAACAACCCCCAACACCATGATGAAGAACAACCCTCAACACCATGATGAAGAACAACCCTCAACACCATGATAAAGAACAACCCTCAACACCATGATAAAGAACAACCCTCCCCAACACCATGATAAAGAACAACCCTCAACACCATGATAAAGAACAACCCTCCCCAACACCATGATAAAGAACAACCATCCTAAACACCATGATAAAGAACAACCCTTCCCAACACCATGATAAAGAACAACCCTCAACACCATGATGACGAACAACCCTCAACACCATGATAAAGAACAACCCTCAACACCATGATAAAGAACAACCCTCCCCAACACCATGATAAAGAACAACCCTCAACACCATGATAAAGAACAACCCTCCCCAACACCATGATAACGAACAACCCTCAACACCATGATAAAGAACAACCCTCAACACCATGATAAAGTACAACCCTCCTCAACACCATGATAAAGAATAACACCATTATTATCAGCTCTGCCTCTCAGTTATAGTTCAACTCCTAAGAAAATTGTACATATTTAGCTCTCCCTCAACAGGAAATGAAACATTGTTCCCCACACGTAAAGTACCACACACACACACCTTTCAATCGGGTTAGGTGACCTGAGTCTGCAGAAGGGAGGGTCCTGCTGTTAGCTGGCTGAGATGAGAGCACCCGACCAGGGGACAAAGTCCCTCTGCCTCCATTTCACACACACACACACACACACACACACACACACACACACACACACACACACACACACACACACACACACACAGGTGTGTGATGTCTACTTCAAGGACGGCTTTAGAATGGTTGAACACGTAGATGGAACAACACTGTCCATTACTGTTCTACATCTGTAAGCTTGGCTTGTTAGGCACCTAACGTCAGGAACATTAGGAGGACCGATAATTGGCCATTTCAGTGGAGGAGCAGAAAACACCAGACACTCTGACACCACTTTTGCTGTAACTCATGAGAATTGAGATGATGTGTCGTCTCCTCAGGCATCATATGTTTGATGTGTCGTCTCCTCAGGGCATCATATGTTAGATGTGTTGTCTCCTCAGGCATCATATGTTAGATGTGTCGTCTCCTCAGGCATCATATGTTAGATGTGTCGTCTCCTCAGGCATCATATGTTAGATGTGTTGTCTCCTCAGGCATCATATGTTAGATGTGTCGTCTCCTCAGGCATCATATGTTAGATGTGTTGTCTCCTCAGGCATCATATGTTAGATGTGTCGTCTCCTCAGGCATTATATGTTAGATGTGTCGTCTCCTCGGGCATCATATGTTAGATGTGTCGTCTCCTCAGGCATCATATGTTAGATGTGTCGTCTCCTCAGGGCATCATATGTTAGATGTGTTGTCTCCTCAGGCATCATATGTTAGATGTGTCGTCTCCTCAGGCATCATATGTTAGATGTGTCGTCTCCTCAGGCATCATATGTTAGATGTGTTGTCTCCTCAGGCATCATATGTTAGATGTGTCGTCTCCTCAGGCATCATATGTTAGATGTGTTGTCTCCTCAGGCATCATATGTTAGATGTGTCGTCTCCTCAGGCATTATATGTTAGATGTGTCGTCTCCTCGGGCATCATATGTGAGATGTGTCGTCTCCTCAGGCATCATATGTTAGATGTGTCGTCTCCTCAGGCATCTTATGTTAGATGTGTCGTCTCCTCAGGCTATAGGTTGATAATACATAGACTGAGAGACATATGGAGGGCTGCAGCAGGACTGTGTGTGTGAGCCATATTCCTGTCAGGCACTAGAGACAGACGGTAGTAGAGAGACGGTAGTAGAGAGAGGGTAGTAGAGAGAGGGTAGTAGAGAGAGGGCAGTAGAGAGACGGTAGTAGAGAGAGGGTAGTAGAGAGAGGGTAGTAGAGAGAGGGTAGTAGAGAGACGGTAGTACGTAGCCGCGGTACTACTCTAATACAGGACTAGTAAAGGGTTAGACTTAGTACTACTTTAATACAGGACTAGTAAAGGGTTAGTACTACTCTAATACAGGACTAGTAAAGGGTTAGTACTACTCTAATACAGGACTAGTAAAGGGTTAGTACTACTCTAATACAAGACTAGTAAAGGGTTAGTACTACTCTAATACAGGACTAGTAAAGGGTTAGGGTTAGTACTACTCTAATACAGGACTAGTAAAGGGTTAGTACTACTCTAATACAGGACTAGTAAAGGGTTAGGGTTAGTACTACTCTAATACAGGACTAGTAAAGGGTTAGAGTTAGTACTACTCTAATACAGGACTAGTAAAGGGTTCGAGTTAGTACTACTCTAATACAGGACTAGTAAAGGGTTAGTACTACTCTAATACAGGACTAGTAAAAGGTTTGAGTTAGTACTACTCTAATACAGGACTAGTAAAGGGTTAGTACTACTCTAATACAGGACTAGTAAAGGGTTAGGGTTAGTACTACTCTAATACAGGACTAGTAAAGGGTTAGTACTACTCTAATAAAGGACTAGTAAAGGGTTAGTACTACTCTAATACAGGACAAGTAAAGGGTTAGTACTACTCTAATACAGGACTAGTAAAGGGTTAGTACTACTCTAATACAGGACTAGTAAAGGGTTAGTACTACTCTAATACAGGACTAGTAAAGGGTTAGTACTACTCTAATACAGGACTAGTAAAGGGTTAGTACTACTCTAATACAGGACTAGTAAAGGGTTAGTACTACTCTAATAAAGGACTAGTAAAGGGTTAGTACTACTCTAATACAGGACTAGTGAAGGGTTAGAGTTAGTACTACTCTAATACAGGACTAGTAAAGGGTTAGAGTTAGTACTACTCTAATACAGGACTAGTGAAGGGTTAGAGTTAGTACTACTCTAATACAGGACTAGTAAAGGGTTAGTACTACTCTAATAAAGGACTAGTAAAGGGTTAGTACTACTCTAATACAGGACTAGTGAAGGGTTAGAGTTAGTACTACTCTAATACAGGACTAGTAAAGGGTTAGAGTTAGTACTACTCTAATACAGGACTAGTGAAGGGTTAGAGTTAGTACTACTCTAATACAGGACTAGTAAAGGGTTAGTACTACTCTAATAAAGAACTAGTAAAGGGTTAGTACTACTCTAATACAGGACTAGTGAAGGGTTAGAGTTAGTACTACTCTAATGCAGGACTAGTAAAGGGTTAGTACTACTCTAATACAGGACTAGTAAAGGGTTAGAGTTAGTACTACTCTAATACAGGACTAGTAAAGGGTTAGTACTACTCTAATACAGGACTAGTAAAGGGTTAGAGTTAGTACTACTCTAATACAGGACTAGTAAAGGGTTAGAGTTAGTACTACTCTAATACAGGACTAGTAAAGGGTTAGAGTTAGTACTACTCTAATACAGGACTAGTAAAGGGTTAGAGTTAGTACTACTCTAATACAGGACTAGTAAAGGGTTAGTACTACTCTAATACAGGACTAGTGAAGGGTTAGAGTTAGTACTACTCTAATACAGGACTAGTAAAGGGTTAGTACTACTCTAATACAGGACTAGTGAAGGGTTAGAGTTAGTACTACTCTAATACAGGACTAGTAAAGGCCCAGTGCACTACTTTTGTTTAAAAAAAATACTAAATGTATTTCAGTGTTTACCAGCATTTGTAACTTGTAAGTAAAAAACAGTTAATCTGATAATACTTGTGGAATATAAAATGCTTGCTTAATATATGTTTTTCAGTTTCTTGAAAAGCTTTGCAAATGTAACTTATTTAAATGTGAAAACTGAAATGGTCTATTCATTCCTTTTCCATCTTAGTAGACGCTCTTATCCAGAGCAACTTACAGTAGTGAATCCATACATTTCTATACTTTTTCGTACTGGTTCACCGTCGGAATCAAACCCACAACCCTTAGTATTTCAAGCGCCATGATCTAACTGAGACACATCATCACAAACCACTTGATGTCTCCATGTACTCAATTACTGTATTTTACATTGTTATATCGTCATGGTGATAGAAAGTCTACAGGTACAAACCTAGGTGACCAGCCTATGTACAATAGAGTAAGTGGTTTGTAAAGTACGTGGTTTGGTTTAAGTGGTTTGTAAGAATGGTAAACTAATGCTGCACAGAAATAGGTTGTATTCCATGTTATTTGATCAAGAAAAATGATTTAATTGAATGTAAATGTTTGAGGACACGGTTTTGTTCTTTGTGGATTCCATTAGAGATGACATCACAGAGAAAGAGACAGGGTTTTGTTCTTTCTGGATTCAATTAGAGATGACATCACAGAGAAAGAGGCAGGGTTTTGTTCTTTCTGGATTCCATTAGAGATGACATCACAGAGAAAGAGACAGGGTTTTGTTCTTTCTGGATTCCATTAGAGATGACATCACAGAGAAAGAGACAGGGTTTTGTTCTTTCAGGATTCCATTAGAGATGACATCACAGAGAAAGAGACAGGGTTTTGTTCTTTCTGGATTCCATTAGAGATGACATCACAGAGAAAGAGACAGGGTTTTGTTCTTTCTGGATTCCATTAGAGATGACATCACAGAGAAAGAGGCAGGGTTTTGTTCTTTCTGGATTCCATTAGAGATGACATCACAGAGAAAGAGACAGGGTTTTGTTCTTTCTGGATTCCATTAGAGATGACATCACAGAGAAAGAGACAGGGTTTTGTTCTTTGTGGATTCCATTAGAATGACATCACAGAGAAAGAGACAGGGTTTTGTTCTTTCAGGATTCCATTAGAGATGACATCACAGAGAAAGAGACAGGGTTTTGTTATTTCTGGATTCCATTAGAATGACATCACAGAGAAAGAGACAGGGTTTTGTTCTTTCTGGATTCCATTAGAGATGACATCACAGAGAAAGAGACAGGATTTTGTTCTTTCTGGATTCCATTAGAGATGACATCACAGAGAAAGAGACAGGATTTTGTTCTTTCTGGATTCCATTAGAGATGACATCACAGAGAAAGAGACAGGGTTTCGTTATTTCTGGATTCCATTAGAGATGACATCACAGAGAAAGAGACAGGGTTTCGTTCTTTCTGGATTCCATTAGAGATGACATCACAGAGAAAGAGACAGGGTTTTGTTCTTTCTGGATTCCATTAGAGATGACATCACAGAGAAAGAGACAGGGTTTTGTTCTTTCTGGATTCCATTAGAGATGACATCACAGAGAAAGAGACAGGGTTTTGTTCATTCTGGATTCCATTAGAGATGACATCACAGAGAAAGAGACAGGGTTTTGTTCTTTCTGGATTCCATTAGAGATGACATCACAGAGAAAGAGACAGGGTTTTGTTCTTTCTGGATTCCATTAGAGATGACATCACAGAGAAAGAGACAGGGTTTTGTTCTTTCTGGATTCCATTAGAGATGACATCACAGAGAAAGAGGCAGGGTTTTGTTCTTTCTGGATTCCATTAGAGATGACATCACAGAGAAAGAGACAGGGTTTTGTTCTTTCTGGATTCCATTAGAGATGACATCACAGAGAAAGGGACAGGGTTTTGTTCTTTCTGGATTCCATTAGAGATGACATCACAGAGAAAGAGACAGGGTTTTGTTCTTTCTGGATTCCATTAGAGATGACATCACAGAGAAAGGGACAGGGTTTTGTTCTTTCTGGATTCCATTAGAGATGACATCACAGAGAAAGAGACAGGGTTTTGTTCTTTCTGGATTCCATTAGAGATGACATCACAGAGAAAGGGACAGGGTGTTGTTCTTTCTGGATTCCATTAGAGATGACATCACAGAGAAAGGGACAGGGTTTTGTTCTTTCTGGATTCCATTAGAGATGACATCACAGAGAAAGAGACAGGGTTTTGTTCTTTCTGGATTCCATTAGAGATGACATCACAGAGAAAGAGACAGGGTTTTGTTCTTTCTAGATTCCATTAGAGATGACATCACAGAGAAAGAGACAGGGTTTTGTTCTTTCTGGATTCCATTAGAGATGACATCACAGAGAAAGAGAGAGGGTTTTGTTCTTTCTGGATTCCATTAGAGATGACATCACAGAGAAAGAGACAGGGTTTTGTTCTTTCTGGATTCCATTAGAGATGACATCACAGAGAAAGGGACAGGGTTTTGTTCTTTCTGGATTCCATTAGAGATGACATCACAGAGAAAGAGACAGGGTTTTGTTCTTTCTGGATTCCATTAGAGATGACATCACAGAGAAAGAGACAGAGTTGTGTTCTTTCTGGATTCCATTAGAGATGACATCACAGAGAAAGAGACAGGGTTTTGTTCTTTCTGGATTCCATTAGAGATGACATCACAGAGAAAGAGACAGGGTTTTGTTCTTTCTGGATTCCATTAGAGATGACATCACAGAGAAAGAGACAGGGTTTTGTTCTTTCTGGATTCCATTAGAGATGACATCACAGAGAAAGAGACAGGGTTTTGTTCTTTCTGGATTCCATTAGAGATTACATCACAGAGAAAGGGACAGGATTTTGTTCTTTCTGGATTCCATTAGAGATGACATCACAGAGAAAGAGACAGGGTTTTGTTCTTTCTGGATTCCATTAGAGATGACATCACAGAGAAAGAGACAGGGTTTTGTTCTTTCTGGATTCCATTAGAGATGACATCACAGAGAAAGGGACAGGGTTTTGTTCTTTCTGGATTCCATTACAGATGACATCACAGAGAAAGAGACAGGGTTTTGTTCTTTCTGGATTCCATTAGAGATGACATCACAGAGAAAGAGACAGGGTTTTGTTCTTTCTGGATTCCATTAGAGATGACATCACAGAGAAAGAGACAGGGTTTTGTTCTTTCTGGATTCCATTAGAGATGACATCACAGAGAAAGAGACAGGGTTTTGTTCTTTCTGGATTCCATTAGAGATGACATCACAGAGAAAGAGACAGGATTTTGTTCTTTCTGGATTCCATTAGAGATGACATCACAGAGAAAGAGACAGGGTTTTGTTCTTTCTGGATTCCATTAGAGATGACATCACAGAGAAAGAGACAGGATTTTGTTCTTTCTGGATTCCATTAGAGATGACATCACAGAGAAAGAGACAGGATTTTGTTCTTTCTGGATTCCATTAGAGATGACATCACAGAGAAAGGGACAGGGTTTTGTTCTTTCTGGATTCCATTAGAGATGACATCACAGAGAGAGAGACAGGGTTTTGTTCTTTCTGGATTCCATTAGAGATGACATCACAGAGAAAGGGACAGGGTTTTGTTCTTTCTGGATTCCATTAGAGATGACATCACAGAGAAAGAGACAGGGTTTTGTTCTGTCTGGATTCCATTAGAGATGACATCACAGAGAAAGGGACAGGGTGTTGTTCTTTCTGGATTCCATTAGAGATGACATCACAGAGAAAGGGACAGGGTTTTGTTCTTTCTGGATTCCATTAGAGATGACATCACAGAGAAAGAGACAGGGTTTTGTTCTTTCTGGATTCCATTAGAGATGACATCACAGAGAAAGAGACAGGGTTTTGTTCTTTCTAGATTCCATTAGAGATGACATCACAGAGAAAGAGACAGGGTTTTGTTCTTTCTGGATTCCATTAGAGATGACATCACAGAGAAAGAGAGAGGGTTTTGTTCTTTCTGGATTCCATTAGAGATGACATCACAGAGAAAGAGACAGGGTTTTGTTCTTTCTGGATTCCATTAGAGATGACATCACAGAGAAAGGGACAGGGTTTTGTTCTTTCTGGATTCCATTAGAGATGACATCACAGAGAAAGAGACAGGGTTTTGTTCTTTCTGGATTCCATTAGAGATGACATCACAGAGAAAGAGACAGAGTTGTGTTCTTTCTGGATTCCATTAGAGATGACATCACAGAGAAAGAGACAGGGTTTTGTTCTTTCTGGATTCCATTAGAGATGACATCACAGAGAAAGAGACAGGGTTTTGTTCTTTCTGGATTCCATTAGAGATTACATCACAGAGAAAGGGACAGGATTTTGTTCTTTCTGGATTCCATTAGAGATGACATCACAGAGAAAGAGACAGGGTTTTGTTCTTTCTGGATTCCATTAGAGATGACATCACAGAGAAAGAGACAGGGTTTTGTTCTTTCTGGATTCCATTAGAGATGACATCACAGAGAAAGGGACAGGGTTTTGTTCTTTCTGGATTCCATTACAGATGACATCACAGAGAAAGAGACAGGGTTTTGTTCTTTCTGGATTCCATTAGAGATGACATCACAGAGAAAGGGACAGGGTTTTGTTCTTTCTGGATTCCATTAGAGATGACATCACAGAGAAAGAGACAGGGTTTTGTTCTTTCTGGATTCCATTAGAGATGACATCACAGAGAAAGAGACAGGGTTTTGTTCTTTCTGGATTCCATTAGAGATTACATCACAGAGAAAGGGACAGGATTTTGTTCTTTCTGGATTCCATTAGAGATGACATCACAGAGAAAGAGACAGGGTTTTGTTCTTTCTGGATTCCATTAGAGATGACATCACAGAGAAAGAGACAGGGTTTTGTTCTTTCTGGATTCCATTAGAGATGACATCACAGAGAAAGGGACAGGGTTTTGTTCTTTCTGGATTCCATTACAGATGACATCACAGAGAAAGAGACAGGGTTTTGTTCTTTCTGGATTCCATTAGAGATGACATCACAGAGAAAGGGACAGGGTTTTGTTCTTTCTGGATTCCATTAGAGATGACATCACAGAGAAAGAGACAGGGTTTCGTTCTTTCTGGATTCCATTAGAGATGACATCACAGAGAAAGAGACAGGGTTTTGTTCTTTCTGGATTCCATTAGAGGTGACATCACAGAGAAAGGGACAGGGTTTTGTTCTTTCTGGATTCCATTAGAGATGACATCACAGAGAAAGAGGCAGGGTTTCGTTATTTCTGGATTCCATTAGAGATGACATCACAGAGAAAGAGACAGGGTTTTGTTCTTTCTGGATTCCATTAGAGATGACATCACAGAGAAAGGGACAGGGTTTTGTTCTTTCTGGATTCCATTAGAGATGACATCACAGAGAAAGAGACAGGGTTTTGTTCTTTCTGGATTCCATTAGAGATTACATCACAGAGAAAGAGACAGGGTTTTGATATTTGTGGATTCCATTAGAGATGACATCACAGAGAAAGAGGCAGGGTTTTGTTCTTTCTGGATTCCATTAGAGATGACATCACAGAGAAAGAAGCAGGGTTTTGTTCTTTCTGGATTCCATTAGAGATGACATCACAGAGAAAGAGGCAGGGTTTTGTTCTTTCTGGATTCCATTAGAGATGACATCACAGAGAAAGGGACAGGGTTTTGTTCTTTCTGGATTCCATTAGAGATGACATCACAGAGAAAGAGACAGGGTTTTGTTCTTTCTGGATTCCATTAGAGATGACATCACAGAGAAAGAGACAGGGTTTTGTTCTTTCTGGATTCCATTAGAGATGACATCACAGAGAAAGAGACAGGGTTTTGTTCTTTCTGGATTCCATTAGAGATGACATCACAGAGAAAGAGACAGGATTTTGTTCTTTCTGGATTCCATTAGAGATGACATCACAGAGAAAGAGACAGGATTTTGTTCTTTCTGGATTCCATTAGAGATGACATCACAGAGAAAGAGACAGGGTTTTGTTCTTTCTGGATTCCATTAGAGATGACATCACAGAGAAAGAGACAGGGTTTTGTTCTTTCTGGATTCCATTAGAGATGACATCACAGAGAAAGAGACAGGATTTTGTTCTTTCTGGATTCCATTAGAGATGACATCACAGAGAAAGAGACAGGGTTTTGTTCTTTCTGGATTCCATTAGAGATGACATCACAGAGAAAGAGACAGGGTTTCGTTCTTTCTGGATTCCATTAGAGATGACATCACAGAGAAAGGGACAGGGTTTTGTTCTTTCTGGATTCCATTAGAGATGACATCACAGAGAAAGAGACAGGGTTTCATTCTTTCTGGATTCCATTAGAGATGACATCACAGAGAAAGAGACAGGGTTTTGTTCTTTCTGGATTCCATTAGAGGTGACATCACAGAGAAAGGGACAGGGTTTTGTTCTTTCTGGATTCCATTAGAGATGACATCACAGAGAAAGAGGCAGGGTTTCGTTATTTCTGGATTCCATTAGAGATGACATCACAGAGAAAGAGACAGGGTTTTGTTCTTTCTGGATTCCATTAGAGATGACATCACAGAGAAAGGGACAGGGTTTTGTTCTTTCTGGATTCCATTAGAGATGACATCACAGAGAAAGAGACAGGGTTTTGTTCTTTCTGGATTCCATTAGAGATGACATCACAGAGAAAGAGACAGGGTTTTGTTCTTTGTGGATTCCATTAGAGATGACATCACAGAGAAAGAGGCAGGGTTTTGTTCTTTCTGGATTCCATTAGAGATGACATCACAGAGAAAGAAGCAGGGTTTTGTTCTTTCTGGATTCCATTAGAGATGACATCACAGAGAAAGAGGCAGGGTTTTGTTCTTTCTGGATTCCATTAGAGATGACATCACAGAGAAAGGGACAGGGTTTTGTTCTTTCTGGATTCCATTAGAGATGACATCACAGAGAAAGAGACAGGGTTTTGTTCTTTCTGGATTCCATTAGAGATGACATCACAGAGAAAGAGACAGGGTTTTGTTCTTTCTGGATTCCATTAGAGATGACATCACAGAGAAAGGGACAGGGTTTTGTTCTTTCTGGATTCCATTAGAGATGACATCACAGAGAAAGAGACAGGGTTTCGTTCTTTCTGGATTCCATTAGAGATGACATCACAGAGAAAGAGACAGGGTTTCGTTCTTTCTGGATTCCATTAGAGATGACATCACAGAGAAAGAGACAGGGTTTTGTTCTTTCTGGATTCCATTAGAGGTGACATCACAGAGAAAGGGACAGGGTTTTGTTCTTTCTGGATTCCATTAGAGATGACATCACAGAGAAAGAGGCAGGGTTTCGTTATTTCTGGATTCCATTAGAGATGACATCACAGAGAAAGAGACAGGGTTTTGTTCTTTCTGGATTCCATTAGAGATGACATCACAGAGAAAGGGACAGGGTTTTGTTCTTTCTGGATTCCATTAGAGATGACATCACAGAGAAAGAGACAGGGTTTTGTTCTTTCTGGATTCCATTAGAGATTACATCACAGAGAAAGAGACAGGGTTTTGTTCTTTGTGGATTCCATTAGAGATGACATCACAGAGAAAGAGGCAGGGTTTTGTTCTTTCTGGATTCCATTAGAGATGACATCACAGAGAAAGAAGCAGGGTTTTGTTCTTTCTGGATTCCATTAGAGATGACATCACAGAGAAAGAGGCAGGGTTTTGTTCTTTCTGGATTCCATTAGAGATGACATCACAGAGAAAGGGACAGGGTTTTGTTCTTTCTGGATTCCATTAGAGATGACATCACAGAGAAAGAGACAGGGTTTTGTTCTTTCTGGATTCCATTAGAGATGACATCACAGAGAAAGAGACAGGGTTTTGTTCTTTCTGGATTCCATTAGAGATGACATCACAGAGAAAGAGACAGGGTTTTGTTCTTTCTGGATTCCATTAGAGATGACATCACAGAGAAAGAGACAGGATTTTGTTCTTTCTGGATTCCATTAGAGATGACATCACAGAGAAAGAGACAGGATTTTGTTCTTTCTGGATTCCATTAGAGATGACATCACAGAGAAAGAGACAGGGTTTTGTTCTTTCTGGATTCCATTAGAGATGACATCACAGAGAAAGAGACAGGGTTTTGTTCTTTCTGGATTCCATTAGAGATGACATAACAGAGAAAGAGACAGGGTTTTGTTCTTTCTGGATTCCATTAGAGATGACATCACAGAGAAAGAGACAGGGTTTCGTTCTTTCTGGATTCCATTAGAGATGACATCACAGAGAAAGGGACAGGGTTTTGTTCTTTCTGGATTCCATTAGAGATGACATCACAGAGAAAGAGACAGGGTTTCGTTCTTTCTGGATTCCATTAGAGATGACATCACAGAGAAAGAGACAGGGTTTTGTTCTTTCTGGATTCCATTAGAGGTGACATCACAGAGAAAGGGACAGGGTTTTGTTCTTTCTGGATTCCATTAGAGATGACATCACAGAGAAAGAGGCAGGGTTTCGTTATTTCTGGATTCCATTAGAGATGACATCACAGAGAAAGAGACAGGGTTTTGTTCTTTCTGGATTCCATTAGAGATGACATCACAGAGAAAGGGACAGGGTTTTGTTCTTTCTGGATTCCATTAGAGATGACATCACAGAGAAAGAGACAGGGTTTTGTTCTTTCTGGATTCCATTAGAGATGACATCACAGAGAAAGAGACAGGGTTTTGTTCTTTGTGGATTCCATTAGAGATGACATCACAGAGAAAGAGGCAGGGTTTTGTTCTTTCTGGATTCCATTAGAGATGACATCACAGAGAAAGAAGCAGGGTTTTGTTCTTTCTGGATTCCATTAGAGATGACATCACAGAGAAAGAGGCAGGGTTTTGTTCTTTCTGGATTCCATTAGAGATGACATCACAGAGAAAGGGACAGGGTTTTGTTCTTTCTGGATTCCATTAGAGATGACATCACAGAGAAAGAGACAGGGTTTTGTTCTTTCTGGATTCCATTAGAGATGACATCACAGAGAAAGAGACAGGGTTTTGTTCTTTCTGGATTCCATTAGAGATGACATCACAGAGAAAGGGACAGGGTTTTGTTCTTTCTGGATTCCATTAGAGATGACATCACAGAGAAAGAGACAGGGTTTCGTTCTTTCTGGATTCCATTAGAGATGACATCACAGAGAAAGAGACAGGGTTTTGTTCTTTCTGGATTCCATTAGAGGTGACATCACAGAGAAAGGGACAGGGTTTTGTTCTTTCTGGATTCCATTAGAGATGACATCACAGAGAAAGAGGCAGGGTTTCGTTATTTCTGGATTCCATTAGAGATGACATCACAGAGAAAGAGACAGGGTTTTGTTCTTTCTGGATTCCATTAGAGATGACATCACAGAGAAAGGGACAGGGTTTTGTTCTTTCTGGATTCCATTAGAGATGACATCACAGAGAAAGAGACAGGGTTTTGTTCTTTCTGGATTCCATTAGAGATTACATCACAGAGAAAGAGACAGGGTTTTGTTCTTTGTGGATTCCATTAGAGATGACATCACAGAGAAAGAGGCAGGGTTTTGTTCTTTCTGGATTCCATTAGAGATGACATCACAGAGAAAGAAGCAGGGTTTTGTTCTTTCTGGATTCCATTAGAGATGACATCACAGAGAAAGAGGCAGGGTTTTGTTCTTTCTGGATTCCATTAGAGATGACATCACAGAGAAAGGGACAGGGTTTTGTTCTTTCTGGATTCCATTAGAGATGACATCACAGAGAAAGAGACAGGGTTTTGTTCTTTCTGGATTCCATTAGAGATGACATCACAGAGAAAGAGACAGGGTTTTGTTCTTTCTGGATTCCATTAGAGATGACATCACAGAGAAAGAGACAGGGTTTTGTTCTTTCTGGATTCCATTAGAGATTACATCACAGAGAAAGAGACAGGATTTTGTTCTTTCTGGATTCCATTAGAGATGACATCACAGAGAAAGAGACAGGATTTTGTTCTTTCTGGATTCCATTAGAGATGACATCACAGAGAAAGAGACAGGGTTTTGTTCTTTCTGGATTCCATTAGAGATGACATCACAGAGAAAGAGACAGGGTTTTGTTCTTTCTGGATTCCATTAGAGATGACATCACAGAGAAAGAGACAGGGTTTTGTTCTTTCTGGATTCCATTAGAGATGACATCACAGAGAAAGAGACAGGGTTTCGTTCTTTCTGGATTCCATTAGAGATGACATCACAGAGAAAGGGACAGGGTTTTGTTCTTTCTGGATTCCATTAGAGATGACATCACAGAGAAAGAGACAGGGTTTCATTCTTTCTGGATTCCATTAGAGATGACATCACAGAGAAAGAGACAGGGTTTTGTTCTTTCTGGATTCCATTAGAGATGACATCACAGAGAAAGAGGCAGGGTTTCGTTATTTCTGGATTCCATTAGAGATGACATCACAGAGAAAGAGACAGGGTTTTGTTCTTTCTGGATTCCATTAGAGATGACATCACAGAGAAAGGGACAGGGTTTTGTTCTTTCTGGATTCCATTAGAGATGACATCACAGAGAAAGAGACAGGGTTTTGTTCTTTCTGGATTCCATTAGAGATTACATCACAGAGAAAGAGACAGGGTTTTGTTCTTTGTGGATTCCATTAGAGATGACATCACAGAGAAAGAGGCAGGGTTTTGTTCTTTCTGGATTCCATTAGAGATGACATCACAGAGAAAGAAGCAGGGTTTTGTTCTTTCTGGATTCCATTAGAGATGACATCACAGAGAAAGAGGCAGGGTTTTGTTCTTTCTGGATTCCATTAGAGATGACATCACAGAGAAAGGGACAGGGTTTTGTTCTTTCTGGATTCCATTAGAGATGACATCACAGAGAAAGAGACAGGGTTTTGTTCTTTCTGGATTCCATTAGAGATGACATCACAGAGAAAGAGACAGGGTTTTGTTCTTTCTGGATTCCATTAGAGATGACATCACAGAGAAAGAGACAGGGTTTTGTTCTTTCTGGATTCCATTAGAGATTACATCACAGAGAAAGAGACAGGATTTTGTTCTTTCTGGATTCCATTAGAGATGACATCACAGAGAAAGAGACAGGATTTTGTTCTTTCTGGATTCCATTAGAGATGACATCACAGAGAAAGAGACAGGGTTTTGTTCTTTCTGGATTCCATTAGAGATGACATCACAGAGAAAGAGACAGGGTTTTGTTCTTTCTGGATTCCATTAGAGATGACATCACAGAGAAAGAGACAGGGTTTTGTTCTTTCTGGATTCCATTAGAGATGACATCACAGAGAAAGAGACAGGGTTTCGTTCTTTCTGGATTCCATTAGAGATGACATCACAGAGAAAGGGACAGGGTTTTGTTCTTTCTGGATTCCATTAGAGATGACATCACAGAGAAAGAGACAGGGTTTCATTCTTTCTGGATTCCATTAGAGATGACATCACAGAGAAAGAGACAGGGTTTTGTTCTTTCTGGATTCCATTAGAGGTGACATCACAGAGAAAGGGACAGGGTTTTGTTCTTTCTGGATTCCATTAGAGATGACATCACAGAGAAAGAGGCAGGGTTTCGTTATTTCTGGATTCCATTAGAGATGACATCACAGAGAAAGAGACAGGGTTTTGTTCTTTCTGGATTCCATTAGAGATGACATCACAGAGAAAGGGACAGGGTTTTGTTCTTTCTGGATTCCATTAGAGATGACATCACAGAGAAAGAGACAGGGTTTTGTTCTTTCTGGATTCCATTAGAGATGACATCACAGAGAAAGAGACAGGGTTTTGTTCTTTGTGGATTCCATTAGAGATGACATCACAGAGAAAGAGGCAGGGTTTTGTTCTTTCTGGATTCCATTAGAGATGACATCACAGAGAAAGAAGCAGGGTTTTGTTCTTTCTGGATTCCATTAGAGATGACATCACAGAGAAAGAGGCAGGGTTTTGTTCTTTCTGGATTCCATTAGAGATGACATCACAGAGAAAGGGACAGGGTTTTGTTCTTTCTGGATTCCATTAGAGATGACATCACAGAGAAAGAGACAGGGTTTTGTTCTTTCTGGATTCCATTAGAGATGACATCACAGAGAAAGAGACAGGGTTTTGTTCTTTCTGGATTCCATTAGAGATGACATCACAGAGAAAGAGACAGGGTTTTGTTCTTTCTGGATTCCATTAGAGATGACATCACAGAGAAAGAGACAGGATTTTGTTCTTTCTGGATTCCATTAGAGATGACATCACAGAGAAAGAGACAGGATTTTGTTCTTTCTGGATTCCATTAGAGATGACATCACAGAGAAAGAGACAGGGTTTTGTTCTTTCTGGATTCCATTAGAGATGACATCACAGAGAAAGAGACAGGGTTTTGTTCTTTCTGGATTCCATTAGAGATGACATCACAGAGAAAGAGACAGGATTTTGTTCTTTCTGGATTCCATTAGAGATGACATCACAGAGAAAGAGACAGGGTTTTGTTCTTTCTGGATTCCATTAGAGATGACATCACAGAGAAAGAGACAGGGTTTCGTTCTTTCTGGATTCCATTAGAGATGACATCACAGAGAAAGAGACAGGGTTTCGTTCTTTCTGGATTCCATTAGAGATGACATCACAGAGAAAGAGACAGGGTTTCGTTATTTCTGGATTCCATTAGAGATGACATCACAGAGAAAGAGACAGGGTTTTGTTCTTTCTGGATTCCATTAGAGATGACATCACAGAGAAAGAGACAGGGTTTTGTTCTTTCTGGATTCCATTAGAGATGACATCACAGAGAAAGAGACAGGGTTTTGTTCTTTCTGGATTCCATTAGAGATGACATCACAGAGAAAGAGACAGGGTTTTGTTCTTTCTGGATTCCATTAGAGATGACATCACAGAGAAAGAGACAGGGTTTCGTTATTTCTGGATTCCATTAGAGATGACATCACAGAGAAAGAGACAGGATTTTGTTCTTTCTGGATTCCATTAGAGATGAAATCACAGAGAAAGAGACAGGATTTTGTTCTTTCTGGATTCCATTAGAGATGACATCACAGAGAAAGAGACAGGATTTTGTTCTTTCTGGATTCCATTAGAGATGACATCACAGAGAAAGAGACAGGGTTTTGCTCTTTCTGGATTCCATTAGAGATGACATCACAGAGAAAGAGACAGGGTTTCGTTCTTTCTGGATTCCATTAGAGATGACATCACAGAGAAAGAGACAGGGTTTCGTTCTTTCTGGATTCCATTAGAGATGACATCACAGAGAAAGAGACAGGGTTTCGTTATTTCTGGATTCCATTAGAGATGACATCACAGAGAAAGAGACAGGGTTTTGTTCATTCTGGATTCCATTAGAGATGACATCACAGAGAAAGAGACAGGGTTTTGTTCTTTCTGGATTCCATTAGAGATGACATCACAGAGAAAGAGACAGGGTTTTGTTCTTTCTGGATTCCATTAGAGATGACATCACAGAGAAAGAGACAGGGTTTTGTTCTTTCTGGATTCCATTAGAGATGACATCACAGAGAAAGAGACAGGGTTTTGTTCTTTCTGGATTCCATTAGAGATGACATCACAGAGAAAGAGACAGGATTTTGTTCTTTCTGGATTCCATTAGCGATGACATCACAGAGAAAGAGACAGGGCAACCATTCTTACAATTACAACAATTGAACCCTGCAAGATTCTGTTCTTAATTATACAACTACATTTGTTGCCAAAGTGGAGATGCTGAATGTTACAGTAGTGATACAATAGTACACTATGAAAGACCCAGTGGTCTACTTTTGTGAAAAAAAATGTTTAAAAAAAAAAGATAGATATTTTGAAAAACATTGTACATTTTTTGTGTAATTATTCTGCTTTTCCAGGGTTGCTGCAGCACCATCAGAACCCTTACCTCCCGCGGCTATGATGTAGCATTTAGGAGTGAGACACTGTGTCCTCTTACTGTAGGAGTGAGACACTGTGTCCTCTTACTGTAGGAGTGAGACACTGTGTCCTCTTACTGTAGGAGTAAGACACTGTGTCCTCTTACTGTAGGAGTGAGACACTGTGTCCTCTTACTGTAGGAGTGAGACACTGTGTCCTCTTACTGTAGGAGTGAGACACTGTGTCCTCTTACTGTAGGAGTGAGACACTGTGTCCTCTTACTGTAGGAGTGAGACACTGTGTCCTCTTACTGTAGGAGTGAGACACTGTGTCCTCTTACTGTAGGAGTGAGACACTGTGTCCTCTTACTGTAGGAGTGAGACACTGTGTCCTCTTACTGTAGGAGTGAGACACTGTGTCCTCTTACTGTAGGAGTGAGACACTGTGACATCTTACTGTAGGAGTGAGACACTGTGTCCTCTTACTGTAGGAGTGAGACACTGTGTCCTCTTACTGTAGGAGTGAGACACTGTGTCCTCTTACTGTATGAGTGAGACACTGTGTCCTCTTACTGTAGGAGTGAGACACTGTGTCCGCTTACTGTAGAAGTGAGACACTGTGACATCTTACTGTAGAAGTTATTGAGACATTATTGTTAAGTTTACAAATGTCTAGATGATAAAACGTTTCTATGACTGAAACGCAACGGGATAAACACTTGAATGTCACGTAGCCTATCAGTAGGCTCTATTTCTCAGAACCATTACAATGGAGAGCAGCGCATATATTCATGACTGTCCCCAACACAACACAACTTCAAACGGTATTTTATTTACAGAAACGTCAGAGCTGACTGGTGTCAAATATGTCCACATACTTTAACAAAGATCCATCCCCAAACACATTCTAGTCTTTGCGAAAGTATGTGCAAAGGGGAAGCTAGTAATATAAAACATGTTATTATGTGCGCAAAAACAATATGTCTAAAATTATGACATCTATAAACGCATGATCATATCTGGCAGAGAGACACTGAATGACCAAGAAGAAATGGAGCTGAGTGCACATAGGACAATAAATGAATTTCCTAACTGTTGCACATCAAATAAGAGCAAAGAAAACTCCGTGGGGTGACATGGTGATCAACCGGTGAATGCCACTTGTCACAGACACACACACACACACAGAGAGAGAGAGAGAGAGACCAAGCATCACAGAGCAATATTTAGAACAGTTTTGGCACGGGTAACTGACTTACCAGGTGTCTCTGGAAATTTTCGATCGATGATGTATATGGGCATTACATCCACCAATCAAACGTCCGTCAAAGGTCAATCAGATGCGGGGAGAGAATACGACCTGGAAATCGATATTCGTGAGAATGTGGAATACCTGTTTAGTTTAGTTTATTAGGATCCCCATTAGCTACAGCATATGCAGCAACTACTCTTCCTTTCTTGCTGTCTTTTCGTGGGTTTCAAGCACAACCCGCCTCTCTCTTCCCTTGTTGGCACAGAACGAGCACACAAGCTTATCTCGCCTACCTGTTAACGCCACGAGCCTACAACATCCCCCAGCCAGAGTCCAAGACAGTTGTATTTATATCTATATTGAACGGACACTTGAGCGAGAAATGTAGAATAGATCAACGGAAAACTCTAATGAGCGGCATGTGAACGTGTGACCTGGCAGTGAAGTTCCCCTGTTACCGGTTACCGATACGTTGCGTCTCTAAAAGGCGGCGTTTAGAAGTGAGCCTGTTAACGAGGCTCGAGCTGCGAGCAGATGAGTAGCGCGCCACCAAGTCGCTCCTAAATAGCTGGAGAGAGCGGTTTTCGCCTGGAGCGAATGGGCTGCCTATACCGCGGTTCGGTCAGACATGCTTGGTGATGGTTGCTTCTTGCCTCTGATGTTGAATGTATTGCTTGTTCAAACTCCCTTATCTCAATGTAAGTTGCAACAAACCCCGGTCAGGGGCAGGCTCAAATTGTGTATTGCGCAATGATCTTCATCCTCAGTCTTTGAGGCCTATACTGCCTGGTCTTTATAACAGAGCAATCACAGACACCACACAATAGCTTACACATGCAGACATGAATTTAATCGAGGAATGACAAAGTTGTCACACTGGACACATAGCCCACTTTTAAAACCAAATGTCTGCACAATATACACAAGTCTGAGCTACTATTTCTTAGTTGATAGCAGTTGATATTTTATCTTAGTGATCTTAGTGATACTGTGCCTCTCTTAAAAAACTATAGTTTTGGCAAGTCGGTTAGGACATCTACTTTGTGCATGACACAATTTCCATCAATTGCTTACAGACATATTATTTAACTTGTAATTCACTGTATCACAATTCCAGTGGTTCAGAAGTCAGAAGTTTACATACATACATACCTTTGCCAAATACATTTAAACTCAGTTTTTCACAATTCCTCACAAATCCTAGTAAGAATTCCCTATTTTATGGCAGTTAGTATCACCACTTTATTTTAAGAATGTGAAATGTCAGCATAAAAGTAGAGAGAATGATTTATTTCAGCTTTTATTTCTTTCATCACATTCCCAGTGGGTCAGAAGTTTACATACACTCAATTAGTATTTGGTAGCATTGCCTTTAAATTGTTTAACTTGGGTCAAACATTTCTGGTAGCCTTCCACAAGCTTCCCACAATAAGTTGGGTGAATTTTGGCCCATTCCTCCTGACAGAGCTGGTGTAACGAAGTCAGGTTTTTAGGCCTCCTTGCTCGCACACGCTTTTTCAGTTCTGTCCACACATTTTCTATAGGATTGAGGTCAGGGCTTTGTGATGGCCACTCCAATACCTTGACTTTGTTGTCCTTAAGCTATTTTGCCACAACTTTGGAAGTATGCTTGGGGTCATTGTCCATTTGGAAGACCCATTAGTGACCAAGCCTTAACTTCCTGACTGATGTTTTGAGATGTTGCTTCAATATATCCACAAAATTTCCCTACCTCATGATGCCATCTATTTTGTGAAGTGCACCAGTCCCTCCTGCAGCAAAGCACCCACACAACATGATGCTGCCACCCCCGTGCTTCACGTTTGGGATTGTGTTCTTCGGCTTACAAGCCTCCTCCTTTTTCCTCCCAAACATAACGATGGTCATTATGGCCAAACAGTTATATTTTTGTTTCATCAGACCAGAGGACATTTCTCCAAAAAGTACGATCTTTCTCCCCATGTGCAGTTGCAAACCGTAGTCTGGCTTTTTTATGGCGGTATAGGAACAGTGGCTTCTTCCTTGCTGAGCGACCTTTCAGGTTATGTCGATGTAAGACTCGTTTTACTGTGGAAATAGATACTTTTGTACCTGTTTCCTCCAGCATCGTCACAATATCCTTTGCTGTTGTTCTGGGATTGATTTGCACTTTTCACACCAAAGTATGTTCATCTCTAGAATGTATGTTCATGTCTAGGAGACCGAACACGTCTCCATCCTGAGTGGTATAACGACTGCATGGTCCCAAGGTGTTTATACTTGCGTACTATTGTTTGTACAGATGAAAATTGTATCTTCAGGCGTTTGGAAATTGCTCCCAAGGATGAACCAGACTGGTGGAGGTCTACAATTTTTGTTCTGAGGTCTTGGCTGCTTTCTTTTGATTTTCCCATGATGTCAAGCAAAGAGGCACTGAGTTTGACGGTAGACCTCGAAATACATCCACAGGTACACCTCCAATTGAGTCAAATCATGTCAATTAGCCTATTAAAAGCTTCGAAAGCCATGACATAATTTTCTCAAATTTTCAAAGGCTGTTTAAAGGCACAGTCAACTTAGTGAATGTAAACTTCTGACCCACTGGAATTGTGATACAGTGAGTTATAAGTGAAATAATCTGTCTGGAAACAATTGTTGAATTAATTACTTGTGTCATGCACGAAGTAGATGTTCTAACCGACTTGCCAAAACAAGAAATTTTGTTAACAAGAAATTTGGGAGTGGTTGAAAAACAAGTTTTAATGACTCTGAGTGTATGTAAACTTACAACTTCAACTGTGCATAGTCACTTTCACTGCCCTGCTGCCTTATGTACAGGGGATGTTTTTTTTATTAATTTTACCTTTATTTAACTAAAAGTCAGTTAAGAACAAATTCTTATTTTCAATGATGGCCTAACTACCTGTTCAGGGGCAGAACAACAGATGTACCTTGTCAGCTCAGGGGTTTGAACTTGCAACCTTCTGGTTACTAGTCCAACGCTCTAACCACTAGGCTACCCTGCCGCCCCAGATGGTACTGGGTGGAGTCTGATAGCCTTGAGATAGAAGTTATCTCTCGGTCCCAGCTTTGATGCAGCTGTACCTCACCTTGCTGTTTCTTGTTCATTCTTGTCATAATTGCGGCAGAAGACAATGATGCAATAGTATATGTGATAAAGCAGTAGGTAAATGCTGTACAAGCAAACACGCACACGCACACGCACCCAGTCAAAAACAGAATATAATTGTCTGGATGATTAGTCTGATTATTCTGTCTGGATCTTTAGTCCTGGAACAGACCAGACATGCCTCTCAGAGAGTGGGTTCTTTAATTCTGGAACAGACCAGATATACCTCTCAGAGAGTGGGTTCTTTAATTCTGGAACAGACCAGATATACCTCTCAGAGAGTGGGCTCTTTAATTCTGGAACAGACCAGACATGCCTCTCAGAGAGTGGGCTCTTTAATTCTGGAACAGACCAGACATGCCTCTCAGAGAGTGGGAGACATGCCTCTCAGAGAGTGGGCTCTTTAGCCCTAGGAGATGACTGAAAAACCGTCCACTAGATGCAACAGTGAGCGCTATTACCATCAAGTAGGTTTGTTATTATGGATGTGGGTGGCTGATGAGTGGCTGATGGGTGTCAGCCGACTAAGAGGATCGCAGTCCCAGTGATAGGCAATCGTTTTTTAACTTGTTTTTTTTTACCCAGGTCCCAAACTGTAAGCTTTACCTTAACCATTCAGGAATTAATACCTAAACTAAATGTTGTAACCATTACCTTAACCATTCAGGAATTAATACCTAAACTAAATGTTTTAACCCTTACCTTAACCATTCAGAATTAATACCTTAACTAAATGTTTTAACCATTACCTTAACCATTCAGGAATTAATACCTAAACTAAATGTTTTAACCATTACCTTAACCATTCAGGAGCTAATACCTAAACTAAATGCTTTAATCCTTTCCCAGAACCTTAACCCGTACCTTAACCATTCAGAATGAATGCCTAAACTTAACCTTTGACATTTGACCTTAATGTATAAATGTTAGATTCTGAATTGAGACTATGAGAGCTTGTTGGGGTGCTTGTTTGCTTGCATGAGTGTGCTGCTGACATATATAAGTTCTGCAAAATGTTGACTGTCTGTAAAAAATAAAAAATAAAAATCCCCAAGCTCTGTGTTTATTTATATTTGGACATGATGATGATTCTAATTAGCTATGACTCACAACCAAATACTCTCTTTCTCATGGAATATACATGTGGTTGAACATTGATAACTGTTGTTGACAGTCATCACTGTGATTCATAGGATGACATACTAGTTTGTTTGATCGGATTCCTCTTTGAGTTTCTGCCTAAAAAAGGAGTCGTTCCCTCCCATTGACTTCTCTGGAGGCTTTCTGGGGGCTCTAGTTCTAGGTTCCTGCAGAGCACTTTGTGGAACACGTCTTAGGAAAGATCTCTGTCCAAATGTTAAGTGGTTGTTTCACAGTTGCCTGAGAGAGGAGTATATCTTTAGTCCTCTCTCTGGTGTTCTGTCTCCATCTCCTTCTCTCTGAATCCTTCCCTCATTCGTTCATTCGTTCACACTCTCTCTCTCTTCTCTTCTCTCGTTCTCGCTCTCTCTCCCGTTCTCTCTCTCATCTTCCTTCTCTCTTTGTCTCTCTGTAATAGAGATGTTGCTGTCAATCAGTATCTCCCTGAGAGAGAGAGAGAGAGAGAGAGAGAGAGAGAGAGAGAGAGTGCGAGAGAGAGGGAGAGAGAGAGAGAGAGAGAGAGAGAGAGAGAGAGAGAGAGTGCGAGAGAGAGGGAGAGAGAGAGAGAGAGAGACTTAAAGGTAGAGGACAGAATGTGGTAAACAGATAGGGAGTGATTGATAAGACTGAACCATTGCCAGAAATAAATCACAGGACCAGAATACTATGCCCCCTTGTCCCATGTAAAACCACCCAAGCGAAAACTACAGCAATTTATTTTTCTTTCCAATAGCGACTCCGGCAGAGAACCAATTATTTGAGATTCTTCCTGTGGAAACATTTTCCAAAATTTGAAAAGGGGGTCAAACATGAAATATTCAAGCTCTCTGAATTGGCTGGATTCCATTTTTACACCTTTCTGTTTTGTTTCATTCTTTTGAAAACACAGTTCAACTCTTCTTATACAGAGTAACTGTCACGTTCTGACCATCGTTCGTGTGTGTTTTCCTTGTTTTAGTGTTGGTCATGACGTGAGCCGGGTGGGCATTCTATGTTGGATGTCTTGTTTGTCTGTTTCTGTGTTTGGGCCTGATATGGTTCTCAATCAGAGGCAGGTGTTAGTCATTGTCTCTGATTGGGAACCATATTTAGGTAGCCTGGGTTTCACTGTGTGTTTGTGGGTGATTGTCCTTAGTGTCTTGATGTCCTTGGTCTGTGTGTATGTGCACCAGTATTAGGCTGTTTCGGTTTTCGTTACGTGTTTTACGTTAGTTTAAATAAACATGGATCGCAATCTACACGCCGCATTTTGGTCCGAATCTCCTTCACATACAGAAAACCGTGACAGTAACTCAATTATTCTCCAACTGCGTGTGTTTTTGGACAGAACTCCCAATAAAAGTAGTCTGTAGGGTCAAACAAGGCTTTTTAAATAGCTTCCTGGTATTTATTGGTATTTATTTTTAAAAAATGTAAAAAAAAACAGTATATGTATATGTAAATAACATTAAAAGAAATGAGATCCATTAAAGTAGAATCCTTTAAGGGATGATTGTGTTGCTCTTCTTGACTGAGGAAATGTATACAGAACAAAGAAAGAGGCACTTTAACTGAAACAGGCGACGTGTGGATGACGTCGCTGAAACAGGCGACGTGTGGATGACGTCGCTGAAACAGGCAACGTGTGGATGACATCATGTCAGGATAATCATGATTCTGGAGCATTAGGAGGTAACTATACTCACTGTTTACTTTGGGTTGGGTTGGACTTATTAAAATCCAAGCCTTGTGATATGTTCTCATGCGTATTAGATTCTGCTTTTTTAAAATGTTTTCATTACTCATTCTCTATTTTCAGAGGGAGTGAGGTTTTCAGTTCACGATTCTCATATTTCTCCTTTGATTGGAACCTATTGCCGGAGAGTGCTTAATGGCTGCTGTGTTACCGTAGGCAGGACTAGCAGTCAGCTGTGTTGTGACAGGGACTCACCCAGAGTCTACGCTAGCTACTGTTTGTGTTTTGTGTACAGTTGTCACGGGGCTAATGCACCCCGAGGAGAGGGATAGCGCCAGGTGCACATGTGTGCTAATGAATCATTTTTGCTAATTAAAAAGGAGAGACGACATACAGCGATATGTAAACACAAAGATACACACACACACACACACAGGACACAACACGCTTACACACACCACATTGTGAGCTCAACAGATGGTCCATAAAATCCTTTTCTCATTTCCTCTCTTCTCTTCTGTCCTCTACCCCTCATTGATCCTGCATGAGAAAGTGATCCGTGTCCAGTTTCTCAACATAGAATAGGATCCTATTATTGGGCAGCTAGGACAGAATTTACATGTTAGTGTATTTCTGGGGGGGGGGACACTCTCTGCTAGAATTACAATGATCTTTAATTCTGCTGTGTCTTCTTGCCTGTCTAGCATTCAGTGAGTGTCAGCGTTTGTTGTTTCCATCTGATGTTTGCTTTCTCTTGTCATGGTAATTGATTCCATTAAGCAGGGAGCGCAACAGGAATTCATTATGGTGATCGGGGGGGGGGGACTGTAGTGGAGCGGGTTGAGACTACAGAAGAAAGAGGTAATGCCTCCATTCACATTGATGGGGCTGTAGTGGAGCAGGTTGAGAGCTTCTAGTTCACATTGACGGGGCTGTGGAGGAGCAGGTCGAGAGCTTCTAGTTCACATTGACAGGGCTGTAGAGGAGCAGGTTGAGAGCTTCTAGTTCACATTGACGGGGCTGTAGAGGAGCAGGTCGAGAGCTTCTAGTTCACATTGACGGGGCTGTAGAGGAGCAGGTCGAGAGCTTCTAGTTCACATTGACAGGGCTGTAGAGGAGCAGGTTGAGAGCTTCTAGTTCACATTGATGGGGCTGTAGTGGAGCAGGTCGAGAGCTTCTAGTTCACATTGACGGGGCTGTAATGGAGCAGGTCGAGAGCTTCTAGTTCACATTGATGGGGCTGTAATGGAGCAGGTCGAGAGCTTCTAGTTCACATTGACGGGGCTGTAGTGGAGCAGGTCGAGAGCTTCTAGTTCACATTGATGGGGCTGTAGTGGAGCAGGTCGAGAGCTTCTAGGTCACATTGACAGGGGGTGTAGGGGGGGGACTCTCTGCTAGAATTTCAATGATCTTTAATTCTACTGTGTCTTCTTCCCTGTCTAGCATTCAGCACTCTGTGCTGTTGAGTGTCAGCGTTTGTTGTTTCCATCTGATGTTTGCTTTCTCTTGTCATGGTAATTGATTCCATTAAGCAGGGAGCGCAACAGGAATTCATTATGGTGATCGGGGGGGGGGGGGGGGGGGGGGACTGTAGTGGAGCGGGTTGAGACTACAGAAGAAAGAGGTAATGCCTCCATTCACATTGATGGGGCTGTAGTGGAGCAGGTCGAGAGCTCCTAGTTCACATTGACAGAGCTGAAAATCCTACAATGTGATTTTCTGGATTTTTTTTCCTCATTTTTTCTTTCATAGTTGAAGTGTACCTATGATGAAAATTACAGGTCTCTCATTTTTTTAAGTGGGAGAACTTGCACAATTGGTGGCTGACTAAATACTTTTTTGCCCCACTTTACACACTCTCTAGACTATATATACACACTCACTAGACTATATATATACACTATATACACACTCACTAGACTATATGTAGAAAATGCCCATGGAGTTGGTGGAATACTCCTTTAATTCATTGCCATTTACTCAGCTGGGCCAGGGGCGCTCTAATTAGGTCAGGTGGAAATGTCCGACAGATCTCAACTCCATAAAAGGAGGAAATTGCCATCGCCTGATCTCGCTGCTTTCTCTTCCTTAACTCCATCTGATCCAGAAGTTCTGTGCGTCCATGAATCCACGTAAGTCGACCGACTCTTACCTTTCATCTGAATTATCTGTGGCGATCGGGAGAGTGGGCCATTCAGTTACTGTTAATAGTTATTACCGCGGAGCGCGGCTTGGAGCGCAGCTTCAAACATATTGTGTAATGTGAATTGTCAATGATCACGGCCCTACGGATCCTCATAGGCCAATTATGCAATCGATATGGTTCATGTGTATTGAAATTGATTGTATAGATTGTATAACCATTCACTGTTTGTATTCTTTCATAATTTATGATAAATAGTTACGAGCCTAAATGACTCGCGGATGATTACTATTGACTTCTTAGTGGAATGAACTAAACAACATCCTGAACACGTCTCCAATTAAAATGGGAGACCATGCTGCCTTCCAAGAATTCTCCCTGGCTGTCCAATCCCTGACCTCGATGCTCCAATCCGTTGAAGGAGAAGACGGGAACGAGCTGAAATGTGGCTCCCACGTGGACAGGCTTCTTAGCAAACTTCCAGTGTACCTCAGAGACAGTTTCATTGAACATTGTTTGAATAAGGGCATCCTGAGAGAGGGCTCGAGAAGCACCTATGCTCTTAGAGACCTGACCGCATGGTTGGAGGTGAAGGCAAAGGCGAAGAGCATCGCTCACCAGGCCACAATCTCAGCCATAGCCACCGGGGGAAGGAAGGAATTTGAATGCCAGGAGGCATAGAAAAGGCCAAATCCCACTAGCATGTACTTAAATAGTGAGGCCCGGGAGGAACCCAGGAAGAAGACCCCTCTCAAGAGCAAGACCATCAAATTCCAGCCTTACTGCCCATAATGCAATAGTAAGGGGCACTTCCTTGGCTCATGCCCCAGGGTAAAAAAGCTCACTCAAACTCAATTGAAGGCCTGGATCACTTCAGGCGAGCGATGCTACAAGTGTGCCCGTAGCCATAAGGCGGAGACCTGCACATTGAGGAAACCCTGCAACCGCTGTAAAGAAATCCATCTCACTGTGTTGCATGATCTAATTCCCCAAGCAGAGAAGGAGCAGAGTATGCTCATGGTAGGAGCTGCAAAGGAGCTGTACCTCGACCAGCAGAACCGGTCTCCAAGGGTCATGTTGAAGGTGGTCAAGGTCACTCTGAAAAGTGAAGGGAGAAGCATTGATACATTCGCTGTTCTAGATGATGGGTCAGAAAGAACAATCATTCTCACGGCGGCCACCCGTCAGCTTAACCTGGAGGGGACCCCCGAGACCCTTAATCTCAGAACGGTGCGACATGATGTTATCCAAATGAAATGCTCTGCTGTAACCTTTAGCATTTCACCTTCAGGAAACAGGGACGTGGCCTATAACATCACCAATGCCTTCACGGCAGATGGCTTGAATCTCGCAGAGCACTCCTGCCCGGTAAGTGTTCTACAGAAACAATATCCTCATCTACGAGGATTGCCTCTTCCTAACCTGGCCAGAGTAGCGCCACTTATCCTGATTGGGTCAGACCACCCACATCTCGTCACCCCGACTGAGCCTATACGAGCTGGACCAGAAGGAGGGCCCATTGCTGTCCATACATCCTTGGGTTGGGCTGTGCAAGGTCCATCCCATCTACTTCTCTCCACCCAAGCTGTACAGTCACAGCAAGTCCTCTTTACCAGAAGCAATCCAGATGCAGCCACTGACCTCCTTCGGAATGTTGAGATGCTCTGGAAGATGGACACCTCTCCAACCGGAATCTACAGGAGGTCACTCGCTCGAAACATGACTCCTATGCATTAGACCTGCTGGAGAAGAGCACCACCACCACTGAAATGGATGGCGTTCGCAGGTATGCAACCCCACTGCTACGGGTGCCCAATCATCCTCCTCTGGCAACCACGACACGGGCTGTACTCCCACTACTGCGTGGAACGGAGCGACGCCTGGTGAAGAATCCTGAGCTTGCAGAAGTTCATAACCGAGAGATTCATAACCTTGTGAAGGCAGGCTACGTCACTGAAGTGACAGCTCACGAAGAGGGAAACGCACTCTGTGAATCCTGGTATATCCCTCACCATGTTATCCAGCAACATGGTGGGAAGTATAGACTTGTCTTCAACTGTTCATTCCAAGCTGCTGGTCAAAGCCTGAATGACTGTCTACTCCCCGGACCAACCTTAGGTCCTTCCTTGCTCAGTGTCCTTCTCCGGTTCCGGCAGCACTCTACAGCCATCAGTGGAGACATCAAAGCCATGTTTCATCAGATTCGTTTACTACCTTCCGACACCACACTGCTCCGGTTCATATGGCGAGATATGGAACGAGATGCAGAACCCACAATCTATGAATGGCAGGTACTCCCATTTGGCACCACCTGCAGTCCTTGCTGTGCCATATACACTCTGCAGAGACACGCACGGGAGCATCCAGACAGTGACCCAGAAGTATTGGATTCAGTGGAAAATGCCTTCTATGTGGATAACTGCTTACAGAGCATCTGATCCACGGCTGAAGCGAAAGCACTCCTTGATAAAGTACGGAATCTCCTGTCCAAAGGGGAATTTGAGGTCCGACAGTGGGCTAGTAACAGAGCGGAGGTTATCCAGCACCTCCCGCCACAAGCTAGGTCCAGTAGCAGTGAACTATGGATAACGCAGTCTGGTGCTAACCCAGAAGAGCCCACTCTAGGACTGAGGTGGAGCTGCATACCGGATACCCTGGGGTATAAACATCGCTCATCCCAGAGTACCGAAACCCCCACTCTGCGCACCATCTATCGGACCCTGGCCAGTCAATACGATCCCTTTGGGTATATCCTGCCATACACAACATGGGCCAAAGTCTTAGTCCAGGACCTGTGGCAGACCAAGAGGGACTGGGATGAACCAATCCACCCGGCTGACCTAGTGGAACGATGGATCTGTTGGGAAACAGCGTTAACGGAGCTCTCTGATGTCCAAAAGCCAAGATGTTATGTACCATCCTGTGCTGACCAACCGGGATCATGCCTGGAACTGCATGTGTTCTGTGACGCTTCAGAGCGAGCTTATGGGGCGGTTTCCTATCTTAGAGTGGAGGATAAGGCAGGCCACACCCATGTCTCCTTTGTCATGGCCAGGTCCAGGGTCGCACCCAAGAAGCAGTTGTCAATGCCTAGGCTGGAACTCAGTGCTGACCTTTCCGGAGCCCAGTTGGCCTCTACCTTGCGAGCCGAGCTCACCTTGTGAATCCAAAGGGTCATCTACTGGAGTGATTCGATCACTGTATTGACCTGGCTCAAGTCGGAGTCCTGCAGGTATAAGGTGTTCGTCGGAACTCGCATTGCGGAAATCCAAGACCTAACAGAAGTCCAGGACTGGAGGTATGTTGATAGCATAAACAATCCTGCTGATGACATTGCTAGAGGTAAAACCCTTCAGGAACTGGCACAACCCCATCCCTGGAGCTTGGGACCACCATTCTTGTCCCAACCAAAGAACGAGTGGCCGACAGCCCCCAGGCGTACAGCCCCTCCGCAACCAACTGAAGCTCATGAGTTAAGGAGGTCCGCCCAATGCTACAGCATTTCTACGGAACCAACAACGGCTCTCCCTGACCTAACACAATCCCAAACACTGCCGGATCTGATCACAGCCACAAACCAGACCTCAGATGGGGTGGCTTCTATACCTACCTCCCTCGCGGCAGAGACACTACTCCTCCAGCAAGCACAAGCAGTTAGCTTCCCTGAGGAGTTAAAAGCTCTGAAAGCTGGTAGGGAAGTGGCTAAGGACAGCCGTCTTCTCTCTCTTGCCCCAGAATATGATCCAATCCTTGGAGTGATCAGAGTCGGAGGGAGGCTGCGCCAAGCAGAGGTTTTGGACCCAGATGCTATCCACCCAATTATCCTTGACTCCAGACACCCTCTTACCAGGCTCCTCATCAAGAGTTATGATGAGAGGCTTCTCCACCCTGGGCCTGAGAGGGTCTATGGGGAGATGAGGCGGAAGTACTGGATAATTGGAGGACGAGGAGCCATTCGTAAGCACCAATACGCCTGCGTAGAATGTCAGAGATTGCGGGACGGAGCTACGGTGCCCAAAATGGCAGATTTACCCCCTGCTCGCTTGCGCCTCCTTAAACCACCCTTCTGGTCAACAGGAGTAGATTCCTTTGGCCCCTTGATGATCAAGTTAGGTCGTCGTGTGGAAAAGCGCTGGGGCATTCTATTCAAGTGTTTGACAACCAGATGTGTCCACCTGGACCTACTGGAGAGTTTGGATACTGAAGCCTTCCTCATGACCCTACGGCGGTTTATCTCCCGACGGGGGAAACCCTACGAGATCCTGGCTGACAGAGGTACGAACTTCAAGGCAGGAGAAGCCAGGTTGGAGGAAGCCTTCCAAGCCATGGAACCCAGCCTCCAGGATCAGCTGATGGACCAACAAATCTCATTCAAATTTAACCCTCCAGGCGCTCCTCATTTTGGAGGAACATGGGAGCGAGAGATCAAATCTGTAAAGACGGCCTTACGAGTCGTACTAGGGGACCAAACTGTCACTGAAACTGTCTTGAGGACCGTCCTGATAGAGGTGGAAGGGATTCTGAACTCCAAACCCTTGGGATATCTCTCTGCAGACATCGCTGACCCCGATCCGGTTACACCGAATATGCTCTTGATGGGACACTGAGGTGCATCACTTCCTCAAGCCATGTATGCTGATACCAACCTCGTAGGCAGACGCCAGTGGCGACTCAGCCAAATCTTAGCTGACCATTTTTGGGCCCGATTCATTCGGGATTACCTACCAAGTCTACAGCACAGAGAGAAATGGCCAGCCTGGAAACTGGCCAAGTAGTAATGATGGTGGACCCTCAGCTGCCTCGAGCCTCCTGGCCGGTGGGCCGTATAACTAAGACCATGCCTGGGACCGATGGTCATGTTAGATCAGTGGAGATCCAGGTGAAGAACAGGACATATATCCGGCCAGTTGCCCGACTAATTCCTCTCCCTGAGATGACAGAGGACGGGGAGCAATGAGCCTTTTTTGAGGAGTGTGGAATTTAACCAATTTCCGGGGACTGTAGAAAATGCCCATGGAGTTGGTGGAATAATCCTTTAATTCATTGCAATTTACTCAGCTGGGCCAGGGGCGCTTTAATTAGGTCAGGTGGAAATGTCCAACAGATCTCAACTCCATAAAAGGAGGAAATTGCCATCGCCTGATCTCGCTGCTTTCTCTTCCTTAACTCCATCTGATCCAGAAGTTCTGTGCGTCCATGAATCCACGTAAGTCCACCGACTATGTTAGCTTTTATCTGAATTATCTGTGGCGATCGGGAGAGTGGGCCATTCAGTTACTGTTAATAGTTATTACCGCGGAGCGCGGCTTGGAGCGCAGCTTCAAACATACTGTGTAATGTGAATTGTCAATGATCCCGGCCCTACGGATCCTCATAGGCCAATTATGCAATCGATATGGTTCATATGTATTGAAATGAATTATATGTACACATGAAGACAATTGAAAGAGTGAAATGAGAAACGTCATTGTTGCTAACTGATTGACTTTGATCATGGAGATTATAGATTGTATAACCATTCACTGTTTGTATTCTTTCATAATTTATGATAAACAGTTACGAGCCTAAATGACTCGCGGATGATTACTATTGACTTCTTAATGAACTGGACTGTTGAATTCCCTAAATTATGTTAATAATGAATGATATGGTTTGATCTTTGATTATGAATTTGATTGGATACATGTTATTTGTTTCCTTTGTGACGCAGCACAGACTACTCAGTAAACATACCACTTTATGGTTAAAGGAATTCCTGCCTCAGTCTCATCCATTCCTCTGTCACCTGACACGTGACCTGACTTTCAACCTGTTCACCTTCACTGTCAGTCATCCTACCTGTCCAGCTACCCACACAGATTCCACTAATCTTTCACTATATATACACACTATTTACACACTCACAAGACTATATATACACACTATATACACACTCACTAGACTATATATACACACTATATACACACTCAATAAACTATATATACACACCCACTAGACTATATATACACACTATATACACACTCACTAGACTATATATACACACTATATACACACTCACTAGACTATATATACACACTATATACACACTCACACACACTAAACTGACACTCTCACACAAACCCACACACATTCCAATACACTACATACTCACACATGCATACTCACACACGCATAAACACACACACACACACACACACACACACACACACTCATAAGTTGCTGCTGCCACTCTGTTCTATATTGTACTCCTATTATTATCTATCCTGATAATTTTATCTATCCTGGTCACTTTACCCTGCCTTCATGTACATATCTACCTCAAATACCTTATTATTACCTTTGATCTGGTACTGGTACTCCCTGTATATAGCTCCTCATTGATCTGGTACTTGTACTCCCTGTATATAGCTCCACATTGATCTGGTACTTCCTGTATATAGCTCCACATTGATCTGGTACTTCCTGTATATAGCTCCACATTGATCTGGTACTGGTTCTCCCTGTATATAGCAGCACTTTGATCTGGTACTGGTACTCCCTGTATATAGCTCCTCATTGATCTGATACTGGTACTCCCTGTATATAGCAGCACATTGATCTGGTACTTCCTGTATATAGCAGCACATTGATCTGGTACTGGTTCTCCCTGTATATAGCAGCACATTGATCTGGTACTGGTTCTCCCTGTATATAGCTCCACATTGATCTGGTACTGGTACTCCCTGTATATAGCTCCACATTGATCTGGTACTTCCTGTATATAGCAGCACATTGATCTGGTACTGGTACTCCCTGTATATAGCTCCACATTGATCTGGTACTTCCTGTATATAGCAGCACATTGATCTGGTACTGGTACTCCCTGTATATAGCTCCACATTGATCTGGTACTGGTTCTCCCTGTATATAGCTCCACATTGATCTGGTACTTCCTGTATATAGCTCCACATTGATCTGGTACTGGTTCTCCCTGTATATAGCAGCACATTGATCTGATACTGGTACTCCCTGTATATAGCTCCACATTGATCTGGTACTGGTTCTCCCTGTATATAGCTCCTCATTGATCTGGTACTGGTACTCCCTGTATATAGCTCCACATTGATCTGGTACTGGTACTCCCTGTATATAGCTCCACATTGATCTGGTACTGGTTCTCCCTGTATATAGCAGCACATTGATCTGGTACTGGTACTCCCTGTATATAGCTCCACATTGATCTGGTACTGGTTCTCCCTGTATATAGCTCCACATTGATCTGGTACTGGTACTTCCTGTATATAGCTCCACATTGATCTGGTACTGGTACTTCCTGTATATAGCTCCACATTGATCTGGTACTGGTACTCCCTGTATATAGCTCCACATTGATCTGGTACTGGTACTCCCTGTATATAGCTCCACATTGATCTGGTACTTCCTGTATATAGCTCCTCATTGATCTGGTACTGTTACTCCCTGTATATAGCTCCACATTGATCTGGTACTTCCTGTATATAGCAGCACATTGATCTGGTACTGGTTCTCCCTGTATATAGCTCCACATTGATCTGGTACTTCCTGTATATAGCAGCACATTGATCTGGTACTTCCTGTATATAGCTCCTCATTGATCTGGTACTGGTTCTCCCTGTATATAGCAGCACATTGATCTGGTACTGGTTCTCCCTGTATATAGCTCCACATTGATCTGGTACTGGTACTTCCTGTATATAGCAGCACATTGATCTGGAAATGGTACTCCCTGTATATAGCTCCACATTGATCTGGTACTGGTACTTCCTGTATATAGCTCCACATTGATCTGGTACTGGTACTTCCTGTATATAGCAGCACATTGATCTGGTACTGGTACTTCCTGTATATAGCTCCACATTGATCTGGTACTGGTACTTCCTGTATATAGCAGCACATTGATCTGGTACTGGTCCTCCCTGTATATAGCAGCACATTGATCTGGTACTTCCTGTATATAGCTCCTCATTGATCTGGTACTCCCTGTATATAGCAGCACATTGATCTGGTACTGGTTCTCCCTGTATATAGCTCCACATTGATCTGGTACTTCCTGTATATAGCTCCTCATTGATCTGGTACTGGTTCTCCCTGTATATAGCTCCTCATTGATCTGGTACTGGTTCTCCCTGTATATAGCTCCACATTGATCTGGTACTGGTTCTCCCTGTATATAGCTCCACATTGATCTGGTACTTCCTGTATATAGCTCCACATTGATCTGGTACTGGTACTTCCTGTATATAGCAGCACATTGATCTGGTACTTCCTGTATATAGCTCCACATTGATCTGGTACTGGTACTCCCTGTATATAGCTGCACATTGATCTGGTACTGGTACTCCCTGTATATAGCTGCACATTGATCTGGTACTTCCTGTATATAGCTCCTCATTGATCTGGTACTGTTACTCCCTGTATATAGCTCCACATTGATCTGGTACTTCCTGTATATAGCTCCTCATTGATCTGGTACTGGTACTCCCTGTATATAGCAGCACATTGATCTGGTACTGGTACTCCCTGTATATAGCTCCACATTGATCTGGTACTTCCTGTATATAGCTCCTCATTGATCTGGTACTGTTACTCCCTGTATATAGCTCCACATTGATCTGGTACTTCCTGTATATAGCTCCTCATTGATCTGGTACTGGTACTCCCTGTATATAGCAGCACATTGATCTGGTACTTCCTGTATATAGCTCGACATTGATCTGGTACTGGTACTTCCTGTATATAGCTCCACATTGATCTGGTACTGGTACTCCCTGTATATAGCTCCACATTGATCTGATACTGGTACTCCCTGTATATAGCTCCACATTGATCTGATACTGGTACTCCCTGTATATAGCTCCACATTGATCTGATACTGGTACTCCCTGTATATAGCTCCACATTGATCTGGTACTAGTACTCCCTGTATATAGCTCCACATTGATCTGGTACTTCCTGTATATAGCAGCACATTGATCTGGTACTTCCTGTATATAGCTCCACATTGATCTGGTACTGGTACTCCCTGTATATAGCTGCACATTGATCTGGTACTGGTACTCCCTGTATATAGCTGCACATTGATCTGGTACTTCCTGTATATAGCTCCTCATTGATCTGGTACTGTTACTCCCTGTATATAGCTCCACATTGATCTGGTACTTCCTGTATATAGCTCCTCATTGATCTGGTACTGGTACTCCCTGTATATAGCAGCACATTGATCTGGTACTTCCTGTATATAGCTCCACATTGATCTGATACTGGTACTCCCTGTATATAGCTGCACATTGATCTGGTACTGGTACTCCCTGTATATAGCTGCACATTGATCTGGTACTTCCTGTATATAGCTCCTCATTGATCTGGTACTGTTACTCCCTGTATATAGCTCCACATTGATCTGGTACTTCCTGTATATAGCTCCTCATTGATCTGGTACTGGTACTCCCTGTATATAGCAGCACATTGATCTGGTACTGGTACTCCCTGTATATAGCTCCACATTGATCTGGTACTTCCTGTATATAGCTCCTCATTGATCTGGTACTGTTACTCCCTGTATATAGCTCCACATTGATCTGGTACTTCCTGTATATAGCTCCTCATTGATCTGGTACTGGTACTCCCTGTATATAGCAGCACATTGATCTGGTACTTCCTGTATATAGCTCCACATTGATCTGATACTGGTACTCCCTGTATATAGCTCCACATTGATCTGATACTGGTACTCCCTGTATATAGCTCCACATTGATCTGGTACTAGTACTCCCTGTATATAGCTCCACATTGATCTGGTACTTCCTGTATATAGCAGCACATTGATCTGGTACTGGTACTCCCTGTATATAGTTCCACATTGATCTGGTACTGGTTCTCCCTGTATATAGCTCCACATTGATCTGGTACTTCCTGTATATAGCAGCACATTGATCTGGTACTGGTACTCCCTGTATATAGCTGCACATTGATCTGGTACTTCCTGTATATAGCTCCTCATTGATCTGGTACTATTACTCCCTGTATATAGCTCCACATTGATCTGGTACTTCCTGTATATAGCTCCTCATTGATCTGGTACTGGTACTCCCTGTATATAGCAGCACATTGATCTGGTACTGGTACTCCCTGTATATAGCTCCACATTGATCTGGTACTGGTTCTCCCTGTATATAGCTCCACATTGATCTGATACTGGTACTTCCTGTATATAGCTCCACATTGATCTGGTACTGGTTCTCCCTGTATATAGCAGCACATTGATCTGGTACTGGTACTCCCTGTATATAGCTCCACATTGATCTGGTACTGGTTCTCCCTGTATATAGCTCCACATTGATCTGGTACTGGTACTCCCTGTATATAGCTCCACATTGATCTGGTACTGGTACTTCCTGTATATAGCAGCACATTGATCTGGTACTGGTTCTCCCTGTATATAGCTCCACATTGATCTGATACTGGTACTCCCTGTATATAGCTCCACATTGATCTGGTACTGGTACTTCCTGTATATAGCAGCACACCGCTCAATTATTGTGTATTGGATTCCTCTTGTGTTACTATTTTTAATTGTATTGATTTGATAGAACCTCAGTGTAAAACCAGCTCACAGGGTTGAACCGCCAGACCAACAGCCCCCTCTAGTGTCAGCTCTCATCTTGGAAAGTCTGTGTGTTCTAAAACATATATAATCATTTGTTTTGTGTTTATTCGTTTTCACACATGTACAAGTGTGTATGCATTCGCATGTGTTAATTAGAAATGTGTTTTTTTATTTTTTTATATCCCAACTCTGTCTGAAACCCCCTCAGAGAGAGTGGTCATGGGGAACTTAGGGTCAAGTGCTTTGCTCAAGGGCACATCGACAGTTTCTTTGACCTTGTCGACTCAGGGATTCGAACAAGCAACCGTTCGGTTACTGGCTCAACACTCTAACCGTTGGGCTACGTGTGTGTGTGTGTGTGTGTGTGTGTGTGTGTGTGTGTGTGTGTGTGTGTGTGTGTGTGTGTCCCCTTCTCCCGCAGTTGACCAGGAAGCAGACAAGTGCTGATGCGTCATTTTGACTGTGACCTTGGAGTTTGACCTTTGCACCACACTTCAGGTGTCCACATTCGTATGTTCAGGTTGCTTCCAGCAGAACTCGGCTATTTCAAACAAACGTCTGTGATTGCATATTCCCCAAAGACATTCGCTTGAAAAATGTGAAAAAATTACTGTTGTTTTTCCTTCTTGAGATACCGTAGCAACAACCTACCCAGAAACACTTCCTCAAAATAGGCTGAATTAATTAAGATAAAGATAAATTAAGAAAACAGTAATTCATTTTGACGTTTATGCCGAGGAGGTATTAGTTACGCAATTTCACGTCAAACTAAGATGTTTGGTGCAGTATTTCTGAAGTGGAAAAATGTGCATGAAAACTAGTCATCTCCCTTTGAATGACAACAAACACTTAATTGTAGAATTGTGTCCATAGTTCCAACTGCTACTAGGAATAGTAGTGTTGACCAATCGCTGACGAAGAGGTGTAGACTTCGGGTACTGAACTTCGACTTGTCTATAAAAAAAATTAAAAACTGTGTCCCCCGAACAGTAGAAAAAAACTGGTCGAACCTCGAAATGAACATTAAGCTCAAAACATATTGTAATCTGAGCACATAGACACACACTCACAGACACTGAGCACACAGACACACACTCACAGACACTGAGCACACAGACACACACTCACAGACACTGAGCACACAGACACACACTCACAGACACTGAGCACACAGACACACACTCACAGACACTGAGCACACAGACACACACTCACAGACACTGAGCACACAGACACACACTCACATACACTGAGCACACAGACACACACTCAGACACTGAGCACACAGACACACACTCACAGACACTGAGCACACAGACACACACACTTACAGCTACAGAGCACACAGACACACACTCACAGCTACAGAGCACACAGACACACACACTTACAGCTACAGAGCACACAGACACACACTCACAGACACTGAGCACACAGACACACACTTACAGCTACAGAGCACACAGACACACACTTACAGCTACAGAGCACACAGACACGCACTCACGGACACTGAGCACACAGACACGCACTCACGGACACTGAGCACACAGACACGCACTCACGGACACTGAGCACACAGACACGCACTCACGGACACTGAGCACACAGACACGCACTCACGGACACTGAGCACACAGACACGCACTCACGGACACTGAGCACACAGACACGCACTCACGGACACTGAGCACACAGACACACACGCTTACAGCAACAGAGCACACAGACACACACTCACGGACACTGAGCACACAGACACACACTCACAGACACTGAGCACACAGCCACACACAATTACAGCTACAGAGCACACAGACACACACTCACAGACAATGAGCACACAGACACACACTCACAGACACTGAGCACACAGACACACACAATTACAGCTACAGAGCACACAGACACACACTCACAGACACTGAGCACACAGAAACACACTCACGGACACTGAGCACACAGACACACACTCACGGACACTGAGCACACAGACACACACTCACAGACTGTTGTAATTTTAATGTGTTACAGAGTTAATTTTTAAGTTTATTCTTTGAGCTGTATCTAAAGATATTTCTTTAGATTTATTTGCATATGTAATTGTATTGGGTTGTGTTGATTTACGCTTTTTGACTGCAAGTCCCAGAATGCCTTGCGAGAGGAATGATAGAGAACGCGTCAATTATGTGCAGGTGCAGTTGATTTGGGCTGACTTTCAGATAGCATCTTACCTGCATTGCTCTATACCAAAACAAAGTTGTTAAATGTAACGTGAACAAGTATTATTACTAAAAGAAGCTTTCATACTTGAATGAGTATTTGTGCAAACTTTTAACTTGTACTATATGAAATGGGTAAAACAGTGTTTAAACATTATTAAAGTGATCAGTGTTCCATTATTAAAGTGACCAGTGTTCCATTATTAAAGTGACTAGTGTTCCATTATTAAAGTGACCAGTGTTCCATTATTAAAGTGACCAGTGTTCCATTATTAAAGTGACCAGTGTTCCATTATTATAGTGACCAGTGTTCCATTATTAAAGTGACCAGTGTTCCATTATTAAAGGGACCAGTGATCCATTATTAAAGTGACCAGTGTTCCATTATTAAAGTGACCAGTGTTCCATTATTAAAGTGACCAGTGTTCCATTATTAAAGGGACCAGTGTTCCATTATTAAAGGGACCAGTGTTCCATTATTAAAGGGACCAGTGTTCCATTATTAAAGGGACCAGTGTTCCATTATTAAAGGGACCAGTGTTCCATTATTAAAATGACCAGTGTTCCATGTATATAGCGCAGCAGCCTCTAGGGTGCAGGGTTGACTGGCCGGGTGATAGCTGGCTAATGACAGTGACTAAATTCAGGGCAGGGTACTGGGTGGAGGCCGGCTAGTAATATCTATTTTAATAGTCTGATGGCCTTGAGATAGAAGCTGTTTTTCAGTCTCTCGGTCCCAGCTTTGATGCACCAGTACTGACCTCGCCTTCTGGATGATAGTGAGGTGAACAGGCTGTGGCTCGGGTGGCTGAGGTCCTTGATGATCTTGGCCTTCCTGTGACATCGTGTGTTATAGATGTCTTGGAGGGCAGGCAGTGTGCCCCCGGTGATGCGTTGGGGCAGACCGCACCACCCTCTGGAGAGGGTTGCGGACGGTGCAGTTGCCGTTCCAGGCGGGTGATACAGCCCGACAGGAAGCTCTCAATGGTTCATCTGTAAAAGTGTGTAAGGGTCTTATGGGCCAAGCTGACTTTCTTCAGCCTCCTGAGGTTGAAGAGATGCTGTTGAGCCTTATTCACCACACTGTCTATATGGATGGACCATTTCAGATTGTCAGTGATGTGAACAATGTTTTTGTGTTATTTCTTACATTATTAGCCCAGAATGTATTTTTGCATTATTACAAACAGCTGGAAAATAACTTTTGGATATCAGAGCAGCAGTAACTCACAAGCACTTCGATTAGAAATGCGACTTTCCTGAATTCGATCCTTTGTTTGGCCTCCTTAAGGCGATTTAACTTATCCCAGAGGCTGCTCCAAGAGGTATTCGGAGTGGACTTTTAGTCCGACTCAGGAGGCGTGCACACCATCCACTGCTTCAGAGTATATTACTCGCTAATGTTCAGTCTCTGGACAAGCTCAGGGCGAGGATCTCCTTCCAGAGAGACATCAGGGACAATAACATACTCTGTTTCACAGACGTCCATACAGACAGCTGGGTTCTCAGAGTGCTTTATCTTTAATGAGCAGGCTGTGATCCTCTAATTAAGGGTGGCGTTAAGGGTGGCACCTCTGAGCTCTCGGTTTCATCTTGATATTATTCTGGAATTAGAGGAGAGGTGGAGTGGAGGAGGCTGGGTTTATGCAATCTCACTTCAAAGCTCAAATGAGAAAGACACACACACACACATAGTCTTGCGCAGCCAACCTTGTGGGGACATACAATTCAGTCCCATTCAAAATCCTATTTTCCCTAACACCTTACCCTAAATCTAACCCTAGCTCCTAACCCTAACACTAATTCTAACCTTAACCCTAAACCCCTATAATTAGCATTTGAGCTTGTGGGAACCAATAAAATATCCCCAGTTGGTCAAATTCTGGTTTGTTTACTATTCTTGTGGGGACTTCTGGTCCCCACAAGTATAGTTAAATACGTCCACAGTGAAGTGTGTGTGTGTGTGTGTGTGCCACATCATAATCAAATCATAGCTGTGTCAGTGATGGCGGAAATGTGGTCCTCTTTTACTGTTCAAATTGAAATAGGTTTTTGTGGGATGTATTATCAAGTCTATGTTGTGTGACGTTGATGGGAGTAATTATCAAATCTTAACACGATACACAACAGAGGAAAAAGACAGAAAGTAAGCAGTATGAATGTTTATTATTATTTATTAACTTGTTTGATTAAATCCCAGTGTTGATGTACATTTGTTAATTCATCAATCAATAAATCAATCAATAAAATGTAAGTTTCTTTTACATTAACAGTTGTCACAAAGAACTTTACAGGAACCTGGCCTACACCACAAAGAGCTTTACAGTAACCTGGCCTACACCACAAAGAACTTTACAGGAACCTGGCCTACACCACAAAGAGCTTTACAGTAACCTGGCCTACACCACAAAGAACTTTACAGTAACCTGGCCTACACCACAAAGAGCTTTACAGTAACCTGGCCTACACCACAAAGAGCTTTACAGTAACCTGGCCTACACCACAAAGAGCTTTACAGTAACCTGGCCTACAGCACAAAGAGCTTTACAGTAACCTGGCCTACAGCACAAAGAGCTTTACAGTAACCTGGCCTACAGCACAAAGAGCTTTACAGTAACCTGGCCTACAGCACAAAGAGCTTTACAGTAACCTGGCCTACACCACAAAGAGCTTTACAGTAACCTGGCCTACACCACAAAGAGCTTTACAGGAACCTGGCCTACACCACAAAGAGCTTTACAGTAACCTGGCCTACACCACAAAGAGCTTTACAGTAACCCAGCTTAGACCACAAAGAGCTTTACAGTAATCTAACAGGATAGATTAAAAGAAAAGAAAGTTAGAATACCCATAATTTCATCACTCAACACAACCTCCAAGTTTAATAAATGAAATGCATCATTTCAGAAGAGTTTCTGTCCAACACCATCAAGTAGTCTTTTGTTGGTCAGAATTGTTTTATTCAGCAGCCTTCTGATTAGCAACAAGCAACAGATCCCATCTAGTGGGTCAGGGAGTGACAAGGTTGTTACACTTTGGACAACACAGAGTGTGATAGCCCCAGAAGTAGATGCCCACATAGCTAATCCGCATGAGAAAAATATGCAAATCCTCAAGAAACCCCAATCAAGATATTCATTGATCGACTGATTGTAGAAGTGTGGTGGTCGTTATCCCAACTAGCAGAGCGAGGACTGTAAGTGCTACAGGCTGAGCGGAATTCATAGCCCTGTTTCTGTTGCAGAGACTTCCCTCACAGCAGGACACAGAACCAGAGTCAGAACCGGAACCACACATACTCCTGGAGACACAGCCTCGAAGAGTCACAGACCGACCATTACTTGCTGTCACTACAGAGAAAATATTACATTAGATTTTTTTTAAATATTGTCAAAAACAATACAATATGAATGAAATTTACAGAGATAATTCAAATAAACCTAACATTTCTTATGACTGTATTCATTACACAAGGACCAAAGTATAGCATGAACACAACCAAACACACTAATTGTATGTACTGTACCTGTGTCATTAAGACAGTGATCCTGAACTCCCTGGCAGGTCACAGCCTGATTACAAACCTCATCTTCTGGATCGGTGCAAGAAAAACACTGAAGTCCATTGTGGGGGTCGTCTGGAGAAACAACAGGACAACTCATGTAAGGATCAGACAACTAAAAATAATCTAATTCAACAAAGAACAATGGAGTTCAAAGTTCAGAAGAATACTGACCAGAGAAAGTGTCACTGTTGCAGCCAGATGAGTTGCAGCACGAAGAAGTGAATTGATGGAAACCGATATTCAAAGACATTTTGGGGCTTGACTGACAAAAATGGTCATCCATGCATCCCTTCACGATCCTCTCATTGATACTTGAGTTTGAAACTGAAAGGTAAAAGATAAAAAATAAAATGATTCATAACAATGGTAAGACAGTACTAGAGAAGGTATACTCAGTGCTGGATGAGACAATGCCAAGAGTGTGCAAAGCTGTCATCAAGGCAAATGGTGGCTACTTTGAAGAATCTCAAATGTACAACATATTTCAATTTGTTTAACACTTTTTTTGGTTACTACATGATTCCATATGTGTTATTTCATAGTTTTGTTGTCTTCACTATTATTCTACCCTTGAATGAGTAGGTGTGTCCAAACTTTTGACTAGTACTGTAAGTATTCACACCCCTGAGTCCATACTTTGTAGAAGGACCTTTGGCAGCGATTAGAGCTGTGAGTCTTTCTGGGTAAATCTCTACTAAGAGCTTTCCACACCTGGATTGTGCAACATTTGACCATTATGTTTTTCAAAATTCTTCAAGTTCTGTCAAATTGGTTGTTGATCATTGCTAGATAACCATTTTCAGGTCTTGCTATAGATTTTCAAGTGGATTTAAGTCAAAACTGGCCACTCAGGAACATTCGCCATCTTCTTGGTAAGCAACTCCAGTGTAGATGTGGTCTTGTGTTTTTAGGTTATTGTCCTGCTGAAAGGTGAATTCATCTCCCAGTGTCTGGTGGAAAGCAGACTGAACCAGGTTTTGCTCTAGGATTTTGCCTGTGCTTATCCTGAAAAACTCCCCAGTCCTTAACAATTACAAGTGTCATGACTGGCCTGTTCGGGTTACCGTGGATCCTACAGAGATACCTCTCACACTCACCAGGGGGGTATGGAAGTGGGAGGTTTAATGACATCCATTGTAAATCGTTGTTGACAAAAATGCACCAAAGTGTGCTTTTCTCTGTTTTGAAATCCCCATTTTGTGTAAAATGTGTCATATTGTGTTGGCCCGCTAGGGACCCGTGTGTTTGTGTATCTTATATTATAATTTCAGCTTGTTAGTAAATAAGTAATCAACTAAATTTGTGTGGTACGGACTTATTTAGTGGGACTCGGGTTTGTGCAGATTCCAGGATTATGCCACATTCAGAATGCGACTATAGAGGAAATTAATTAATTGGTGACTGTTGTGAAATCGATATTCTGATATTCTTTGAGTTAATTTGGAAAATAGAAACTCAACAAAGCCAAACTTTCCCATGGTGCCCCCGGTTAATGAGTTAATAATTGCCTGATTCATTTAATCACGTAATTATAAACCGTTAATCATTCGATGAGCAGCAGTCGTCACATTAATCAATACAACGTTACGACACAAGCATACACATAACATGATTCAGCCACCACTATGCTTGAAAATACGGAAAGTGATATTCAGTAATATGTTGTATTGGATTTGCCCCAAACATTTAACTTTGTATGCTGGACAAAAATAGAATTGCTTTGTAAATTTTTTTACAGTATTTCTTTAGTGGCATGTTGCAAATAGGGGGCATGTTTTGGATTATTTTTTTTATTCTGTACAGGCTTCCTTCTTTTTACTCTGTCAATTAGCAACTTCAATGTTGTTGATCCATCCCCAGTTTTCTCTTATCACAGTCATCAAACTCTGTAACTGTTTGAAAGTCACCATTGGCCTCATGGTGAAATCCCTGAGCGGTTTCCTTCCTCTACGGCAACTGAGTTAGGAAGGACACCTGTACCTTTGTAGTGACTGGGTGTATTGATACACCATTCAAAGTGTAATTAATTACTTCACCATACTCAAAGGAATATTCATTGTCTGCTGTTTTACCCATCTACTAATAGATGCTCTTCTTAGTGAGGCATTAGAAAACCTCCCTGATAACTGTTGTTGAAAAAAACTCAACATTTAATCCATTTTAAATTCAGGCTGTAACACATCAAAATGTGGAAAAAGTCAAGGGGTGTGAATAGTTTCTGAAGGTACTAACTCACTTATTATAATAATTAATGAAAACATAATCAATGAAAACAATTCCAGTCACAGATTTTTTTGAGTTTTAACTTACCAACGTTGGGGTTGGTTGCTGTACGGTCTTTTCCCCAGCGGATATCAATGTCAACGTCCCAAATGCTAAAATGGATGCGTCCTCTGTCATTAACAACTACAATGTCAAAAGTCAAACAAAGGGGATATTTCAAAACATGTGACAAGTTAATTAATACCACTTTTACTATGTCCATTCAAATGTACAATGCAAATTATTCACGCAAGTAGTCAAAGTGCAGTCTCAAGAGGTTTTCTCTGGCTTAGATAAAATGATATGTTTAATTAATCTTACCGGAGGATTGCAGAGAGCTGCTGGAGTTTGTGGAACACACTTGTCCATCACTGCAGGTCTCCAGGGTTTGTTCTAAGCAGTGGGTGTCTGCTGGATCTTTACAGGTGAAACACTGCAGAGCGGCTGAACAAGAGACGGCTACAAGAAACATTAATGTACAGTCACCAGACCTGGGTTCAAATCATATTTAAAATAATTTTAATTACTTTCACAATTCACATACATTTCAATTTAAAATATTTGGATATGATTAATTAGAATATACAAGTGAAACGTATCGGCATGTATTACAAAATACTCAAACATACAAATATTTAAAGACTGTAAATATTTAAATATATTTGAACCCAGGTCTGTTTGGTCCTAGTGTTATTTGAGATCACATATTTGGAAACAAGAATTTGAGAATTGTTTCAAATAGTAGGATATTTATAGGACATTTTTTTTAATATACTTTCAAATACTTTTAATTTATGAAGTTTATTCGGCACCAATATTATTTGAAAATACTCAAATATACAAGAATAGAAGAATTTAAATAACAAATACTTAATTACACAGGTATTTGAACCTAAGTCTGAAAGTAACACAATTGTCTTATTACAACATATAACTAACCAAATGAAAGATGTAGAATATATTACCAATGCAGAGCAGCATACAAGCCAGTAAGAGAACGATGGTGTGTTTCATTCTGAGTTGGAAGCAACGATTACCAGTACAACTAATGCCTGTTTCCAGGACCTTATATAATGTGTAGTCACAAAAGAGTGAAAGACAAAATGGAAAACAATAAGAATGATGTGTCAATCAATCTTTGTTTGTTCCTGGGGGCATTGCAATCACAATCTACCCGGAATATTTACCACACAGACATTGTCACCATGTTAAAATCCACCTAACTCCTCGCTCCCACCCTTTTCCCAGAACCTACCAGTATATCACATTCACATTTCCTTCAGGCTCAGACAAAGACAGTTGAGAAATATGATACTGCACAGAACAAAAGGAGAATATTGCATGTCATGTTATCGTTGCATGCCTTAACATGTTCCCAGTATATTCAATTGCTGAAATATTGTGTGTTTGTGCATGATGAGTATCAGTATGTGTTTTGAGTCATTGTTCAGGCATACAATGTGTTTTTAATCCTCTCCATACTAGGTAAAGACGTTCTAAAAGACTGGACATCTGTTGACTAAAAGACTGGACATCTACGGTCTAAAAGACTGGACATCTGGACCCTTCAGTCAGCTCTCCTGACTCCGTGACCCTTCAGTCAGCTCTCCTCTCCCCCTGCCCTTCAGTCAGCTCTCCTGACTCCGTGACCCTTCAGTGAGCTCTCCTGACTCCGTGACCCTTCAGTGAGCTCTCCTGACTTCGTGACCCTTCAGTCAGCTCTCCTGACTTCATGACCCTTCAGTCAGCTCTCCTGACTTCATGACCCTTCAGTCAGCTCTCCTGACTCCGTGACCCTTCAGTCAGCTCTCCTGACTCCGTGACCCTTCAGTCAGCTCTCCTCTCCCCCTGCCCTTCAGTGAGCTCTCCTGACTCCGTGACCCTTCAGTCAGCTCTCCTGACTCCGTGACCCTTCAGTCAGCTCTCCTGACTCCGTGACCCTTCAGTCAGCTCTCCTGACTTCGTGAGGTAGCAGCAAGATCACAGCAAACCTACCAAACAATTCAACCTCATCACTTTACCCAGCTGTTTATGACATCTGTTCATTCAGGTTTAGATAGGAATAAAACACTGAATACCATTACTATCTACTGGATACCATTACTATCTACTGGATACCATTACTATCTACTGGATACCATTACTATCTACTGGATACCATCACTATCTACTGGATACCACTACTATCTACTGGATACCACTACTATCTACTGGATACCATTACTATCTACTGGATACCATTACTATCTACTGGATACCACTACTATCTACTGGATACCACTACTATCTACTGGATACCACTACTATCTACTGGATACCATTACTATCTACTGGATACCACTACTATCTACTGGATACCACTACTGTGGTACTTCATGTTTCATCTGTTTTTCTGCATCCTCTCTTTCTATTTCTCTTTCTCTCTCTCGCTATCTCTCTCTCTTTTTCTATCTCTCTCTATTTCTACCTCTCTGTTTCTCTTTGTCTCAGTCTCTCTGCCAGTCTCAGGAGGAGTTGAATCCTGAGTTACCCTCTCCCTATAATCTCTCTCTCTCTCTCTCTCTCTCTCTCTCCCTCTCTCTCTCGCTCTCTCTCTCTCTCATCTCTTTCTATTTAAATTCAATTCAAAGAGCTTTATTGGCATGGAAACGTGTTTACATTGCCAAAGCAAATGGAACAGACAATAAACAAAAAGGGAAATAAACAAGGGAAATCAGAAATTAACAGTAAACATTACACTCACAAAAGTTTAAAAATAATATAAATTTCTAATGTATTATTGGCCATGTACAGTGTTGTAAAAATGTGCAAGTGGTTCATCTCTCACTCTATCCTCTATAATCTCCCCATCATCTCTCTGTATAATCTCTCTCTGTCATCTCTCTTTGTCTCTCATATCTCTCTCTCTATCACCTATCTCTCTATCGTATCTCTCTATCATCTCTGTATTGTCTCTCTCTATCATCTCTCTCTCTATCATCTATATATCTTTCTCTATATCATCTATAGATCTTTCTCTCTATCACCTCTCTCTATCATCTCTATCTCTATCATCTATATATCTTTCTCTCTATCATCTATAGATCTTTCTATCTATCATCTCTCTCTATCACCTATCTCTCTATCACCTCTGTATTGTCTCTCTCTATCATCTCTTTATCTCTATCATCTATATATCTTTCTCTATATCATCTCTTTCTATTATCTCTCTCTCTCTATCATCAATCTTTCATCTCTCTCACTCTCTCTCTCTTTCTCTCTATAATCTCTATCATCTATCTATACAGTGCCTTGCGAAAGTATTCGGCCCCCTTGAACTTTGCGAACTTTTGCCACATTTCAGGCTTCAAACATAAAGATATAAAACTGTATTTTTTTGTGAAGAATCAACAACAAGTGGGACACAATCATGAAGTGGAACGACATTTATTGGATATTTCAAACTTTTTTAACAAAACAAAAACTGAAAAATTGGGCGTGCAAAATTATTCAGCCCTTTTACTTTCAGTGCAGCAAACTCTCTCCAGAAGTTCAGTGAGGATCTCTGAATGATCCAATGTTGACCTAAATGACTAATGATGATAAATACAATCCACCTGTGTGTAATCAAGTCTCCGTATAAATGCACCTGCACTGTGATAGTCTCAGAGGTCCGTTAAAAGCGCAGAGAGCATCATGAAGAACAAGGAACACACCAGGCAGGTCCGAGATACTGTTGTGAAGAAGTTTAAAGCCGGATTTGGATACAAAAAGATTTCCCAAGCTTTAAACATCCCAAGGAGCACTGTGCAAGTGATAATATTGAAATGGAAGGAGTATCAGACCACTGCAAATCTACCAAGACCTGGCAGTCCCTCTAAACTTTCAGCTCATACAAGGAGAAGACTGATCAGAGATGCAGCCAAGAGGCCCATGATCACTCTGGATGAACTGCAGAGATCTACAGCTGAGGTGGGAGACTCTGTCCATAGGACAACAATCAGTCGTATATTGCACAAATCTGGCCTTTATGGAAGAGTGGCAAGAAGAAAGCCATTTCTTAAAGATATCCATAAAAAGTGTTGTTTAAAGTTTGCCACAAGCCACCTGGGAGACACACCAAACATGTGGAAGAAGGTGCTCTGGTCAGATGAAACCAAAATTGAACTTTTTGGCAACAATGCAAAACGTTATGTTTGGCGTAAAAGCAACACAGCTCATCACCCTGAACACACCATCCCCACTGTCAAACATGGTGGTGGCAGCATCATGGTTTGGGCCTGCTTTTCTTCAGCAGGGACAGGGAAGATGGTTAAAATTGATTGGAAGATGGATGGAGCCAAATACAGGACCATTCTGGAAGAAAACCTGATGGAGTCTGCAAAAGACCTGAGACTGGGATGGAGATTTGTCTTCCAACAAGACAATGATCCAAAACATAAAGTAAAATCTACAATGGAATGGTTCAAAAATAAACATATCCAGGTGTTATAATGGCCAAGTCAAAGTCCAGACCTGAATCCAATCGAGAATCTGTGGAAAGAACTGAAAACTGCTGTTCACAAATGCTCTCCATCCAACTTCACTGAGCTCGAGCTGTTTTGCAAGGAGGAATGGGAAAAAAATGTCAGTCTCTCAATGTGCAAAACTGATAGAGACATACCCCAAGCGACTTACAGCTGTAATCGCAGCAAAAGGTGGCGCTACAAAGTATTAACTTAAGGGGGCTGAATAATTTTGCACGCCCAATTTTTCAGTTTTTGATTTGTTAAAAAAGTTTGAAATATCCAATAAATGTCGTTCCACTTCATGATTGTGTCCCACTTGTTGTTGATTCTTCACAAAAAAATACAGTTTTATATCTTTATGTTTGAAGCCTGAAATGTGGCAAAAGGTCGCAAAGTTCAAGGGGGCCGAATACTTTCGCAAGGCACTGTATATATATCATATATTTATATTCTCTCTCTCTCTCTCTATTATCTCTCTCTCTCTCTATCATCTCTCTCTATCATCTATATATCTTTCTCTATATCCTCTCTCTTTCTATTACCTCTCTATCATCTATATATATTTTTCTCTATCACCTCTCTCAATCATATTTATCTCTCTATCATCTATCTATCTCTCTCTCTATCATCTCTCTCGACCATCTATATATCATTCTCTCTATCATAGATCTCTATCATCTATCTCTGTCAACTGAATTCAAATCAATTCAAGGGGCTTTATTGGCATGGGAAACATATGTTAACAATGCTAAAGCAAGTGAGGTAGGAAATAGACAAAAGTGAAATAAACAATAAAAATTAACAGTAAACATTACACATACAGAAGTTCCAAAACAATAAAGACATTACAAATGTCATATTATATATATATACAGTGTTGTAACAATGTACAAATGGTTAAAGGACACAAGATAAAATAAATAAGCATAAATATGGGTTGTATTTACAATGGTGTTTGTTCTTCACTGGTTGACCTTTTCTTGAGGCAACAGGTCACAAATCTTGCTGCTGTGATGGCACCCAGTAGATATGGGAGTTTATCAAAATCGGGTTTGTTTTCGAATTCTTTGTGGATCTGTGTAATGTGAGGGAAATATGTTTCTCTAATATGGTCGTAGATTTGGTAGGAGGTCAGGAAGCGCAGCTCAGTTTCCACCTCATTTTGTGGGCAGTGTGTACATAGCCTGTCTTCTTTTGAGAGCCAGGTCTGCTTACGGTGGCCTTTCTCAATAGCAAGGCATTGCTCACTGAGTCTGTACATAGTCAAAGATTTCCTTAATTTTGGGTCAGTCACAGTGGTCAGGTATTCCTCCACTGTGTACTCTCTGTTTAGGGCCAAATAGCATTCTAGTTTGCTCTGTTTTTTATTAATTCTTTCCAATGTTTCAAGTAATTATCTTTTTGTTTTCTCGTGATTTGGTTGGGTCTAATCTTGTTGCTGTCCTGGGGCTCTGTGGGGTGTGTTTGTGTTTGTGTTTGTGAACAGAGCCCCAGGACCAGCTTGCTTAGGGGACTATTCTCCAGGTTCATCTCTCTGTAGGTGATTGTCACGTCCTGACTTTAGTTCCTTTTTATGTCTCTGTTTTAGTTTGGTCAGGGCGTGAGTTGGGGTGGGCATTCTAGGTTTTTGTTCTAGGTTTTGTATTTCTGTGTTTGGCCTGGTATGGTTCTCAATCATGGTTCTCAATCAGAGGCAGCTGTCGATCGCTGTCTCTGATTGAGAACCATACTTAGGCAGCCTGTTTTCCCACTATGATTTGTGGGTAGTTATTTTCTGTTTAGTGTTTTTGTTGCACCTTGCAGAACTGTTCGTTTGTCGGTTTGTTGTTTTTGTTCCAGTATTCATCTTTATTTAAATCATTATGAATACGTACCCCGCTGCTCTTTCGTCCTCTTCTCCTTCACCCGACGACAATCGTTACAGAACTACCCACCAACAACGGACCAAGCAGCGTGGCGAAAAGGAGGAATGGACATGGGAGGACATTCTGGACGGGAAGGGATCCTACACATGGGAGGAGATCCTGGCTGGAAGGGATCGCCTCCCATGGGAACAGGTGGAGGCAGCCAGGAGAGCGGAGGCAGCAGGAAAAGGGAACCGGCGATACGAGGGAACACGGCTGGCAAGGAAGCCCGAGAGGCTTTTTGGGAGGGTGCACACGGCGGAGTGTGGCAGAGTCGGGTTGGAGACCTGAGCCAACTCCCCGAGCTTACCGTGGTGGGCGTCATACTGGTCAGGCACCGTGTTATGCGATGGAGCGCACGGTGTCCCCAGGACGCGTTCTTAGCCCTGTGCTCTACATCCCAGCTCCCCGCATCTGCTGGGCTAGGGTGAGGATCCAGCCAGGGCAGATGGTGCCAGCCCTGCTCTCCAGACAGACAGTGCGTCTCCTCGGGCCAGGATATCCTGCGTCGGCTCTGCACACTGTGTCTCCCGTGTGTCTACACAGCCCAGTGCGTCCTGTGGCTGCGCCCTGCACGTGCCGGGGTAAAATCACAATTCAGCCAGGACGGGTTGTGCAGGCCCTTAGTTCGAGACCTCCAGTGCGCCTCCATGGCCCAGTCTATCCTGCGCCTCCTCCGAGGACCAGGCTGTCTCTCCGTCTCCTCCCTCCAGGTTCTCCCGCCTGGCCGGCGCTTCCAGAGTCTCCCTCCTGTCCGGAGCTGCCAGAGCCGCCCGTCAGTCAGGAGCTGCCAGAGTCGCCCGGTGGCGGATGGTCTCCTGAGGGATCTCCTCCCAGAACCTGGACTAAAGCATCCGCCAACTCCTGGACAGTCTGTGGTGCAGCGTGGAGTTGGTGGATGGAGCGAGACATGATGTCCCAGATGTGCTCAATTGGATTCAGGTCTGGGGAACGGGCGGGCCAGTCCATAGCATCAATGCCTTCCTTTTGCAGGAACTGCTGACACACTCCAGCCACATGAGGTCTAGCATTGTCTTGCATTAGGAGGAACCCAGGGCCAACCGCACCAGCATATGGTCTCACAAGGGGTCTGAGGATCTCATCTCGGTACCTAATGGCAGTCAGGCTACCTCTGGCGAGCACATGGAGGGCTGTGCGGCCCCCCAAAGAAATGCCACCCCACACCATGACTGACCCACCGCCAAACCGGTCATGCTGGAGGATGTTGCAGGCAGCAGAACGTTCTCCACGGCGTCTACAGATTGTCACGTCTGTCACATGTGCTCAGTGTGAACCTGCTTTCATCTGTGAAGAGCACAGGGCGCAAGTGGAGAATTTGACAATCTTGGTGTTCTCTGGCAAATGCCAAACATCCTGCACGGTGTTGGGCTGTAAGCACAACCCCCACCTCTGGACGTCGGGCCACCCTCATAGAGTCTGTTTCTGACCGTTTGAGCAGACACATGCACATTTGTGGCCTGCTGGAGGTCATTTTGCAGGGCTCTGGCAGTGTTCCTCCTGCTCCTCCTTGCACAAATGCAGAGGTAGCGGTCCTGCTGCTGGGTTGTTGCCCTCCTACGGCCTCCACGTCTCCTGATGTACTGGCCTGTCTCCTGGTAGCGCCTCCATGCTCTGGACACTACGCTGACAGACACAGCAAACCTTCTTGCCACAGCTCGCATTGATGTTCCATCCTGGATGAGCTGCACTACCTGAGCCACTTGTGTGGGTTGTAGACTCCGTCTCATGCTACCACTGGAGTGAAAGCACCGCCAGCATTCAAATGTGACCAAAACATCAGCCAGGAAGCATAGGAACTGAGAAGTGGTTTGTGGTTACCACCTGCAGAACCACTCCTTTATTGGGGGTGTTTTGCTAATTGCCTATCATTTCCACCTGTTGTCTATTCCATTTGCACAACAGCATGTGAAATGTATTGTCAATCAGTGTTGCTTCCTAAGTGGACAGTTTGATTTCACAGAAGTGTGATTGACTTGGAGTTACATTGTGTTGTTTAAGTGTTCCCTTTATTTTTTTGAGCAGTGTATATCATCTCTCTCTATCATCTCTCAATTCAATTCAATTCAACTCTATCACATTCTCTCTATCAACTATATCTCTCTATCCATCATCTCTCTGTATCATCGCTCTCTGTCATCTCTCTCTGTTTATCATCTCGCTCTCTCTCTATCATCTCTATCATCTATCTCTCTTTCGCTCTATCATCTCTATCATATCTCTCTCTATCGTATCTCTCTATCATCTCTGTATTGTCTCACTGTCATCTCTCTCTCTCTCTCTCTCTAGCAGGGAGAGTCAACTCTAGAGGTTAATATGTAATGGGAGAGTCAACTCTATAGGTTAATATGTAATGGGAGAGTCAACTCTAGAGGTTAATATGTAATGGGAGAGTCAACTCTAGAGGTTAATATGTAATGGGAGAGTCAACTCTAGAGGTTAATATTTAATGGGAGAGTCATCTCTAGAGGTTAATATGTAATGGGAGAGTCATCTCTAGAGGTTAATATGTAATGGGAGAGTCAACTCTAGAGGTTAATATTTAATGGGAGAGTCATCTCTAGAGGTTAATATGTAATGGGAGAGTCAACTCTAGAGGTTAATATGTAATGGGAGAGTCATCTCTAGAGGTTAATATGTAATGGGAGAGTCATCTCTAGAGGTTAATATGTAATGGGAGAGTCAACTCTAGAGGTTAATATGTAATGGGAGAGTCAACTCTAGAGGTTAATATGTAATGGGAGAGTCAACTCTAGAGGTTAATATGTAATGGGAGAGTCCTCTCCACTGAGTGTGGTGAGCTACAGTGTCCTTGTAGCTTTGTGTGTATGTGCTGTACGTACAGGGCGTTCGGAAAGTATTCAGACCCCTTCACTTTTCCACATTTTGTTACATTACAGCCTTATTATAAAATTGATTAAATAAATGTTTTCCTTATCAGTCTACACACAATACCCCATAATGACATCACAATACCCCATAATGACATCACAATACCCCATAATGACATCACAATACCCCATAATGACATCACAATACCCCATAATAACAAAGCGAAAACAGGAGTAACTTATTTCCTTTAAAAAATATTTTATAGTTTTTTTTTTGCTTTGTCCTTATGGGGTATTGTGTGTATCTGAACACATATTAACATAGGGAGGTTTCATTACATCCATTACCTCAACATTCAAATGACTCCTACTGCACTGTGATCACAGGAGAACATTCAAATGACTCCTACTGTGCTGTGATCACAGGAGAACATTCAAATGACTCCTACTGTGCTGTGATCACAGGAGAACATTCAAATGACTCCTACTGCACTGTGATCACAGGAGAACATTCAAATGACTCCTACTGTGCTGTGATCACAGGAGAACATTCAAATGACTCCTACTGTGCTGTGATCACAGGAGAACATTCAAATGACTCCTACTGCGCTGTGATCACAGGAGAACATTCAAATGACTCCTACTGTGCTGTGATCACAGGAGAACATTCAAATGACTCCTACTGTGCTGTGATCACAGGAGAACATTCAAATGACTCCTACTGCACTGTGATCACAGGAGAACATTCAAATGTTTTGATTTTCGCTTAGACGTTGTAGTGTCCTTTAAGGTTCTTCTCCACACTGAGTGATCATCTTGTTGTGTAATACCACTGACTAACTGGGTGTTCGTTGTAAATGAATGGGAGTGTGGTTCTATCGTCGTCATTGTCCTTATACTGTAATATCTAATAATGTAATAACTAATACTTTAATAACTACAACTGTTATAAATAAAACGTTAATAACTAATAATGTTATAACGAATACTGTTATATTAACCTAGTGGTATAGGAACCCAGTGGTATAGGAACCCAGTGGTATAGGAACCCAGTGGTATAGGAACCCAGTTGTATAGGAACCCAGTGGTATAGGAACCCAGTGGTATAGGAACCCAGTGGTATAGGAACCCAGTGGTATAGGAACCCAGTGGTATAGGAACCCAGTGGTATAGGAACCCAGTGGTATAGGAACCCAGTGGTATAGGAACCCAGTGATATAGGAACCCAGTGGTATATGAACCCAGTGGTATAGGAACCCAGTGGTATAGGAACCCAGTGGTATAGGAACCCAGTGTTTTAGGAACCCAGTGTTTTAGGAACCCAGTGGTATAGGAACCCAGTGTTATATTAACCTAGTGGTATAGGAACCCAGTGGCATAGGAACCCAGTGGTATATTATCCTAGTGATATATGAACCCAGTGGTATAGGAACCCAGTGATATGGGAACCCAGTGGTATATGAACCCAGTGGTATAGGAACCCAGTAGTATATGAACCCAGTGGTATAGGAACCCAGTGGTATAGGAACCCAGTGGTATAGGAACCCAGTGGTATAGGAACCCAGTGTTATATTAACCTAGTGTTATAGGAACCCAGTGGTATATTAACCTAGTGGTATAGGAACCCAGTGTTATAGGAGACATGTGGTATAGGAACCCTGTGTTATATTAACCTAGTGGTTAAGGAACCCAGTGGTATAGGAACCCAGCAGTATAGGAACCCTGTGTTATAGGAACCCAGTGATATAGGAACCCAGTGTTGTATTAACCTAGTGGTATAGGAACCCAGTGATATATTAACCTAGTGGTATAGGAACCCAGTGGTATAGGAACCCAGTGGTATAGGAACCCAGTGGTATAAGAACCCTGTGTTATATTAACCTAGTGTTATAGGAACCCAGTGGTATATTAACCTAGTGGTATAGGAACCCAGTGTTATAGGAACCCAGTGTTATAGGAGACAAGTGGTATAGGAACATAGTGGTTAAGGAACCCAGTGGTATAGGAACCCAGCAGTATAGGAACACTGTGTTATAGGAACCCAGTGATATAGGAACCCAGTGTTATATTAACCTAGTGGTATAGGAACCCAGTGATATATTAACCTAGTGGTATAGGAACCCAGTGGTATAGGAACCCAGTGGTATAGGAACCCAGTGGTATAGGAACCCAGTGTTATATTAACCTAGTGTTATAGGAACCCAGTGGTATATTAACCTAGTGGTATAGGAACCCAGTGTTATAGGAACCCAGTGTTATAGGAGACAAGTGGTATAGGAACATAGTGGTTAAGGAACCCAGTGGTATAGGAACCCAGCAGTATAGGAACACTGTGTTATAGGAACCCAGTGATATAGGAACCCAGTGTTATATTAACCTAGTGGTATAGGAACCCAGTGATATATTAACCTAGTGGTATAGGAACCCAGTGGTATAGGAACCCAGTGGTATAGGAACCCAGTGGTATATTAACCTAGTGGTATAGGAACCCAGTGGTATAGGAACCCAGTGGTATATTAACCTAGTGGTATAGGAACCCAGTGATATAGGAACCCAGTGTTATAGGAGACAAGTGGTATAGGAACATAGTGGTAAAGGAACCCAGTGGTATAGGAACCCAGCAGTATAGGAACCCTGTGTTATAGGAACCCAGTGATATAGGAACCCAGTGTTATATTAACCTAGTGGTTAAGGAACCCAGTGGTATAGGAACCCAGCAGTATACGAACCCTGTGTTATAGGAACCCAGTGATATAGGAACCCAGTGTTATATTAACCTAGTTGTATAGGAACCCAGTGATATAGGAACCCAGTGTTATATTAACCTAGTGGTATAGGAACCCAGTGGTATAGGAACCCAGTGTTATATTAACCTAGTGGTAAAGGAACCCAGTGGTATAGGAACCCTGTGTTATAGGAACCCAGTGGTATAGGAACCCTGTGTTATAGGAACCCAGTGGTATAGGAACCCAGTGGTATAGGAACCCAGTGTTATATTAACCTAGTGGTATAGGAACCCAGTGTTATATTAACCTAGTGGTATAGGAACCCAGTGGTATAGGAACCCAGTGGTATAGGAACCCAGTGTTATATTAACCTAGTGGTATAGGAACCCAGTGGTATAGGAACCCAGTGGTATAGGAACCCAGTGTTATATTAACCTAGTGGTATAGGAACCCTGTGTTATAGGAGACAAGTGTTATAGGTGACAAGTGGTATAGGAACCCAGTAGTATAGGAACCCAGTGATATAGGAACCCAGTGTTATATTAATTAACCTAGTGGTATAGGAACCCAGTGGTATAGGAAGGAGACAAGTGTTATAGGAACCCAGTGGTATAGGAACCCAGTGGTATAGGAACCCAGTGTTTTAGGAACCCAGTGGTATAGGAACCCAGTGGTATAGGAACCCAGTGGTATATTAACCTAGTGGTATAGGAACCCAGTGGTATAGGAACCCAGTGGTATATTAACCTAGTGGTATAGGAACCCAGTGTTATAGGAACCCAGTGTTATATGAGACAAGTGGTATAGGAACATAGTGGTAAAGGAACCCAGTGGTATAGGAACCCTGTGTTATAGGAACCCAGTGATATAGGAACCCAGTGTTATATTAACCTAGTGGTTAAGGAACCCAGTGGTATAGGAACCCAGCAGTATAGGAACCCTGTGTTATAGGAACCCAGTGATATAGGAACCCAGTGTTATATTAACCTAGTGGTATAGGAACCCAGTGATATATTAACCTAGTGGTATAGGAACCCAGTGGTATAGGAACCCAGTGGTATAGGAACCCAGTGGTATAGGAACCCAGTGTTATATTAACCTAGTGGTAAAGGAACCCAGTGGTATAGGAACCCTGTGTTATAGGAACCCAGTGGTATAGGAACCCTGTGTTATAGGAACCCAGTGGTATAGGAACCCAGTGGTATAGGAACCCAGTGGTATAGGAACCCAGTGGTATATGAACCCAGTGGTATAGGAACCCAGTGGTATAGGAACCCAGTGTTATATTAACCTAATGGTATAGGAACCCAGTGGTATAGGAACCCAGTGGTATAGGAACCCAGTGGTATAGGAACCCAGTGGTATAGGAACCCTGTGGCTTCCACAAAGGAATGTGTGTGTGTGTGTGTTTGTAAACTATCATGACAGGTCTCTCTTTGACAAGAGATCTTATCTCTCCCGGACCACTTAAACTGACACCTGAAATGAAAGTGTTCCATTTTTATATCCAAGGTTTGTCTTAAAGAGACAATGGACCATTGATTTAATTCCGCTGTATCTCTCTTTCCACTTCCTTCCCTCCCTGCCTCTCATTTCTCCTCCCTCTTTCCCTCTTTCCCTCCCTGCCTCTCATTTCTCCTCCCTCTTTCCCTCTCTCCCTGCCTCTCATTTCTCCTCCCTCTTTCCCTCCCTCCCTGCCTCTCATTTCTCCTCCCTCTTTCCCTCCCTCCCTGCCTCTCATTTCTCCTCCCTCTTTCCCTCCCTCCCTGCCTCTCATTTCTCCTCCATCTTTCCCTGTCCACCCCAGTTAAATGCCTATTCTCTCCTACCTTCCCTTCCTCCGCGTCTCTTATCTCCTGCCTTCCTTCCCTCCCTCCCTCCGTGCCTCTTCTCTCCTACCTTCCCTTCCTCCCCGTCTCTTATCTCCTCCCTTCCTTCCCTCCCTCCCTCCCCGTCTCTTATCTCCTCCCTTCCTTCCCTCCCTCCCTCCCTGCCTCTTCTCTCCTACCTTCCCTTCCTCCCCGTCTCTTATCTCCTCCCTTCCTTCCCTCCCTTCCTCCCCGTTTCTTATCTCCTCCCTTCCTTCCCTCCCTCCCCGTCTCTTATCTCCTCCCTTCCTTCCCTCCCTCCCCGTCTCTTATCTCCTCCCTACCTTCCCTCCATCCCCGTCTCTTATCTCCTCCTTACCTTCCCTCCCTCCCCGTCTCTTATCTCCTCCCTTCCTTCCCTCCCTCCCCGTCTCTTATCTTCTCCCCGTCTCTTATCTCCTCCCTTCCTTCCCTCTCTCCCCGTCTCTTATCTCCTCCCTTCCTCCCCATCTCTTCTCTCCTCCCTTCCTTCCCTCCCTCCCCGTCTCTTATCTCCTTCCTTCCTTCCCTCCCTCCCCGTCTCTTAGCTCCTCCCTTCCTTCCCTCTCTCCCCGTCTCTTATCTCCTCCCTTCCTCCCCATCTCTTCTCTCCTCCCTTCCTTCCCTTCCTCCCCGTCTCTTATCTCCTCCCTTCCTCCCCATCTCTTCTCTCCTCCCTCCCCGTCTCTCTCTTTGTAATGTCTGCATTAGTTATTCTGCATCCATCCTCTGCTGTCACCACAGAATGTGTGAGGGTGTCTGAAGCCCTTAAAGGAGATGTTCACCCATTTTTTTTTTGTTATATTGCGTTAGTGTATCTCTGAGTGATGTGCTATCTATTCCCTGGGTCATGTTTTCATGTGTATCTGAGTTGTTGGTGGTCAAGCAGGCAGAAATCCGTCCGGTATGACGTAGCACCGTGATAAAGTCTCTCTCACTACACTGGAAGATAATAGGAAAATTATTTTAATATCGCTAATACGTCTATCATACATGTCAGATTTCAATACAGGCTGATGTCATAACTCGGGATGATAATAATACCGATAATCAATAATACCATTGATCATATTGTTGCCATAATCCTACCTGGAGAAATGTTGAATTTAACAGAGGGTCTAGCACGTTTCCTATTTGTCTGCCTCTTTAGTCCAGGGTGCATTGCATGGTGCCGTTGTCAGAGATATTATAGAAAGGAGATAGGAATTCAATGAATGAAGATAAGTATAACGCCCCACCCACCAGACTGTCGACCAATCGCGTTCACGTTGTCATGCTACGTCACGTGGTTGCTAAGTTAATTGTTAATTTATGAGCTAGCGCCAAATAGACTACGTTTTCTAGCTAGCTAGCTACTTAGCTAGCCAGCCAGCCCATAGAAAGAGCATTGCATTGTGGGTTTGTAGTCAACTTGAGCTGCAGATTTCCACAATGATTGTCCATGTTGCTCCCAACCTTATTAAAACATCAGTATGAAACATTTGTTCACAAAAAATATTATTCTTACATATTAGTGTTATTTTACACTGTAAAATAAAATAATTAGTGATTTTGAGTGGATCTTTCCTTTAGGGGTCTTATTTAACCCCCCTCTCTCTCCCTCTTCTCCATCTTTGTTTCTCAAACTTTCTCCCAGGAGCTATACAGACCATCAGTGTGTTTCATGATGTGATAAGATCTGACGAACACTGCTCTCTCTCTAGTTAAAATCAAATCAAATCAGATGTATTTATATAGCCCTTCTTACATCAGCTGTTATCTCAAAGTGCTGTACAGACTGAGGGAGTTCTCTTTCTCCTTCAGGACAACACACTTACTAATGTTACCAACAGAAAAACCAACCTCTCTGTCTCTCCCTCTGTCTGTCAATTCAATTCAAGGGGCTTTATTGGCATGGGAAACATGTGTTAACATTGCCAAAGCAAGTGAGGTAGATAATATACAAAAGTGAAATAAACAATAAAAATTAACAGTAAACATTACACATACAGAAGTTTCAAAACAATAAAGACATTACAAATGTCATATTATATATACAGTGTTGTAACAATGTATAAATGGTTAAAGTACATAAGGGAAAATAAATAAACATAAATATGGGTTGTATTTACAATGGTGTTTGTTCTTCACTGGTTGCCCTTTTCTTGTGGCAACAGGTCACAAATCTTGCTGCTGTGATGGCACACTGTGGTATTTCACTCAGTAGATATGGGAGTTTATCAAAATTGGATTTGTTTTCAAATTCTTTGTGGATCTGTGTAATCTGAGAGAAATATGTCTCTCTAATATGGTCATACATTGGGCAGGAGGTTAGGAAGTGCAGTTCAGATTCCACCTCATTTTGTGGGCAGTGTGCACATAGCCTGTCTTCCCTTGAGAGCCATGTCTGCCTACGGTCTCAATAGCAAGGCTATGCTCACTAAGTCTGTACATAGTCAAATCTTTCCTTAAGTTTGGGTCAGTTACAGTGGTCAGGTATTCTGCCGCTGTGTACTCTCTGCGTAGGGCCAAATAGCATTCTAGTTTGCTCTGTTTTTTTGTTAATTCTTTCCAATATGTCAAGTAATTATCTTTTTGTTTTCTCGTGATTTGGTAGGGTCTAATTGTGCTGCTGTCCTGGGGCTCTGTGGGGTCTGTTTGTGTTTGTGAACAGATCCCCAGGACCAGCTTGCTTAGGGGACTCTCCTCCAGGTTCATCTCTCTGTAGGTAATGGAAGGTTTCTCCCTCTGTCTGTCTCCTTCTCTGTCTGTCTCCTTCTCTGTCTGTCTCCTTCTCTGTCTGTCTCCTTCTCTGTCTGTCTCTCCCTCTGTCTGTCTCCTTCTCTGTCTGTGTCTCCCTCCGTCTATTTCCTTCTCTGTCTGTCTCTCCCTCTATCTATCTATCTATCTATCTATCTATCTATCTATCTATCTGTCTGTCTGTCTGTCTGTCTGTCTGTCTGTCTGTCTGTCTGTCTGTCTGTCTGTCTGTCTGTCTGTCTGTCTGTCTGTCTGTCTGTCTGTCTGTCTGTCTGTCTGTCTGTCTGTCTGTCTGTCTGTCTGTCTGTCTGTCTGTCTGTCTGTCTGTCTGTCTGTCTGTTACTCTCTCCCTCTCTGTGTCTCCCTTTGTGTCTGTCTGTCTGTCTGTTACTCTCTCCTATTGTCTCTCTCTGTGTCTGTCTGTCTGTCTGTTACTCTCTCCTATTGTCTCTCTCTGTGTCTGTCTGTCTGTCTGTTACTCTCTCCTATTGTCTCTCTCTGTGTCTGTCTGTCTGTCTGTTACTCTCTCCTATTGTCTCTCTCTGTGTCTCCCTTTGTCTGTCTCTCTCTGTGTCTCCCTTTGTGTCTGTCTCTCTCTCTGTGTCTATCTCTCTCTGGCTGTGTCTCTCTGTCTGTCTCTTTCTGTCTCTCCCTCTGTGTCTGTCTCTGTCTGTCTCTCCCTCCCTGTCTGTCTCTGTCTTTGTCTCTCCCTCTGTCTGTCTCTGTCTGTATCTCCCTCCCTGTCTGTCTCTGTTTTTTTCTCTCCCTCCCACTGTCTGTCTCTGTCACTCCGTCCCTCTGTATGTCTCTCCCTCCCACTGTGTCTGTCTTTGTCTGTCTCTCTCTCTCCCTCCCTCTGTCTGTCTCTGTCACTCCTTCCCTCTGTATGTCTCTCCCTCCCACTGTGTCTGTCTTTGTCTGTCTCTCTCTCTCCCTCCCTCTGTCTTTCTCTGTCACTCCCTCCCTCTGTATGTCTCTCCCTCCCACTGTGTCTGTCTTTGTCTGTCTCTCTCTCCCCCTCCCTCTGTCTTTCTCTGTCACTCCCTCCCTCTGTATGTCTCTCCCTCCCACGGTGTCTGTCTTTGTCTGTCTCTCTCTCTCCCTCCCTCTGTCTTTCTCTGTCACTCCCTCCCTCTGTATGTCTCTCCCTCCCTCTGTCTGTCTCTGTCACTCCCTCCCTCTGTATGTCTCTCCCTCCCACTGTGTCTGTCTTTGTCTGTCTCTCTCTCTCCCTCCCTCTGTCTTTCTCTGTCACTCCCTCCCTCTGTATGTCACTCCCTCCCACTGTGTCTGTCTCTTTGTCTGTCTCTCTCTCTCCCTCCCTCTGTCTTTCTCTGTCACTCCCTCCCTCTGTATGTCTCTCCCTCCCACTGTGTCTGTCTTTGTCTGTCTCTCTCCCTCCCTCCCTCTGTCTGTCTCTGTCACTCCCTCCCTCTGTATGTCTCTCCCTCCCACTGTGTCTGTCTTTGTCTGTCTCTCTCTCTCCCTCCCTCTGTCTTTCTCTGTCACTCCCTCCCTCTGTATGTCACTCCCTCCCACTGTGTCTGTCTCTTTGTCTGTCTCTCTCTCTCCCTCCCTCTGTCTTTCTCTGTCACTCCCTCCCTCTGTATGTCACTCCCTCCCACTGTGTCTGTCTCTTTGTCTGTCTCTCTCTCGCCCTCCCTCTGTCTTTCTCTGTCACTCCCTCCCTCTGTATGTCACTCCCTCCCACTGTGTCTGTCTCTTTGTCTGTCTCTCTCTCTCCCTCCCTCTGTCTTTCTCTGTCACTCCCTCCCTCTGTATGTCACTCCCTCCCACTGTGTCTGTCTCTTTGTCTGTCTCTCTCTCTCTCCCTCCCTCTGTCTTTCTCTGTCACTCCCTCCCTCTGTATGTCACTCCCTCCCACTGTGTCTGTCTCTTTGTCTGTCTCTCTCTCTCCCTCCCTCTGTCTTTCTCTGTCACTCCCTCCCTCTGTATGTCACTCCCTCCCACTGTGTCTGTCTCTTTGTCTGTCTCTCTCTCTCCCTCCCTCTGTCTTTCTCTGTCACTCCCTCCCTCTGTATGTCACTCCCTCCCACTGTGTCTGTCTTTGTCTGTCTCTCTCTCTCCCTCCCTCTGTCTCTCTCTCTCCCTCCCTCTGTCTGTCTCTTTGTCTGTCTCTCTCTCCCTCCCTCTGTCTCTCTCTCTCCCTCCCTCTGTCTCTCTCTCTCCCTCCCTCTGTCTGTCTCTTTGTCTGTCTCTCTCTCTCCCTCCCTCTGTCTCTCTCTCTCCCTCCCTCTGTCTCTCTCTCTCCCTCCCACTGTGTCTGTCTCTTTGTCTGTCTCTCTCTCTCCCTCCCTCTGTCTTTCTCTGTCACTCCCTCCCTCTGTATGTCTCTCCCTCCCACTGTGTCTGTCTCTCCCTCCCTCTGTCTGTCTCTGTCACTCCCTCCCTCTGTATGTCTCTCCCTCCCACTGTGTCTGTCTTTGTCTGTCTCTCTCTCTCCCTCCCTCTGTCTTTCTCTGTCACTCCCTCCCTCTGTATGTCACTCCCTCCCACTGTGTCTGTCTCTTTGTCTGTCTCTCTCTCTCCCTCCCTCTGTCTTTCTCTGTCACTCCCTCCCTCTGTATGTCACTCCCTCCCACTGTGTCTGTCTCTTTGTCTGTCTCTCTCTCGCCCTCCCTCTGTCTTTCTCTGTCACTCCCTCCCTCTGTATGTCACTCCCTCCCACTGTGTCTGTCTCTTTGTCTGTCTCTCTCTCTCCCTCCCTCTGTCTTTCTCTGTCACTCCCTCCCTCTGTATGTCACTCCCTCCCACTGTGTCTGTCTCTTTGTCTGTCTCTCTCTCTCTCCCTCCCTCTGTCTTTCTCTGTCACTCCCTCCCTCTGTATGTCACTCCCTCCCACTGTGTCTGTCTCTTTGTCTGTCTCTCTCTCTCCCTCCCTCTGTCTTTCTCTGTCACTCCCTCCCTCTGTATGTCACTCCCTCCCACTGTGTCTGTCTCTTTGTCTGTCTCTCTCTCTCCCTCCCTCTGTCTTTCTCTGTCACTCCCTCCCTCTGTATGTCACTCCCTCCCACTGTGTCTGTCTTTGTCTGTCTCTCTCTCTCCCTCCCTCTGTCTCTCTCTCTCCCTCCCTCTGTCTGTCTCTTTGTCTGTCTCTCTCTCCCTCCCTCTGTCTCTCTCTCTCCCTCCCTCTGTCTCTCTCTCTCCCTCCCTCTGTCTGTCTCTTTGTCTGTCTCTCTCTCTCCCTCCCTCTGTCTCTCTCTCTCCCTCCCTCTGTCTCTCTCTCTCCCTCCCTCTGTCTGTCTCTTTGTCTGTCTCTCTCTCTCCCTCCCTCTGTCTCTCTCTCTCTCTCCCTCCCTCTGTCTCTCTCTCTCCCTCCCTCTGTCTCTCTCTCTCCCTCCCTCTGTCTGTCTCTTTGTCTGTCTCTCTCTCTCCCTCCCTCTGTCTCTCTCTCTCCCTCCCTCTGTCTCTCTCTCTCCCTCCCTCTGTCTGTCTCTTTGTCTGTCTCTCTCTCTCCCTCCCTCTGTCTCTCTCTCTCTCTCCCTCCCTCTGTCTCTCTCTCTCCCTCCCTCTGTCTCTCTCTCTCCCTCCCTCTGTCTCTCTCTCTCCCTCTGTGTCTGTCTCGCTCTCTGACCTCCTTTACCAGAACACCACAGAATCGATGCTGCAGACGTGGTGCCGGTTAGACTGCTGAGACAGGGAGGTAAACAAGACATTACATTCAACTGTGACTATTTGCTGGAGAATAAAAAAAGGTTCAATTATAAAAGTAGAAGAATGAGTTTAAATTATACCATTGACTGTTACCACGTAAACTATGAAGCGTGCACACAACATAGAAAACAATGAGAGCAAATGATCAAACTGTATTTCTGTAATAAAGTTACTGTACGGGACAGAAGAAACTAAAGCTTTGTGTCGCGTAGTCATTTCTATATTATGTGTTAACAGGCAGAAAATGAAAATGAAAAGGATATGTGTTAGGCAGGGGTTTACTGTGTAGCCTACGGCTTCTCTCTCTCTCTCTCTCACACACACAGACACAGACACACACACACACACACACACATTGACTATTCATTTCGCTGGTCGTCTTTGGACACAAGACAAACATTCCAGAGGTTGTGATGTGATCTGTTGTGTTGTGTTGTGATGTGATCTGTTGTGTTGTGATCTGTTGTGTTGTGTTGTGATCTGTTGTGTTGTGATGTGATCTGTTGTGATGTGATCTGTTGTGTTGTGTTGTGATCTGATCTGTTGTGTTGTGTTGTGATGTGATCTGTTGTGTTGTGTTGTGATGTGATCTGTTGTGTTGTGTTGTGATGTGATCTGTTGTGTTGTGTTGTGATGTGATCTGTTGTGTTGTGTTGTGATGTGATCTGTTGTGATGTGATCTGTTGTGTTGTGTTGTGTTGTGTTGTGATCTGTTGTGTTGTGTTGTGATCTGTTGTGTTGTGATGTGATCTGTTGTGTTGTGATGTGATCTGTTGTGTTGTGTTGTGATGTGATCTGTTGTGATGTGATCTGTTGTGTTGTGTTGTGTTGTGATCTGTTGTGTTGTGTTGTGATGTGATCTGTTGTGTTGTGTTGTGATGTGATCTGTTGTGTTGTGTTGTGATGTGATCTGTTGTGTTGTGATGTGATCTGTTGTGTTGTGTTGTGATGTGATCTGTAGTGTTGTGTTGTGATGTGATCTGTTGTGTTGTGTTGTGATGTGATCTGTAGTGTTGTGTTGTGATGTGATCTGTTGTGTTGTGTTGTGATGTGATCTGTAGTGTTGTGTTGTGCGTTCTAACTGCTGCCTTGGAAACAGAGGTACACATACTCTTTATACAACTCTTATCCTCCCTCCTTAAAAACAAACCGGTCACTCTTATCCTCCCTCCTCAAAAACCAACCGGTCACTCATCCTCCCTCCTCAAAAACCAACCAGTCACTCTTATCCTCCCTCCTCAAAAACCAACCAGTCACTCTTATCCTCCCTCCTCAAAAACCAAACAGTCACTCTTATCCTCCCTCCTCAAAAACCAACCGGTCACTCTTATCCTCCCTCCTCAAAAACCAACCAGTCACTCTTATCCTCCCTCCTTAAAAACAAACCGGTCACTCTTATCCTCCCTCCTCAAAAACCAACCGGTCACTCTTATCCTCCCTCCTCAAAAACCAACCAGTCACTCTTATCCTCCCTCCTCAAAAACCAACCAGTCACTCTTATCCTCCCTCCTCAAAAACCAAACAGTCACTCTTATCCTCCCTCCTCAAAAACCAACCGGTCACTCTTATCCTCCCTCCTCAAAAACCAACCAGTCACTCTTATCCTCCCTCCTTAAAAACAAACCGGTCACTCTTATCCTCCCTCATCAGAAACAAACCAGTCACTCTTATCCTCCCTCCTCAAAAACTAACCAGTCACTCTTATCCTCCCTCCTCAAAAACAAACCGGTCACTCTTATCCTCCCTCCTCAAAAACAAACCGGTCACTCTTATCCTCCCTCCTCAAAAACCAACCAGTCACTCTTATCCTCCCTCCTCAAAAACCAACCAGTCACTCTTATCCTCCCTCCTCAAAAACCAACCAGTCACTCTTATCCTCCCTCCTCAAAAACCAACCGGTCACTCTTATCCTCCCTCCTCAAAAACCAACCAGTCACTCTTATCCTCCCTCCTTAAAAACAAACCGGTCACTCTTATCCTCCCTCATCAGAAACAAACCAGTCACTCTTATCCTCCCTCATCAGAAACAAACCAGTCACTCTTATCCTCCCTCCTCAAAAACCAACCGGTCACTCTTAAACGCAGGTAAAGTGCGGTTGAATTAAATTAGATTAGAATAAATTAATTTCAATGTATTTGGCAATTATTTCTCATGTATTTTTTTCTTCATGTTTTGCTTGTTGACCTCTATAACCTGATGAACATGGTGGTTCAACCAGACAACTACACCCTATAAGGACAAGAATATATACAGGATACCATTCCCTCCTCTATAACCTGATGAACATGGTGGTTCAACCAGACAACTACACCCTATAAGGACAAGAATATATACAGGATACCATTCCCTCCTCTATAACCTGATGAACATGGTGGTTCAATCAGACAACCAGTCAACTACACCCTATAAGGACAAGACAGGATACCATTCCCTCCTGCGACCCTCTGCACAAGACACAGACCAACATATCCCATCAATTAATCTGGTCCACTCAGCCCGGTTAATCTGGTCCACTCAACCCGGTTAATCTGGTCCACTCAACCCGGTTAATCTGGTCCAACCAGCCCGGTTAATCTGCTCCACCCAGCCCGGTTAATCTGGTCCTTCCAGCCCGGTTAATCTGGTCCTTCCAGCCCGGTTAATCTGGTCCTTCCAGCACGGTTAATCTGGTCCACCCAGCCCGGTTAATCTGGTCCACCCAGCCCGGTTAATCTGGTCCTTCCAGCCCGGTTAATCTGGTCCACCCAGCCCGGTTAATCTGGTCCACCCAGCCCGGTTAATCTGGTCCACTCAGCCCGGTGAATCTGGTCCACCCAGCCCGGTGAATCTGGTCCACCCAGCCCGGTTAATCTGGTCCACCCAGCCCGGTTAATCTGGTCCACTCAACCCGGTTAATCTGGTCCACTCAACCCGGTTAATCTGGTCCACCCAGCCCGGTTAATCTGGTCCACCCAGCCCGGTTAATCTGGTCCACCCAGCCCGGTTAATCTGGTCCACCCAGCCCGGTTAATCTGGTCCACCCAGCCCGGTTAATCTGGTCCACCCAGCCCGGTTAATCTGGTCCTCCCAGCCCGATTACTAGCAATGGAGCCCGGAGACGAGGTGACGAGGTGACCCATTGGTGGTGTGTTGTCCAATTGGAAATGAGATATCATAACATATCCCATCAATTAATCTTGTCCACTCAGCCCGGTTAATCTGGTCCACTCAACCCGGTTAATCTGGTCCACTCAACCCGGTTAATCTGGTCCACCCAGCCCGGTTAATCTGCTCCACCCAGCCCGGTTAATCTGGTCCTTCCAGCCCGGTTAATCTGGTCCACCCAGCCCGGTTAATCTGGTCCACCCAACCCGGTTAATCTGGTCCACCCAGCCCGGTTAATCTGGTCCTTCCAGCCCGGTTAATCTGGTCCACCCAGCCCGGTTAATCTGGTCCACCCAGCCCGGTTAATCTGGTCCACTCAGCCCGGTTAATCTGGTCCACTCAACCCGGTTAATCTGGTCCACCCAGCCCGGTTAATCTGGTCCACTCAGCCCGGTGAATCTGGTCCACCCAGCCCGGTGAATCTGGTCCACCCAGCCCGGTTAATCTGGTCCACCCAGCCCGGTTAATCTGGTCCACTCAACCCGGTTAATCTGGTCCACTCAACCCGGTTAATCTGGTCCACCCAGCCCGGTTAATCTGGTCCACTCAGCCCGGTTAATCTGGTCCACCCAGCCCGGTTAATCTGGTCCACCCAGCCTGGTTAATCTGGTCCACCCAGCCCGGTTAATCTGGTCCTCCCAGCCCGATCACTAGCAATGGAGCCCGGAGACGAGGTGACGAGGTGACCCATTGGTGGTGTGTTGTCCAATTGGAAATGAGATGGTCTCCAATTAAATCTTATCAAACTCTTCAATTCCTGGCTGCATTACATGTCATTAAACTCTTTATCTCCTAGTTACATTACATGTTATTAAACTCTTTATCTCCTAGCCACATTACATGTTATAAAACTCTTTATCTCCTAGTTACATTACATGTTATTAAACTCTTTATCTCCTAGTTACATTACATGTTATCAAACTCTTCAATTCCTGGCTGCATTACATGTCATTAAACTCTTTATCTCCTAGCCACATTACATGTTATTAAACTCTTTATCTCCTAGCAAAATGTAATGTTAAACTCTTTATCTCCTAGTTACATTACATGTTATTAAACTCTTTATCCCCTTGCTGCATTTAGGCTCATGTAGGGCGCTGTAAATGCTTACAGGGTGAAATTGGCTTAAGTGAAGGAAGCTTGTCTGTCCATGTGCTCTCTTTGGTGATCCCAAACACATTATTCACTGACGTAAGGTGGTCCACACACACCATCACCACACCATCACCACACCATAACCATCACCACACCATCACCATAACCATCACCACACCATCACCATCACCTGGGGTGGCAGGTAGCCTAGTTGTTAGAGTGTGGAGGAGGCAGGTAGCCTAGTGGTTAGAGTGTTGAGCCATTAACCAAAAGGTTGCTGGATCGAATCCCTGAGCTGACAAGGTAAAAAATAGTTTGTTCTGCCCCTGAACAAGGCAGTTAACCCACTGTTCCCCGGTAGGCCGACGGTAGGGCCGACGGTAGGGCCGACGGTAGGGCCGTCATTGTAAATAAGAATATGTTCTTAACTGACATGCTTAGTTAAATAAAGGTTAAATAAAACACATGTTCAAGACAGAGGGAACCACTGGGAGCCAGCAGCATTATGGAGTGTGTTTCCATACACCCTGTACGGTCTGAAACAAGACAGAGGGAACCACTGAGACCCAGCAGCATTATGGAGTGTGTTTCCATACACCCTGTACGGTCTGAAACAAGGCAGAGGGAACCACTGAGACCCAGCAGCATTATGGAGTGTGTTTGTATACACCCTGTACGGTCTGAAACAAGGCAGAGGGAACCACTGGGAGCCAGCAGCATTATGGAGTGTGTTTCCATACACCCTGTACGGTCTGAAACAAGGCAGAGGGAACCACTGGGAGCCAGCAGCATTATGGAGTGTGTTTCCATACACCCTGTACGGTCTGAAACAAGGCAGAGGGAACCACTGGGAGCCAGCAGCATTATGGAGTGTGTTTGTATACACCCTGTACGGTCTGAAACAAGACAGAGGGAACCACTGGGAGCCAGCAGCATTATGGAGTGTGTTTCCATACACCCTGTACGGTCTGAAACAAGGCAGAGGGAACCACTGGGAGCCAGCAGCATTATGGAGTGTGTTTCCATACACCCTGTACGGTCTGAAACAAGACAGAGGGAACCACTGGGAGCCAGCAGCATTATGGAGTGTGTTTCCATACACCCTGTACGGTCTGAAACAAGACAGAGGGAACCACTGGGAGCCAGCAGCATTATGGAGTGTGTTTGTATACACCCTGTACGGTCTGAAACAAGGCAGAGGGAACCACTGGGAGCCAGCAGCATTATGGAGTGTGTTTCCATACACCCTGTACGGTCTGAAACAAGACAGAGGGAACCACTGGGAGCCAGCAGCATTATGGAGTGTGTTTCCATACACCCTGTACGGTCTGAAACAAGGCAGAGGGAACCACTGGGAGCCAGCAGCATTATGGAGTGTGTTTCTATACACCCTGTACGGTCTGAAACAAGACAGAGGGAACCACTGGGAGCCAGCAGCATTATGGAGTGTGTTTCCATACACCCTGTACGGTCTGAAACAAGGCAGAGGGAACCACTGGGAGCCAGCAGCATTATGGAGTGTGTTTGTATACACCCTGTACGGTCTGAAACAGATCAGGCATGAATTCAGAATGGTCGTCATTGTTCAAACAAAACTATTAAAAACTAGTGCCTAGTATCGGGATTGAACACACAACCCTCAAAACCGGAGCTCACACACACACACACACACACACATGGCAGCTAGCCTCGACATTAGAACATTCTGCCAATAACTGAAAGGTCACTGGTTTGAATCCTTGAGCTGACAAGGTGAGCAATCTGTCGATGTGTCCTTGAGCAAGGCACTTAATCCCCAAATGTTCCAGAGGCGCTGGACAATGGAGACCCTGGCCATGACCCCACTCCCTGTGGGCATATTGAAGAAGCACGTGTCCATTAAACACTTGGAACCGATGAACACTTGTATAAGTATAAAGATGTTATTATTACACGGCAGCCTACCCTTCTGCCATTGAAAGAAAAGACAGTGACGACAGCGTGAGGTTTGTAAAAGTGCAGCACGCACTTCTCGGGTTTGTACATAAATCGCGGAGCATCATCCTCGAGGAGTCTCGCCATCTATCTCCTCCAGTGCGCGTCTAAAGTGCACCGGTGTCCTATTCTGGAAGCTACTTTCCGTTATGTATCCAAGATATATCCAACTGGACTGCTGAAATATAGCCTATCAGAGTGACTCACCAGGGATGTAGTCTAGCCTATGTGTACCGTTATAACTCTAGTAACATTTTGGCATTGGCTCAAAGTTGTTGTTTTTTAAATATATATATATATATATATATATATATGGGCGGCTGGACATTGGGCAACACAAGCCAGGTCGACAAAGTTACCTAAATGAAAATGTCCTCGACTCTCAGCTCCCCATCGCCGAACAACAGCAACCTTTTCACGGCGAGCTACGAGAGGACGGACCTCACGGAGGCGCAAAGACAGATGAGCCTGCTTCTGTTCGGCTTGTGCGTCGCCATCGCCGCTCTTACCTTCTTGGGAAGTGTTTATTCTCTCTTCTTTTTCATTCGGATGAGGTGGAAAACCATCCTGTGGCTCATCGTGGCTTCAATGTCCGTGGACGACCTGCTCAGCGTGATACCTCTCTCCCTCTTCATGCTCCTCCAGTGGGAGAGAGATGGAGAGGGAGGGTCGGTGACCATATGCACGTTATCGGGACTTCTCTATGTGTTCCAAGGACTCTCCAGCAATATGAAGGCTTGCCTTATCGCAGCCTATACCTTTTACGTTACCAAGCGAGAAGGAAGCCCTCGTCCGTTAAGGATGATGTTGGCGATAGCAGGGGTGTGGGTAGTCAGCCTGGTCGTCAGTGTACTACCCCTGTGCGGCTGGGGGACTTTCACTCGGCTCTCTCTCGGCTGCTTCCCGGAGAGACGAGGCTTTTACCTTCTGATCCTTTTCTCTTTGTACTCCGTGTGTTTCTGCGGATTGGTGATCTTCTTCGTTCCTCTCACCTACCAGCTTCTGTGTTCCAGAGAGCCACAGGGGACGTTATACCCGAACTACTTGGATATAGCCAGGGATCTGAGAGGGGACGGGTCTGCGCCTCTCTGCGAACTCCCGTCCTTCTCTCGGGATAGCTTGGACAGAAGTTTCAGTACCTACAACGAGCTGAGTCCGGGTGGGTTGGGGAAAGGGTTAGGGGTGCGGGACAAAGTGGAAACATATACCTGTTCAAACCCTGCCTCTGACGGTGTACTGAGGGATGGCGGTACCATCTGTAACTGGGAATCCCCGGTGTTCTTTGCACAAAAGCGCTTCTCCATGATCCTAGCGGTGGTGAGAGTTGTCTTGTGGATGCCTATGATGGTGAGTGGCCTAGAGATGCTAGAATGTGTAGATTACAAAAAAATATCAAATCATAGACAGGCTATTTATGCTCCTATAGCAAATAGGTGTTCATGCGGGGTTTTATTTCATTATATACAGTGTATTTTCTTAGTCCTGCAATGCCACGTAGGCCGTCTGCCCACTCTATAAAGCATGTGGGGTAAGGTGGGGTAACCAGCACCACAAAATGGCATTGCACATCTCACTGTTAATATCCTCACTATGGCTTTTGGTTTACATTCAATTGGCAACAGATTTTCATGCAAATATTCAAAAATCTGCATAAAAACAATATGCAAATTATCCCACCAGATATGTGTTTCCATCAAACTGATTTGTGGTGGATAAAAGGCTGTGCGTGATAATGTAGTGCACATAAAACATACTTTTTCAATATAATTCACATCTCATTTTACACAACTGAGTTTTTTTTTTTTTTTTTTTTCACAAAAAAAAAAACATTGCGTTATAAATGTGCTCAGTCTGATATTGGCAGGGCGCTCCAGCCAACAGTTCTCAGATACCGTGTGGGTATAGCATACATGATGAGATTATTATGGACTGAAGAGAGAGAGATTATTTGTATTTTGTCAAACGGCAGGCAAGCATCGATAATCATGTCACCAGAATAAGACCCTCGATATTTATTGGAAAGGTACATCAAATCAAATCAAATCAAATGTATTTATATAGCCCTTCGTACATCAGCTGATATCTCAAAGTGCTGTTGGAATTACGGTGTGTGTGGTGGGCAGTTACCCCACATTACCCTGTGTTGTCATCTAATGATGAGTACCGTTTTATTCACAGACTCTGGTGCTCGTGCGTCATGCTGTAAACGCCAACAGCTCATACCTGGAGGCGGTGGAAACGGTGAGCTTCTTCCTGACCCTGCTGGCGCCTGCCGTCACGCCGGTGTTCATACTCTCCGATCGCTGGATCCACCTTCCGTGCGGCTGCTTCATCAACTGCCCGCGGGACACAGAGAATGAGCCCACCGGTAGGCTATGCCCTCTGTGATTGTAAAGGGCTGAGGTGCAGAGTGGAAAAAACCAGACGCTTATCTAAAGCGACGTACCATTTAAACATAACATAAGCTACATAACCCTACAGTATATGCCTATGAGAATCAAACTCACAGTATTATGGTAAATGCCCCATAACATACAGTATAGACCTACACATTAAACCTAATACATTTACGCGACAACAGTTGTTATAATGAAGCATAATTTGGGTCTGAAACACATAAGCATACATCAATGTCGTACATTTAAAAACAATCACTTATCTAAATGAAATATGTTTATTTATTTTTTGGGGGGCAAAAGTTACTATACATTTTCATTTTCTTCCCGCAGCAAAGAAGAGGTTTGAATTTAACCTCTCCTTCCAAAAAGGGTACGGAATATACAAGATATCGCACGCGACCAAACCCCACCGAAACCCGTCCATCGAGAAGCCTTCCTATTACAACTTCTTCAACTGCGACTTCACAGAAAACCAGTTTGCCGTGCTGGACAGCTCCAGGGTCGCGAGCCTGCAGGCCGAGCTGGAGTTCAGGACCCCACGTGCAGTGGACAGCTCCCCACTGCGTGAACATGGCGAGCTGCTTCTTGAGGTAGTGCCAGGTGGAGGAGAGACCCTGGCGCTGGCAGACTGCCTCCAATTTCCTCATGATAACCACAGAGACCAGGACCTCAACCTCACCGACACGTCGTCGGTGTTCGAGGGAACGGAACGGAGACTGTCGCATGTAGAGTGTAGAAAAATGGAGCTGATGGACTGGGAGTGGTGTAGGAGTAAATCCGAGAGGACCCCCAGACAGGTATCTAACCTCGCAACGTTTACCTAAGTGGCTAACATAAACAAACCTTTAGTCTATACCAACCAGTGCCGTAAATTTAGAAAATAATATGGCTCTGGGTTAGACTATAGGCTAGCTAGGTAAATAAATGTTTACACTAGGGCTGCATCACTTTGACCTGTATAGCCTAACCCAGTGGTTCTTCATCCTGGTCCTAGGAACGCAAAGGGGTGCACATTTTAGTTTTTGCCCCTAGCAACTACTCAGCTGATTCAAATGATCAACTCACCATCAAGCTTTAGAGTTAAATCAGGTGTGTGTAGTGCTGAGGCAATACATTACTCAGGTCCTCTGTGTTTCCAGGACCAGAATTAAGAAACACCGGTAACGTATATATAGATAGAAGATATAGATATATATAGATAGATAGAAGATATAGATATATATAGATAGATAGAAGATATAGATATATAGATAGATAGAAGATATAGATATATATATAGATAGATAGAAGATATAGATATATAGATAGATAGAAGATATAGAAGATATAGATAGATAGAAGATATAGAAGATATATATATATATATATATAGATAGATAGATAGAAGATATAGATAGATAGAAGATATATATATATATATATATATATATATATATATATATATATATAGATAGATAGATAGAAGGTATAGATAGATAGAAGATATAGATATATATAGATAGAAGATATAGATAGATAGAAGACATAGATAGATAGAAGACATAGATATATATAGATAGATAGAAGATATAGATAGATATATATAGATCGAAGCCCTGTTCACACTGGCAGTTTGAAGGGACTCAAATCCGATTGATTTGCATATCTGATTCCAGTTCAGATTCCGAACTGCCAAAAAAGCACATGGAATCTGATATTTCAAGCCACATTTCAAACCACAATCAGGTGTGTGTAGTGCTGAGGCAATACATTACTCAGGTCCTCTGTGTTTCCAGGACCAGAATTAAGAAACACCGGTAACGTATATATAGATAGAAGATATAGATATATATAGATAGATAGAAGATATAGATATATATAGATAGATAGAAGATATAGATATATAGATAGATAGAAGATATAGATATATATAGATAGAAGATATAGAAGATATAGATAGATAGAAGATATAGAAGATATATATATATATATATATATAGATAGATAGAAGATATAGATAGATAGAAGATATAGATATATATAGATAGATAGAAGATATAGATATATATAGATAGATAGAAGATATAGATATATAGATAGATAGAAGATATAGATATATATAGATAGATAGAAGATATAGATATATATAGATAGATAGAAGATATAGATATATAGATAGATAGAAGATATAGATATATATAGATAGAAGATATAGAAGATATAGATAGATAGAAGATATAGAAGATATATATATATATATATATATAGATAGATAGAAGATATAGATAGATAGAAGATATAGATATATATAGATAGATAGAAGATATAGATATATAGATAGATAGAAGATATAGAGATATATAGATAGATAGAAGATATAGATATATATAGATAGATAGAAGATATAGATATATAGATAGATAGAAGATATAGATATATATAGATAGATAGAAGATATAGAATATATAGATAGATAGAAGATATATATATATATATATATATATATATATATAGATAGATAGATAGAATATATAGATAGATAGAAGACATAGATAGATAGAAGACATAGATATATATAGATAGATAGAAGATATAGATAGATATAGATAGATCGAAGCCCTGTTCACACTGGCAGTTTGAAGGGACTCAAATCCGATTGATTTGCATATCTGATTCCAGTTCAGATTCCAGTTCCGATTCCGAACTGCCAAAAAAGCACATGGAATCTGATATTTCAAGCCACATTTCAAACCACTTTCGTAGGTGTTTTGAAGTCATATACAAATCGTATTCCTGGCAATGCAACTTGTGTCTGAAAGGTCAAATCTGATTTATTTTCCCTCGTGGTTTTTAACACTATGATTTGCCATATCTTGTTGCTTGCTTGCTACTCTGTTAACAGTTTTGACCATAACATGTGGTAGCTAGTTAGCTTGTTAATTGTTTACAAACGAATTAGTGAATGTGTTAGAAAGTTAAACAGCTACCTTGCTAGCTAGTTGACTGCTGTGACTAGCTAGTTGACTGCTGTGACTAGCTAGTTGACTGCTGTGACTAGCTAGTTGACTGCTGTGACTAGCTAGTTGACTGCTGTGACTAGCTAGTTGACTGCTGTGACTAGCTAGTTGACTGCTGTGACTAGCTAGTTGACTGCTGTGAATAGCTAGTTGACTGCTGTGACTAGCTAGTTGACTGCTGTGACTAGCTAGTTGACTGCTGTGACTAGCTAGTTGACTGCTGTGACTAGCTAGTTGACTGCTGTGACTAGCTAGTTGACTGCTGTGAATAGCTAGTTGACTGCTGTGACTAGCTAGTTGACTGCTGTGACTAGCTAGTTGACTGCTGTGACTAGCTAGTTGACTGCTGTGACTAGCTAGTTGACTGCTGTGACTAGCTAGTTGACTGCTGTGACTAGCTAGTTGACTGCTGTGAATAGCTAGTTGACTGCTGTGATTAGCTAGTTGACTGCTGTGACTAGCTAGTTGACTGCTGTGACTAGCTAGTTGACTGCTGTGACTAGCTAGTTGACTGCTGTGACTAGCTAGTTGACTGCTGTGAATAGCTAGTTGACTGCTGTGACTAGCTAGTTGACTGCTGTGACTAGCTAGTTGACTGCTGTGACTAGCTAGTTGACTGCTGTGAATAGCTAGTTGACTGCTGTGACTAGCTAGTTGACTGCTGTGACTAGCTAGTTGACTGCTGTGACTAGCTAGTTGACTGCTGTGACTAGCTAGTTGACTGCTGTGAATAGCTAGTTGACTGCTGTGACTAGCTAGTTGACTGCTGTGACTAGCTAGTTGACTGCTGTGACTAGCTAGTTGACTGCTGTGACTAGCTAGTTGACTGCTGTGAATAGCTAGTTGACTGCTGTGACTAGCTAGTTGACTGCTGTGACTAGCTAGTTGACTGCTGTGACTAGCTAGTTGACTGCTGTGACTAGCTAGTTGACTGCTGTGACTAGCTAGTTGACTGCTGTGACTAGCTAGTTGACTGCTGTGACTAGCTAGTCGACTGCTGTGACTAGCTAGTTGACTGCTGTGACTAGCTAGTCGACTGCTGTGACTAGCTAGTTGACTGCTGTGACTAGCTAGTTGACTGCTGTGACTAGCTAGTTGACTGCTGTGACTAGCTAGTTGACTGCTGTGACTAGCTAGTTGACTGCTGTGACTAGCTAGTTGACTGCTGTGACTAGCTAGTCGACTGCTGTGACTAGCTAGTTGACTGCTGTGACTAGCTAGTCGACTGCTGTGACTAGCTAGTCGACTGCTGTGACTAGCTAGTTGACTGCTGTGACTAGCTGGTCGACTGCTGTGACTAGCTAGTTGACTGCTGTGACTAGCCAAAAATGATTTGTTTTGAAAGTAGGATAATTTTTTTTTTAACTTAAAAGTATTCTTACTCTATGATTTTGAACATTCGAAGTGACTGGGAAACGTCCACGCATTGTTGTCAGCTTAGCTCGCTACATAACTTCTGAGTGAAGCGGGAGAACCAACACCAATCAGACTACACCACCGCTCACACACCAGTCGTTACTATGACAACCGGCATAGCCAGGTCAACAAATGACTGCTGTCTGAACACACACATTCGACTTGGTCACCTGTACCCTATTCCCAAAAACTGATTTGAGCATTAAGACCTGCAGTGTGAACGAGGCTGACCCATGTGTCCCCTGCTATCTAGCCATCATATGATTAAGTGATAACGCCCGAGAAGCCAGTGTTTGTTGGATGTATTGGTATCGAAGTGGAGGGCCGGCAAACCGTGCCAATATACACAACAAACACCGGCTTCGAGGGTTTATCACTTTTGTACAACGGGTTACCAACCCATTCAAATAATGATTTGTGGAATAGACACCAGCTGGAATACGTGTTTAACCAATCAGAATTCAGGATTAGACTAACCCGTTGTATAATATTGATTATCCTCCAAGACATTCCCCTTTTTTTCTGCTTTATTCTCACTTGCAAACAAAGTGAACAACAAGATCAATCATGAATTAACAGCGGCTATAGTGATATTGCGTAGGCCTACAGTAACTAAAACGTTTGTAATTCAGGGCCAATTCTAAGGAACTGCCCCATACAACAGATGGACTTTTCATCTCTCTAGGCTACTTGTCAGTTTACACACATTACGTTAGGCAGAAATGACCCATAGCCTCTGTACGGAGCGCACCTGTCGGCGCTGGCAAGCCTGATGGCTTTCTAATTGGTCATTTAAAAAGCTCACAGATGGTACTTAAATGTCCCGTTAAATGTCCCGTTGTAGCAGTTCGTTGTTGGAACATCCAGCAGCTTCACTTGAAAACAAGCCATGTGTGCATCTAGTGTGTGTGTGTGTGTGTGTGTGTGTGCATCTAGTGTGTGTGTGTGTGTGTGTGTGTGTGTGTGTGCATCTAGTGTGTGTGTGTGTGTGTGTGTATCTAGTGTGTGTGTGTGTGTGTGTGTGTGTGTGTGTGTGTGTGTGTTCATCTAGTGTGTGTGTGTGTGTGTGTGTGTGCATCTAGTGTGTGTGTGTGTGTGTGTGCGAGAGAGAGAGAGAGAGAGAGAGAGAGAGAGAGAGAGAGAGAGAGAGAGATGGACTTGTGTTTGCATTGAAGTGCCAGTCATTGTAGAGAGTCACATTACAGTCACAGTAATGTTATTGGCTGTTCTTTTAACCACAGCAACCCAGATTCATGTCAGTTATCAAAGCGTAGATCGATGGCCAGAATCATTTCAGTGAATTATCCCTGACATTACGCCCCACCAACCCATTAAAATGACAACAGGAGATAGGCCTACAGTTAAATGACAACAGGAGATAGGCCTACAGTTAAATGATAACAGGAGATAGGCCTACAGTTAAATGATAACAGGAGATAGGCCTACAGTTAAATGATAACAGGAGATAGACCTACAGTTAAATGACAACAGGAGATAGGCCTACAGTTAAATGATAACAGGAGATAGACCTACAGTTAAATGATAACAGGAGATAGGCCTACAGTTAAATGACAACAGGAGATAGGCCTACAGTTAAATGACAACAGGAGATAGGCCTACAGTTAAATGACAACAGGAGATAGGCCTAAAGTTAAATGATAACAGGAGATAGGCCTACAGTTAAATGACAACAGGAGATAGGCCTACAGTTAAATGACAACAGGAGTTAGACCTACAGTTAAATGATAACAGGACATAGACCTACAGTTAAATGACAACAGGAGATAGGCCTACAGTTAAATGACAACAGGAGATAGGCCTAAAGTTAAATGATAACAGGAGATAGACCTACAGTTAAATAACAACAGGAGTTAGACCTACAGTTAAATGATAACAGGAGATAGACCTACAGTTAAATAACAACAGGAGTTAGACCTACAGTTAAATGATAACAGGAGATAGACCTACAGTTAAATGACTCTATGTTGTTTTGCTGTCCTTCCTGTCTTAGTTAACCATTTACCTCAGAATGGTAGGATTGTGCGTTGTATTTGACAGTCGTGGTTTTAGGAATACTCGTGTTATTCAGATATAACCCTGTGATTCTAGTCTAATTTCTCAGGATAGGCATTACCTTCCATGAAATCCATGAACTCTTTGTGAACTTTGAAAAAGTCAGGTCTGTCTATTTAGATTCGGTTCTGTAAGACAGTTTTTTTAAGACTGTTTCCAGACTTGATGTGAATAACGACAGCGGAAGAAGGTGTGAGGGACGTTTTGGCTGTGTGTGAATACGGTATACAGCTGGATGTAGGCAATACAGTCGCTCCACTGCTGAAGGCAAGGGTTTAGAAAACAAAGGAGTGAACGATGAGAAGAGACAGAGCAGTTTTTAACACCACTCAGTCGCCTATCTCAAAGACACACATTCACACTCAGTCGCCTATCTCAAAGACACACATTCACACTCAGTCCCCTATCTCAAAGACACACATTCACACTCAGTCGCCTATCTCAAAGACACACATTCACACTCAGTCCCCTATCTCAAAGACACACATTCACACTCAGTCCCCTATCTCAAAGACACACATTCACACTCAGTCGCCTATCTCAAAGACACACATTCACACTCAGTCCCCTATCTCAAAGACACACATTCACACTCAGTCCCCTATCTCAAAGACACACATTCACACTCAGTCCCCTATCTCAAAGACACACATTCACACTCAGTCCCCTATCTCAAAGACACACATTCACACTCAGTCCCCTATCTCAAAGACACACATTCACACTCAGTCCCCTATCTCAAAGACACACATTGACACTCAGTCCCCTATCTCAAAGACACACATTCACACTCAGTCCCCTATCTCAAAGACACACATTCACACTCAGTCGCCTATCTCAAAGACACACATTCACACTCAGTCCCCTATCTCAAAGACACACATTCACACTCAGTCGCCTATCTCAAAGACACACATTCACACTCAGTCCCCTATCTCAAAGACACACATTCACACTCAGTCCCCTATCTCAAAGACACACATTCACACTCAGTCCCCTATCTCAAAGACACACATTCACACTCAGTCCCCTATCTCAAAGACACACATTCACACTCAGTCCCCTATCTCAAAGACACACATTCACACTCAGTCCCCTATCTCAAAGACACACATTCACACTCAGTCGCCTATCTCAAAGACACACATTCACACTCAGTCCCCTATCTCAAAGACACACATTCACACTCAGTCCCCTATCTCAAAGACACACATTCACACTCAGTCCCCTATCTCAAAGACACACATTCACACTCAGTCCCCTATCTCAAAGACACACATTCACACTCAGTCGCCTATCTCAAAGACACACATTCACACTCAGTCGCCTATCTCAAAGACACACATTCACACTCAGTCCCCTATCTCAAAGACACACATTCACACTCAGTCGCCTATCTCAAAGACACACATTCACACTCAGTCCCCTATCTCAAAGACACACATTGACACTCAGTCCCCTATCTCAAAGACACACATTCACACTCAGTCCCCTATCTCAAAGACACACATTCACACTCAGTCGCCTATCTCAAAGACACACATTCACACTCAGTCCCCTATCTCAAAGACACACATTCACACTCAGTCCCCTATCTCAAAGACACACATTCACACTCAGTCGCCTATCTCAAAGACACACATTCACACTCAGTCCCCTATCTCAAAGACACACATTCACACTCAGTCCCCTATCTCAAAGACACACATTCACACTCAGTCCCCTATCTCAAAGACACACATTCACACTCAGTCCCCTATCTCAAAGACACACATTCACACTCAGTCCCCTATCTCAAAGACACACATTCACACTCAGTCCCCTATCTCAAAGACACACATTCACACTCAGTCCCCTATCTCAAAGACACACATTCACACTCAGTCCCCTATCTCAAAGACACACATTCACACTCAGTCCCCTATCTCAAAGACACACATTCACACTCAGTCCCCTATCTCAAAGACACACATTCACACTCAGTCCCCTATCTCAAAGACACACATTCACACTCAGTCCCCTATCTCAAAGACACACATTCACACTCAGTCCCCTATCTCAAAGACACACATTCACACTCAGTCCCCTATCTCAAAGACACACATTCACACTCAGTCCCCTATCTCAAAGACACACATTCACACTCAGTCCCCTATCTCAAAGACACACATTCACACTCAGTCCCCTATCTCAAAGACACACATTCACACTCAGTCCCCTATCTCAAAGACACACATTCACACTCAGTCCCCTATCTCAAAGACACACATTCACACTCAGTCCCCTATCTCAAAGACACACATTCACACTCAGTCCCCTATCTCAAAGACACACATTCACACTCAGTCCCCTATCTCAAAGACACACATTCACACTCAGTCCCCTATCTCAAAGACACACATTCACACTCAGTCCCCTATCTCAAAGACACACATTCACACTCAGTCCCCTATCTCAAAGACACACATTCACACTCAGTCCCCTATCTCAAAGACACACATTCACACTCAGTCGCCTATCTCAAAGACACACATTCACACTCAGTCGCCTATCTCAAAGACACACATTCACACTCAGTCCCCTATCTCAAAGACACACATTCACACTCAGTCCCCTATCTCAAAGACACACATTCACACTCAGTCCCCTATCTCAAAGACACACATTCACACTCAGTCCCCTATCTCAAAGACACACATTCACACTCAGTTGCCTATCTCAAAGACACACATTCACACTCAGTCCCCTATCTCAAAGACACACATTCACACTCAGTCCCCTATCTCAAAGACACACATTCACACTCAGTCGCCTATCTCAAAGACACACATTCACACTCAGTCCCCTATCTCAAAGACACACATTCACACTCAGTCCCCTATCTCAAAGACACACATTCACACTCAGTCGCCTATCTCAAAGACACACATTCACACTCAGTCGCCTATCTCAAAGACACACATTCACACTCAGTCCCCTATCTCAAAGACACACATTCACACTCAGTCCCCTATCTCAAAGACACACATTCACACTCAGTCCCCTATCTCAAAGACACACATTCACACTCAGTCGCCTATCTCAAAGACACACATTCACACTCAGTCCCCTATCTCAAAGACACACATTCACACTCAGTCCCCTATCTCAAAGACACACATTCACACTCAGTCCCCTATCTCAAAGACACACATTCACACTCAGTCCCCTATCTCAAAGACACACATTCACACTCAGTCCCCTATCTCAAAGACACACATTCACACTCAGTCCCCTATCTCAAAGACACACATTCACACTCAGTCCCCTATCTCAAAGACACACATTCACACTCAAACACTGTGGGTTTGCGTGCGTGTGTGTGTGTATTGTACTCTGAGTATTGTTCTGGTAATGGGTTCCTGACTGAATGATATTGAGCAGACAGCAAGGAGAAGTCAGACTGAATGATATTGAGATGACAGCCAGAAGTCAGACTGAATGATATTGAGCAGACAGCCAGGAGAAGTCAGACTGAATGATATTGAGATGACAGCCAGGAGAAGTCAGAGAACATACTGTATCCTACACATTCTACTTTCTACATTACAACATACTGTACCCTACACTTTCTACTTTACAACATACTGTACCCTACACTTTCTACTTTACAACATACTGTATTCTACACTTTACACTGCTCCAGATTGCAGCCTTCCAGCCACAGATGTCAGCTGTTCTGAGCGATTCCGCTTTCGGGTAGTATTGAACTCTCAGGAGGTTGGGACCAGGCTTTCCACACACATGCACACACCCTCCGACGAACCATCAAACAGGCAAAGTATCAATACAGGACTAAGATTGAATCCTACTTTGCCCGGCTTTGACACTCATCGGATGTGGCAGGGCTTGCAAACTATCAAGAGGTACAAAGGGGAACCCAGCCGCGAGCTGCATAGTGACACGAGCCTGCTAGACGAGACAAAATGTCTTCTAAAGGCCGGCCATGGCTCACATCAACACCATCATCCCAGACACCCTGGACCCACTCCTATTTGCATACCACCCCAACAGATCCACAGATGACGCCATCTCTAGTGTACTCCACACTGCCCTTTCCCACCTGGATAAAAGGAACACCTACGTGAGAATGCTGTTCATTGAATACAGCTCAGTTTTCAACACCATAGTGCCCTCCAAGCTCATCACTAAGCTCAGGACCCTGGGACCGAACACCTCCCTCTGCAACTAGATCATGGACTTCTTGACTGGCAGCCTCCAGGTGGTGAAGGTAGGCAGCAACACATGCGCCACACTAACCCTCAACATGGGGGACTGTCAGGGGTGCATGCTTAGTCCCTTCCTGTACTCCCTGTTCACCCATGACCGCACGACTCTAAAAGGGGCTGTAGTGAAATGGATTGAGAGCTTTGAGTTCCTCTGTGTCTCCATCACTAAAGAACTATCGTGGTCCAAACACACCAACACAGTCGTGAATAGTGCATGCCAACTCCTCTTCCCACTCAGGAGGCTGAAAATGTTTGGGACAGGCCCTCAGATCCTCAAAAAGTTCTACAGCTGCACCATTGAGAGCATCTTGACTGGCATCAACTTCTTGGCATCGAACCATAAGGTGCTTGAAAGGGTAATGCATACCGCCCAGTACATCACTGGAGCCAAGCTCCCTGCCATCCTGGACCTCTATACCAGGCGGTGTCAGATGAAGGCCCTAGAGTCAAATCAAAGTTAATTTGTCACGTGCGCTGAATACAACAGATGTAGACCTTACAGTGAAATGCTTACTTACAGGCTTTAACCAACAGTGCAAAAAAAGGTATTAGGTGAACAATAGGTAAGTAAAGAAGTACAACAACAGTAAAAAGACAGTGAAAAATAACAGTAGCGAGGCTCTATACAGACACTGGTTAGTCAGGCTGAGCGAGGTAGTATGTACATGTAGATATGGTTAAAGTGACTATGCATATATGATGAACAGAGAGTAGCATTAGTGTAAAAGATGGGTTGGCGGGTGGCGGGACACAATGCAGATAGCCCAGCTAGCCAATGTGTGGGAGCACTGGTTGGTCGGGCCAATTGAGGTAGTATGTACATGGATGTGTAGTTAAAGTGACTATGCATATAAGATAAACAGATAGTAGCAGCAGTGTAAAAGAGGGGTTGGGGGAGGGCACACAATGCAAATAGTCCCGGTAGCCATGTCAACAGTAAAAACTGTTGAGAAGCCTTTTTGTCCTAGACTTGGCACTCCGGTTCTGCTTGCCATGCGGTAGTTGAGAGAACAGTTTATGGTTGGGGTGGCTGGGGTATTTGACAATTTTTAGGGCCTTCCTCTGACACTGCCTGGTGTAGAGGTCCTGGATGGCAGGCAGTTTAGCCCCAGTGACGTACTGGGCCATACGCACTACGCTCTGTAGTACCTTGCGGTCGGAGGCCGAGCAATTGCCGTACCAGGCAGTGATGCAACCAGTCAGGATGCTCTCGATGTTGCAGCTGTAGAACATTTTGAGGATCTCAGGACCCATGCTAATCTTTTTAGTTTCCTGAGGGGGAATAGGCTTTGTCGTGCCCTTTTCACGACTGTCTTGGTGTGCTTGGACCATTCTAGTTTGTTGTTGATGTGGACACCTAGGAACTTGAAGCTCTGAACCTGCTCCACTACAGCCCCGTCGATGATAATGGGGGCGTGCTCAGTCCTCCTTTTCCTGTAGTCCACAATCATCTCCTTAGTCTTGGTTACATTGAGGGATAGGTTGTTATTCTGGCACCACCCGGCCAGGTCTCTGACCTCCTCCCTATTGGCTGTCTCGTCATTGTCGGTGATCAGGCCTTCCACTGTTGTGTCGTTTGCAAACTTAATGATGGTGTTGGAGTCGTGCCATGGCCATGCAGTCGTGGGTGAACAGGGAGTACAGGAGTGGACTGAGCACGCACCCCTGGGGAGCACCAGTGTTCAGGATGGCAGATGTGTTGCTACCTACCCTCACCACCTGGGGGCGGCCCGTCAGGAAATCCAGGATCCAGGTGCAGAGGGAGGTGTTGAGTCCCTGGATCCTTAGCTTAGTGATTTGAGGGTACTATGGTGTTGAACGCTGAGCTGTAGTCAATGAATAGCATTCTCACATAAGTATTCCTTTTGTCCAGGTGGGAAAGGACAGTGTGGAGTGCAACAGAGATTGCATCATCTGTGGATCTTCCACACTCTTTCATTCTCTTCACATATGCTGCTGCTGCTACTCTCTTGATTATCTATCCTGATTGCCTGATCACTTTTACCCCTACCTACAAGAACATATTACCTAAATTCAGTGACGTTCGGAGACGTTTAAGATGAGAGAGGATGATTTTTGTTTCGTGAACATGGCCTTATTTCTATTACAGCATATTGGATGACTCTCATTCATATTCCATTCACCCAGTTCAATGTAACATCGATAGGTTTAGGCTACTGCATGATACTCTAATTTTCCCTAAACCCATCATGAAGTTGCTACAATCTAGCCTATAAAAGTTTACAACGTAGGTGCACAAGTCGAGAGAAATTTGATCAGTCAAACTGACAGACAGTCACACATTCAATACCGCCTTGCACACTCTTGCCTGCATCTAGCTGATCTAGGGTGTAAGCATTAGTCCAACAGTTGCAAACAAGAGTTTCTAATGGACAAATTCAGGTATGTTTATCTCTGTTTCATTCCGTTTGCTTCCTTTTAAGAAATGTTTTTTCAAGAAAATCGGTGGAATGAATCACACGCAGACACAGTTCACTTTCAAAGCAGCCACATACAAACAGCATGATCATTTTGCTCCTTGTAGAATTCCTTCTCACGTCTACGTGCTCTTCTTCACCTTTTCCCTTTGTTTGTGGACTTCAGTGAACACTACATCAGCTGCCTGTGACCAGGAGAAAAAACCTTTTCAAGCCTTCATATCATAACCGCTAACTGCTACACGCAGCCTACATCATTGTCACCATATTAGCTAATGTCATAGCTAGTCAACATCGCTACTAGAGCTAATTAGTTGGTTAACCCGCTACAATCATGCAGTACAGTGTTCAAGCAGTTTAGCAGTTACACCCCTGGGCCCCAGTGGCAATAAATTAATAAAACCAACTGATAATTCATAATTATTAAAACCAAAATCTACCTCGACTTGGAAGAGTTCCAGTGTCGGCTAGCCGCAGCCTGCTGGCTAACATAGCATCCCTTTCTGTTGGCTAGCCGTAGTCAGCTGGTTAACATAGCATCCCTTTCTGTTGGCTAGCCGTAGCCAGCTGGTTAACGTAGCATCCCTTCTGTTGGCTAGCCGTAGCCAGCTGGTTAACATAGCATCCCTTTCTGTTGTCTAGCCGTAGCCAGCTGGCTAACATAGCATCCCTTTCTGTTGGCTAGCCGTAGCCTGATGGCTAACATAGCATCCCTTTCTGTTTTGAGCCCGGTGTTTGAGGCTAAAAAACGAGATATCTGTATTCACTTCCTTTTTAAATTAATTAATTAGTTCAAAACTGTTCTACTATTGTCTCTCTATCTCTTTGAGTCAACTACTCACTACATGTTATAGACTGCGGTGCTAGCTAGCTGTAGCTTATGCTTTCAGTACTAGATTCATTCTCTGATCCTTTGATTCGGTGGACAACATGTCAGTTCATGAGCTCTGATAGGTTGGAAGACGTCCACTGGAAGTTGTCATAATTACTGTGCAGCTCAATATTAGGAAGGCGTTATAAATGCATTGTACTCCAGACACACACCATATTCCACACACACACACACACACACAAATTGGCTGCTTTCTACAACGCTGCTGTGCAGTGGATTAGGAAGTGCCTTGGGTGTAAACACCAAGGAGTGTGTTTTGGCACTTAGTTTACATCCTGTTTCTAGTATTGTGTGTGTGTGTGTGTGTGTGTGTGTGTGTGTTTTAAGATGTTCTCACATACTAAATGATCATCCGCGAGTATACCCATGTAACATTTCTGGAAACACATTAGGAACAGAAGGTCACGTGCTTCACAGATGAAAACAGAGGTCAGGGTTGTGTTGTTGTGGTGTCCTGTTTTCATCCACTACGCCACTGCTACAAGCCTCTAGCCTCTAGTTATCCAGACATTAAGGAGAAAGACATTGTTTGGCCTTTCAGTGACTCTACCCACTGTGTTAATAAAGACAGGGTGACACTAGCTTTCACTATCACTCTCTATCTCTGGGCAATGTTAAGGACATTTTAGAAACACCACAGACAAGTTTAGACCAGAAGTTGGAAACATGTCGTTTTCTTGGGGCCATGGAGAGATGTGTGAATTGATGTTGTCTTCATCTCTCTCTCTCTCTCTCTCTCTCTCTCTCTCTCTCTCTCTCTCTCTCTCTCTCTCTCTCTCTCTCTCTCTCCTCTCTGTCTCTCTCTCCTCTCTCTCTCTCTCTCCCCTCTCTCTCTCTCTCTCTCTCTCTCTCTCTCTCCTCTCTGTCTCCCTCTCTCTCTCTCTCTCTCTCTCTCTCTCTCTCCTCTCTGTCTCCCCCTCTCTCTCTCTCTCTCTCTCTCTCTCTCTCTCTCTCTCTCTCTCCTCTCTGTCTCTCTCTCCTCTCTCTCTCTCTCTCCCCCCCTCTCTCTCTCTCTCTCTCCTCTCTCTCTCTCTCTCTCTCTCTCCTCTCTGTCTCCCCCTCTCTCTCTCTCCCCCCTCTCTCTCTCTCTCTCTCTCTCTCTCTCCTCTCTGTCTCCCTCTCTCTCTCTCTGTCTCTCTCTCTCTCTCTCTCTCTCTCCTCTCTGTCTCCCTCTCTCTCTCTCTCTCTCTCTCTGTCTCTCTCTCTCTCTCTCTCAATTCAATTCAAGGGGCTTTATTGGCATGGAAAACGTGTTAACATTGCCAAAGCAAGTGAGGTAGATAATATACAAAATATACTTCTCTCTATCTCTCTCTCTCGTTCTCCCTCTCTCTGCCTACCCCTATGTCTCCCTTCTCTCCCTCCCCCCTCCTGCTCTCCCTCCCCCCTCCTGCTCTCCCTCCCCCTCCTGCTCTCCCTCCCTGTTGCTCCGCTGATGAGCTTGGTGCATTATTTGACAGTGTGTTTTCCTCCCAGCGTGACTGTGAGGCACGGCAGGCATATTGTCGTCTCAATGCTTTAGTTTTCTCGAATGTGGGATAGAAGAGAAAGAGAGACAATGGGAGACAGAGGGTAAGACAGATAAGAGAGAGAAAGGAAATAGAGGGGGTTGAAGATGGAGAGAATGACAGGGTGGGTAAGATCCTAATGCCTCACTCAGATCACCAGATGTCTTAACTAATTCACTCATCTTAGTCAAGCTCAATACAACCAGTTAGACAACCTGCCACTCCCTTAACCATCACTCTCTCCCTCTCTCCCTCTCTCCCTCTCTCCCTCTCACGCTATGCCTCTCTCACTCGCTATGCCTCTCTCATTCTCTTTCTCACACTCTCACACTTTCAATTAAAGGGCTTTATTGGCATGGAAAACATATTTTTACATTGCCAGAGCAAATTAAATAGATAATAAACAAAAGTGAAATAAACAATAAAAACTAAACAGTAAACATTACACTCACAACAGTTCCAACAGAATAGAGACATTACAATGTCATATTATGTATACATACAGTGTTGTAACGATGTACAAATAGTTAAAGTACAAAAGGGAAAATAAATAAACATAAATATGGGTTGTATTTACAATGTTGTTTGTTCTTCACTGGTTGCCCTTTTCTTGTGGCAACAGGTCACAAATCTTGCTGCTCTGATGGCACACTGTGGAATTTCACCCAGTAGATATGGGAGTTTATTAAAATTGGGTTTGTTTTCGAAATCTTTGTGGATCTGTGTAATCTGAGGGAAATATGTCTCTCTAATATGGTCATACATTTGGCAGGAGGTTAGGAAGTGCAGCTCAGTTTCCACCTCATTTTGTGGGCAGTGAGCACATAGCCTGTCTTCTCTTGAGTGCCAAGTCGGCCTTTCTCAATAGCAAGGCTATGCTCACTGATTCTGTACATTTTCAACGCTTTCCCTAATTTTGGGTCAGTTTCTCTTTTCTTTCTCTTCGAATGAAATCTGTGTTTACATACAAGTACATCAACATTAAAGCGACATGACAAAATGCAAAATAATGGATTGAGAACATCCATTTACACTTAATGGTGAAAGCTCACCCATTCTATTACCACGAGCTATGCTAGCACCTAGCTGAGTGACGCAGATCACCCATTCTATTACCACGAGCTATGCTAGCACCTAGCTGAGTGACGCAGATCACCAATTCTATTACCACGAGCTATGCTAGCACCTAGCTGAGTGACGCAGATCACCCATTCTATTACCACGAGCTATGCTAGCACCTAGCTGAGTGACGCAGATCACCCATTCTATTACCACGAGCTATGCTAGCACCTAGCTGAGTGACGCAGGGGAGCTTGAAATGAGAGAAAAGGTATTATACCCTGTGCTCTAATCACACCTGCACATATACACACACACACACACACACACACACACACACACTCTTCCAAGGCCCTCGATCTCAATGGGAACTCAGGGGAAGGGACTCACAGCTTGGTGGGCCCACACATTCATCAGGCTGCCCTGTTACATATCATAGACACATTGTGTTACTGGAGCTCATGTCATTGAGAGGTTTCTCAACAAAGATAAAGGCCTTTTAAGAACTACTACCATTTCCAGCTCATAACAGTGAGTGCATGTCAATTGAATTGTTTTTTGTTGCAGCATCACAAATGATCTGTATTTATTTAGTCTCTTGGATCTGTATATAATTGGAAATGTACGTTGAGATATTTCTGTATATGCCCTAGATAAAATGTATAGTTGTTGCTCTACTAGATTTTGACTTTAGTCTGTGTTTGTCTTGTGTCCTTACAGAGATCTGGGGGAGGTCTGGCCCTCCCTCTGTGTGCCTTCCAGGGCACCGTCTCCCTGCATGCCCCCACAGGGAAGACCCTCTCCCTCTCCACCTACGAGGTCAGCAGCGACGGCCTCACCATCTCCCCCCACGCCACCAAGAAGGTGGAGGTCTACCGCTCAAAGTCTGTAGGCCACGAGCCCAGTGCAGACGACCCCACCACCGGGGGCCCGGCCGGGGGAGTGGGGATGGAGGTGGAGGTGGCAATGCGGGACACCAATGTGAAGATCCACCTGGAGGTGTTGGAGATCTGTGACAACGAGGAGGCCACGGACAGCGTGTCCATCATCTCTAACATCAGCCAGTCGTCCACCCACGCCCGCTCCCCGTCGCTGCGCTATTCTCGGAAGGAGAACCGCTTTGTCTCCTGTGACCTGGGGGAGACAGCCTCCTACTCACTGCTCATCCCCAACAGTGGCAACCCCGAGGTGGACAACATCAACATCAACATCCCTGACACTGTGGAGGCCCACCGGCAGAACAGTCGCAGGCAGAAACAGGAGACGGGAGGCTACCGCGAGGAGATACAGCTGCTCAACGAAGCCTACAGGAAGCAGGAAGAGGACAGAGAAGACTGATACACACAGGAAGCCGGAAGTGGACAGAGAAGTCTGATACATACACAGGAAGCAGGAAGAGACAGAGAAGACTGATAAACACACAGGAAGCAGGAAGAGGACAGAGAAGACTGATACACACAGGAAGCAGGAAGTGGACAGAGAAGTCTGATACATACACAGGAAGCAGGAAGAGACAGAGAAGACTGATAAACACACAGGACGCAGGAAGTGGACAGAGAAGTCTGACACATACACAGGAAGCAGGAAGTGGACAGAGAAGTCTGATACACACAGGAAGACAATGAGTGGACATATAATATTGATGAGCACACAAAGGATGCAGACTGGGAATGCATAACTATATATTTTAAGTATGTATTTTGACTAAACATTAGCTGCCACTGCCTAAGACTGCTGGGACACATCCATTCTGTGATTTAGAGGTCTATTATGTATAGATGTGATGAGGTGAGGTGGAGAGAAGTGGATGCAGGAATAAAGGATGAGATGAGGTGGAGAGAAGGTGATGCTGCAGGACTAAGGGATGCGGTGAGGTGGAGAGAAGGTGATGCAGGACTAAAGGATGAGGTGGAGAGAAGGTGATGCAGGACTAAAGGATGAGGTGGAGAGAAGGTGATGCAGGACTAAGGGATGAGGTGGAGAGAAGGTGATGCAGGACTAAGGGATGAGGTGGAGAGAAGGTGATGCAGGACTAAGGGATGAGGTGGAGAGAAGGTGATGCAGGACTAAGGGATGAGATGGAGAGAAGGTGATGCAGGACTAAGGGATGAGGTGGAGAGAAGATAATGCTGCAGGACTAAAGGATGAGGTGGAGAGAAGGTGATGCTGCAGGACTAAAGGATGAGGTAGAGAGAAGGTGATGCTGCAGGACTAAGGGATGAGGTGGAGAGAAGGTGATGCTGCAGGACTAAGGGATGAGGTGAGGTGGAGAGAAGGTAAAGCTGCAGGACTAAGGGATGAGGTGAGGTGGAGAGAAGGTGATGCTGCAGGACTAAGGGATGAGGTGGAGAGAAGGTGATGCAGGACTAAGGGATGAGGTGGAGAGAAGGTGATGCAGGACTAAGGGATGAGGTGAGGTGGAGAGAAGGTGATATGCTGCAGGACTAAGGAATGAGGTGGAGAGAAGGTGATGCAGGACTAAGGGATGAGTTGGAGAGAAGGTGATGCAGGACTAAGGGATGAGGTGGAGAGAAGGTGATGCAGGACTAAGGGATGAGGTGAGGTGGAGAGAAGTGGATACAGGACTAAAGGTTAGCAGCACAATGAAAGAGTGAAGACTGAAAGGGAGTGCAGAGAGAAAGGATGGAGAGAGGATTACCCATGTTAGTATTCATGCCAGGGTCTCCAACATATGGCTGCCAATGGGTATAGCCCTCACCAATAAGTAAACATGGAGACTACCAGCCCCTGTGTCTGAGTCATCCCACTGAGTGTGTGTTACATACAGATCTGTACTCTGTACAGTGTGTCTGTACTCGTAATATAATCTGCTGAAAGCCTGGACTCAGAATAGATCATTTACCATACTGTTCATTCTGCTGCTGTGAGACAAAACTATCATTTTATGTAAATCAGTCTGAAGAGAGAAATAGAAGGTGCGAGAGAGAGAGAGAGAGAGAGAGGTAGAGAGAGGTAGAGAGAGGGAGGGAGAGAGAGAGAGGTAGAGAGAGAGAGAGAGAGGGGTAGAGAGAGAGAGAGAGAGAGAGAGCGGTAGAGAGAGGGAGGGAGAGAGGTAGCGAGAGAGAGAGAGGTAGAGAGAGAGAGAGAGAGGTAGAGAGGGAGAGAGAGAGAGAGAGACAGAGAGAGGTAGAGAGAGAATATATGACAGTGTTTTTTTCTTCCTCATGAACATTCCACTAATAATTTCCCTGAACGACAGTGTGAATATTTTACCACTGATGGAGGCACCAAGTGAATGTACGTTTTTTTCCCCGAGTCACTTAGAGCTGTTCTCCTCTAGCCTCTCAGTTCACTGCCTCTCCAATCACACGGAGTGACCCAGGCCCTTCCCGCTAGGCTTCGTACATATGCTTAAAACTAGACGGTAATAGAATATCTATTGGTGATTCACTACGGTTCTAAATATTCACCAGGATGACTATGAACTAAAAGATGGTGTTATATTATAGTTATATTCTGTTTCACTGCTTTGTATGCACACACACGCACGCACACACACACACACACACGCACGTACGCAAACACACATCAACAAGGTACATTACACCCTACCTCCAGGTCACGCAGTAATGGATGTATTCTATTTGATGTTTCATAACGGATGTGTTTTGTTGTGTGTCATCTGTGCCGTGTGTCTTTCAGCAGAGAAAAGCTTTGTCACGTGTGACATAATGTTCTGTCCTTCATATGAGTATGTGCTCATTACATATTTATACAAGAAAATTGCCTCAAACAACACTGTAAAATGCATTAACATCCAGACTGCTTCAAGGCAACAACAACAAAAGCAAGTTAGAGAAAAGAGGCTTACAGAATCATATGGCTTATGAATCATATGGCTTTTGAATAATATGGCTTTGAATCATATGGCTTATGAATCATATGACTTATGAATCATATGTTTTATGAATCATATGGCTTTTGAATCATATGGCTTTTGAATAATATGGCTTTGAATCATATGGCTTATGAATCATATGACTTATGAATCATATGGCTTATGAATCATATGGCTTTTGAATCATATGGCTTTTGAATCATATGGCTTTTGAATCATATGGCTTTTGAATAATATGGTTTATGAATCATATGACTTATGAATCATATGGCTTATGAATCATATGGCTTATGAATCATATGGCTTTTGAATAATATGGCTTATGAATCATATGGCTTTTGAATCATATGGCTTATTCATAATATGGTATATGAATCATAACCAGTGTGTCCCAGTAGATGAGTTGACCTCTGACCTTGTAATGAATAGAGAGCATTTCAGTGTTTTGACAGAGTGTTTAGAATTGACCAACCCTTTCAACACAGCAGTACCACATCTCTTCAGCCAAGCAGAATGGAAATAAACTCAACATTGTCTTATTTATTCATTAATGCGAATACAAGGTTTTGAAAGCCCGTCTGCTTTTCCATTCAGTACACATTTTTAGATGTTTTTCTTCTTTTTAATTGGAAAACATTGAGGAAGGATGCATGGCTCACCACTGAGAAGGCTGGCATTGATGTTTGTTTACCTACAGTGGGGCAAAAAAAGATTTAGTCAGCCACCAATTGTGCAAGTTCTCCCACTTAAAAAGATGAGAGAGGCCTGTAATTTTCATCATAGGTACACTTCAACTATGACGGACAAAATGAGAAAACAAATCCAGAAAATCACATTGTAGGACTTTTAACTGAATTTATTCGCAAATTATGGTGGTCCTCTCACTCATGTACCCCCCCATCCCCGTCCTCTCTCCCATGTACCGCCCCATCCCCGTCCTCTCGCCCATGTACCCCCCCATCCCCGTCCTCTCTCCCATGTACCGCCCCATCCCCGTCCTCTCGCCCATGTACCCCCCATCCCCCGTCCCCGTCCTCTCGCCCATGTACCCCCCCATCCCCCATCCCCGTCCTCTCTCCCATGTACCCCTCCATCCCCGTCCTCTCTCCCATGTACCCCCCCATCCCCGTCCTCTCTCCCATGTACCCCCCCATCCCCGTCCTCTCTCCCATGTACCCCCCCATCCCCGTCCTCTCTCCCATGTACCCCCCCATCCCTGTCCTCTCTCCCATGTACCCCCCTATCCCCATCCTCTCTCCCATGTACCCACCCATCCCCGTCCTCTCTCCCATGTACCCCCCCATCCCCGTCCTCTCGCCCATGTACCCTCCCATCCCCGTCCTCTCGCCCATGTACCCCCCATCCCCCATCCCCGTCCTCTCGCCCATGTACCCCCCATCCCCCATCCCCGTCCTCTCGCCCATGTACCCCCCATCCCCCATCCCCGTCCTCTCGCCCATGTCCCAGTCACACTGCCGTCACCTGGCACGTCCTCTGGGTTCTTAATGCAGTTTTAACCTCTCCACTATTAGCTTTTTGAATATGACCTCTGTGTCCTGGGGAAGGAACTGAAGACTATAGGAGGTTTCCTGGGGTAGGAACTGAAGACCATAGGAAGTGTCCTGGGGTAGGAACTGAAGACTATAGGAGGTGTCCTGGGGTAGGAACTGAAGACCATAGGAAGTGTCCTGGGGTAGGAACTGAAGACTATAGGAGGTGTCCTGGGGTAGGAACTGAAGACTATAGGAGGTTTCCTGGGGTAGGAACTGAAGACCATAGGAAGTGTCCTGGGGTAGGAACTGAAGACCATAGGAAGTGTCCTGGGGTAGGAACTGAAGACTATAGGCGGTGTCCTGGGGTAGGAACTGAAGACCATAGGAAGTGTCCTGGGGTAGGAACTGAAGACTATAGGAGGTGTCCTGGGGTAGGAACTGAAGACTATAGGAGGTTTCCTGGGGAAGGAACTGAAGACTATAGGAGGTGTCCTGGGGAAGGAACTGAAGACTATAGGAGGTTTCCTGGGGTAGAAACTGAAGACCATAGGAAGTGTCCTGGGGTAGGAACTGAGTGTTGATGTCCTCTTTAACCAGTAGGTGACACATCCCTAATCTGTCCTGAAGCCACTTTATTTATTTATTTAAATGTTTATTTAATCCTTATTTTACCAGGTTTAGTTGACTGAGAACGCATTCTAATTTACAGAGAGGAAGGGGGGGGGGGGTGATTAGGTGGCCATGATGGTATGAGGGATAGATCTTCCCATTAACAAAATGTAATAACACTCTTGTTACTTGAAGAATCAAATCTGAAATAGTGGCAACCAAATATAAAGAGTTACACCTACTAGCACTACCGCATGAATGTTAAAACAGCATGCTTTTCCTCACCTCTGGGTTAAGTCATTCAGTATGGGGGGGGTCAAAGGTTGTTGGTTGCCAGGTAACACCGGGAGGCCTAAGGAGAGTTAAAGTGTAAGGAAGCACAGATGGGGAGGATAGAGGGTGGGGAATTCAATTCAACCTAAAGCAACTCTCCCTCTCAATCTCTCTAACTCGATTTCTATGGACTCCTATCTCTTCATTCTCTCTCCCCTCCCCTCCAATCTCTTTCCTCTCTCCACTCTTTCTGACTCATCCCCTATCTCGCACGTTTCAAAGAGTGCTAAAGTTGAGACTAAAGGCACTAGCAGATGGAGAGATGTCTGTGTTTTCCCGCGTCACCTCAACGCCAGAGGAAACCTCTGATTCAAACCCAGACACATTGTGAATCTTTCACATCGTCTCCCAGAAAAATGTTCACAGACGGAGTAGATTTCAGTCACAACTGATTAGTGGCGGATCTTAAAAGGTAGAATATCAAGCAGATACCGTTCAGCCATCACTCATTCATATAATTTTATGTACATATCTTATTAATTCCTTTACACTTGTGTGTATAAGGTAGTTGTTGTGAAATTGTTAGATTCCTTGTTAGATATTACTGCATGGTCGGAACTAGAAGCACAAGCATTTCGCTACGCTCGCATTAACATCTGCTAACCATGTGTATGTGACAAATAAAAATGGATTTGATTTTGATTTCTAGGAAGTGAAACATCCTCCCGAGATTGGGGACTAACATTAAGTACACACAGAAGGCTGAATCATGGTCAAAACAGAATAACCCCAACAATAATCACCTGTCATTCATTTAAATTCACACTGATTTCAGTTATTTATTTGATTGAATAGCAGCTTCGCCCTTTGACGGACTGCATTCTGAGGTCATTCCTGTTCATTGATTGGCTGGATGAAACGCTGGACCACACAGAGTAGGAGTTGAGGACGACCTCCATAGTGATGGACGAGGTGCAGACGGACTGCATTCTGAGGTCATTCCTGTTCATTGATTGGCTGGATGAAACGCTGGACCACACAGAGTAGGAGTTGAGGACGACCTCCATAGTGATGGACGAGGTGCAGACGGACTGACGGACGGAAAAACATTACAGCAGCAGGAGGAGGAGAGTCACAAACTCCTGTATTATTACTGAGACTCCTACAGGAGGAGAGTCACAAACTCCTGTATTATTACTGAGACTCCTTCAGGAGGAGGAGAGTCACAAACTCCTGTATTATTACTGAGACTCCTTCAGGAGGAGAGTCACAAACTCCTGTATTATTACTGAGACTCCTTCAGGAGGAGAGTCACAAACTCCTGTATTATTACTGAGACTCCTTCAGGAGGACACAGAAGCAGGAGGAGACTCCTTCAGGAGGAGACAGAATCAGGAGGAGACAGAAGCAGGAGGAAACAGAAGCAGGAGGAGCCTCCTTCAGGAGGTGACAGAAGCAGGAGGAGACTCCTTCAGGAGGAGACAGAAGCAGGAGGAGACTCCTTCAGGAGGTGACAGAAGCAGGATGAGACAGAAGCAGGAGGAGACAGAAGCAGGAGGAGACACCTTCAGGAGGAGAGGGATGCAGGAGGAGACTAAAGTTGAGACTAAAGGCACTAGCAGATGGAGAGATGTCTGTGTTTTCCCGCGTCACCTCAACGCCAGAGGAAACCTCTGATTCAAACCCAGACACATTGTGAATCTTTCACATCGTCTCCCAGAAAAATGTTCACAGACGGAGTAGATTTCAGTCACAACTGATTAGTGGCGGATCTTAAAAGGTAGAATATCAAGCAGATACCGTTCAGCCATCACTCATTCATATAATTTTATGTACATATCTTATTAATTCCTTTACACTTGTGTGTATAAGGTAGTTGTTGTGAAATTGTTAGATTCCTTGTTAGATATTACTGCATGGTCGGAACTAGAAGCACAAGCATTTCGCTACGCTCGCATTAACATCTGCTAACCATGTGTATGTGACAAATAAAAATGGATTTGATTTTGATTTCTAGGAAGTGAAACATCCTCCCGAGATTGGGGACTAACATTAAGTACACACAGAAGGCTGAATCATGGTCAAAACAGAATAACCCCAACAATAATCACCTGTCATTCATTTAAATTCACACTGATTTCAGTTATTTATTTGATTGAATAGCAGCTTCGCCCTTTGACGGACTGCATTCTGAGGTCATTCCTGTTCATTGATTGGCTGGATGAAACGCTGGACCACACAGAGTGGGAGTTGAGGACGACCTCCATAGTGATGGACGAGGTGCAGACGGACTGCATTCTGAGGTCATTCCTGTTCATTGATTGGCTGGATGAAACGCTGGACCACACAGAGTAGGAGTTGAGGACGACCTCCATAGTGATGGACGAGGTGCAGACGGACTGACGGACGGAAAAACATTACAGCAGCAGGAGGAGGAGAGTCACAAACTCCTGTATTATTACTGAGACTCCTTCAGGAGGAGAGTCACAAACTCCTGTATTATTACTGACACTCCTTCAGGAGGAGGAGAGTCACAAACTCCTGTATTATTACTGAGACTCCTTCAGGAGGAGAGTCACAAACTCCTGTATTATTACTGAGACTCCTTCAGGAGGAGAGTCACAAACTCCTGTATTATTACTGAGACTCCTTCAGGAGGACACAGAAGCAGGAGGAGACTCCTTCAGGAGGAGACAGAATCAGGAGGAGACAGAAGCAGGAGGAAACAGAAGCAGGAGGAGCCTCCTTCAGGAGGTGACAGAAGCAGGAGGAGACTCCTTCAGGAGGAGACAGAAGCAGGAGGAGACTCCTTCAGGAGGTGACAGAAGCAGGATGAGACAGAAGCAGGAGGAGACAGAAGCAGGAGGAGACACCTTCAGGAGGAGAGGGATGCAGGAGGAGACTCCTTCAGGAGGAGACAGAAGCAGAAGGAGACTCCTTCAGGAAGAGACAGAAGCAGGAGGAGACACCTTCAGGAAGAGACAGAAGCAGGAGCAGACGGAAGCAGGAGGTGACAGAAGCAGGAGCAGAAGGAAGCAGGATGTGACAGAAGTCGGAGGAGAGGGATGCAGGAGGTGACAGAAGTCAGAGGAGAGGGATGCAGGAGGTGACAGAAGCAGGAGGAGAGGGAAGCACATTTCAAAAGGGCTCTTGCTGAACATTTTATCCATATTTCATGACAGGGCAATCTGCCTTGTTACCTCATACGTCTCACATGCATGTCTCGCTCCCTTAATTTTGACCCCTCTTAAAAGCTCACCCTCTCTTTCTGTATACCTCTCAAGAGCCCCCCCCCCCCACCCCGTCTCTCTATTTATATAACACTCTCCTTCTTACTCTCTCTTTGCCATGCTTTTAGGGCAGTAATTATCTCGCTCTCTGCTCTGTAAATAAAACAGCATTTCACTTCCCCGTTATTCAACAGATTTTCAACAAAAGGCTAATGGAAATCTGAAATCTGAACACAGTCCAATTAAAAACCTCGGTGTTTGGTGGGAACAGCGGCAGACTGACCACGTAGTGAAGGACATCCCGGTCTCTTCGGAACACGAAGCCCCAGTAATTGCGAACGGCTCCAGATCAATGTGTAAAAGTTTGAGGCATTAAAGGCACCTGCAGCCAAGTGATGATTTGAAAAAGCCGTTCGATCGTGTACTGTGTTCTGCACACCATTAGGCATAAAAACAAGGCACTTGTTTAAATAAATAAACATTAATTTTAGTCTTTTGGTTTGTTGTTTTTTGATCTGGCACAAAATGCATCAGATGATTTATGCATTTTAAAAGGTGCATATCTTGAAAGCATGTTGGGATTATGTTGACAACGAATGAAACAAATAACAAAAGATAGTTTTTAGGTGGAGTTTTCCTTTAAATATCCTCCATAGGATTTGATGGTACGATCACAGACGGCCCCTGGAGTCCAGGGCAACGGAGACACCATGAACGTTTCAAACAGAAAAGGTACTTTTATTGAATATACAAAACTGAACTACACTGAACAAAAATAAATCAACATGTAACCATTTCAAAGATTTTTACTGAGTTACAGTTTATATATAAGAAATCAGTGAATTGAAATAAATGAATTAGTCCCTAATCTATGGATTTCACCTGACTGGGAATATGGATGTGCTTCTGCTGGTCAGAGATACCTTTAATTTATTTTTTTTAAAAATAGGGGCGTGGTACAGAAAACCAGTCAGTATCTGGTGAGACCACCATTTGCCTCAGGCATCTCCTTCGCATTGAGTTGATCAGACTGTTGATTGTGGCCTGTGGAATGTTGTCCCCACTCCTCTTCAATGACTTTAACAGAGTTCCTGGATACGTCGATCCAGAGCATCCCAAACATGCTCGATGGGTGACATGTCTGGTGAGTATGCAGGCCATGGAAGAACTGGGACATTTTCAGCTTGCAGGAATTGTGTACAGATCCTTGCAACATGGTGCCATGCATTATCATGCTGAAACATGAGGTGATGGCGGCGGATGAATGGCACGACAATGGGCCTCAGGATCTCGTCACGGTATCTCTCTGCATTCAAATTGCCGTCGATAAAAATGCAATTGTGTTCGTTGTCCGTAGCTTATTCCTGCCCATACCATAACCCCACTGCCACTATGGGGCCACTCTGTAGACATCGTTGACATCAGCAAATCGCTCGCCCACACGACGCCATACATGCTGTCTGCCATCTGACCGGTACAGTTGAAACCGGGATTCATCCGTGAAGAGCACACTTCTCCAGCATTTACGACTTCAAACTGCGGTCAGGTCAAGACCCTGGTGAACACGACACGCATGTAGACGAGGTGCACCTGTGTAATAATCATGCTGTTTAATCAGCTTCTTAATATGCCACACTTGGCAGCTTCTTGATATGCCACAGAAATGCTCACTAACTGGGATATAAACAAGTCTGTACACAACATTTTAGAGAGAAATAAGCTTTTTGTGCGTATGGAACATTTCTGGGATCTTTTGATATTTCAGCTCATGAAACACGGGACCAACACTTTACAATGTTGCGTTCATATTTTTTCCGTTCAGTCTCGTAGTATTTCAGTTGTCCGAGTAGATCCTCATCTTCGGAAACGGCTCAGTCACCAGGTCGCACACTGTGGAGTGTTCACTTTGTCCCCTTGGTAATTGTCTTCTTCTGCCATTTACACGGGTGAGTGACCTTTAACTTAGCAGCGTTGGGCCAAAAAATGAAGAAGAAAAAAGACCAGAGTTAAACTAAACCAGATAAAAAGTAGAAAAGACAACGGACCTGATACACCTGACAGAGATGATCTATAGAGAACAATAGACCTGATACACCTGACAGAGATGATCTATAGAGAACAATAGACCTGATACACCTGACAGAGAGGATCTATAGAGAACAATAGACCTGATACACCTGACAGAGATGATCTATAGAGAACAATAGACCTGATACACCTGACAGAGAGGATCTATAGAGAACAATAGACCTGATACACCTGACAGAGATGATCTATAGAGAACAATAGACCTGATACACCTGACAGAGATGATCTATAGAGAACAATAGACCTGATACACCTGACAGAGATGATCTATAGAGAACAATAGACCTGATACACCTGACAGAGAGGGTCTATAGAGAACAATAGACCTAATACACCTGACAGAGATGATCTATAGAGAACAATAGACCTGATACACCTGACAGAGATGATCTATAGAGAACAATATACCTGATACACCTGACAGAGAGGATCTATAGAGAACAATAGACCTGATACACCTGACAGAGATGATCTATAGAGAACAATAGACCTGATACACCTGACAGAGAGGGTCTATAGAGAACAATAGACCTAATACACCTGACAGAGATGATCTATAGAGAACAATAGACCTGATACACCTGACAGAGATGATCTATAGAGAACAATAGACCTGATACACCTGACAGAGAGGATCTATAGAGAACAATAGACCTGATACACCTGACAGAGATGATCTATAGAGAACAATAGACCTGATACACCTGACAGAGATGATCTATAGAGAACAATAGACCTGATACACCTGACAGAGAGGATGTATAGAGAACAATAGACCTGATACACCTGACAGAGATGATCTATAGAGAACAATAGACCTGATACACCTGACAGAGAGGATCTATAGAGAACAATAGACCTGATACACCTGACAGAGAGGATGTATAGAGAACAATAGACCTGATACACCTGACAGAGATGATCTATAGAGAACAATAGACCTGATACACCTGACAGAGAGGATCTATAGAGAACAAAGTGTTAAGGGCATAGAGGGTTAAGTGTTAAGGGCATAGAGGGTTAAGTGTTAAGGGCATAGAGGGTTAAGTGTTAAGGGCATAGAGGGTTAAGTGTTAAGGGCATAGAGGGTTAAGTGTTAAGGGCATAGAGGGTTAAGTGTTAAAGGCATAGAGGGTTAAGTGTTAAGGGCATAGAGGGTTAAGTGTTAAGGGCATAGAGGGTTAAGTGTTAAGGGCATAGAGGTATGGGCATAGAGGGTTAAGTGTTAAGGGCATAGAGGGTTAAGTGTTAAAGGCATAGAGGGTTAAGTGTTAAAGGCATAGAGGGTTAAGTGTTAAGGGCATAGAGGGTTAAGTGTTAAGGGCATAGAGGGTTAAGTGTTAAGGGCATAGAGGGTTAAGTGTTAAGGGCATAGAGGGTTACGTGTTAAGGGCATAGAGGGTTAAGTGTTAAGGGCATAGAGGGCTAAGTGTTAAGGGCATAGAGGGTTAAGTGTTAAGGGCATAGAGGGTTAAGTGTTAAGGGCATAGAGGTATGGGCATAGAGGGTTAAGTGTTAAGGGCATAGAGGTATGGGCATAGAGGGTTAAGTGTTAAGGGCAAAGAGGGTTAAGTGTTAAGGGCATAGAGGTATGGGAATAGAGGGTTAAGTGTTAAGGGCGTAGAGGGTTAAGTGTTAAGGGCATAGAGGGTTAAGTGTTAAGGGCATATAGGGTTAAGTGTTAAGGGCATAGAGGGTTAAGTGTTAAGGGCATATAGGGTTAAGTGTTAAGGGCATATAGGGTTAAGTGTTAAGGGCATGGAGGGTTAAGTGTTAAGGGCATAGAGGGTTAAGTGTTAAGGGCATAGAGGGTTAAGTGTTAAGGGCATAGAGGGTTAAGTGTTAAGGGCATAGAGGGTTAAGTGTTAAGGGCATGGAGAAAGCACAGCTGCACATGGAGTACAGGACTCTGATAATCTTACCCTCCGATGTTTCTGACTAACTAGTGAGAGAAGGTGTGTGCAGGTCGTACAAGCAGGGTGAGTGACGGATCACTGAGGCTGCAGACAGCTGTGCAGTCGTCTTGTCTGGAGGCTTGGATGTTCTCAGTGAGTCTCGGTGTTCTGCTTACCACACAGACAAACACTGAGCTTACGTTCTCGTCTCCGGCTCACATCAAATCAAATTCTAATCAAATCAAATCATATTTGTCACAATGTGCAAAATAAAACAGGTACCTTACCGTAAAATGCTTACTTTACAAGCCCTTAACCAACAACGCAGTTTCAAGAAAATATTTAGTAAATAAATGTAAAATCAAAAGGGGGAGGCGTCAATGTGATATAATGTGAATAGTCTGGGTGGACATTTGATTAATGTCCAGCAGTCTGATGACTTTTAGCAGCGTCTGTTCTGTCTTTCTGTCCAGCAGTCTGATGGCTTTTAGCAGCGTCTGTTCTGTCTTTCTGTCCAGCAGTCTGATGGCTTTTAGCAGCGTCTGTTCTGTCTTTCTGTTCAGCAGTCTGATGGCTTTTAGCAGCGTCTGTTCTGTCTTTCTGTTCAGCAGTCTGATGGCTTTTAGCAGCGTCTGTTCTGTCTTTCTGTCCAGCAGTCTGATGGCTTTTAGCAGCGTCTGTTCTGTCTTTCTGTCCAGCAGTCTGATGGCTTTTAGCAGCGTCTGTTCTGTCTTTCTGTTCAGCAGTCTGATGGCTTTTAGCAGCGTCTGTTCTGTCTTTCTGTCCAGCAGTCTGATGGCTTTTAGCAGCGTCTGTTCTGTCTTTCTGTTCAGCAGTCTGATGGCTTTTAGCAGCGTCTGTTCTGTCTTTCTGTCCAGCAGTCTGATGGCTTTTAGCAGCGTCTGTTCTGTCTTTCTGTCCAGCAGTCTGATGGCTTTTAGCAGCGTCTGTTCTGTCTTTCTGTCCAGCAGTCTGATGGCTTTTAGCAGCGTCTGTTCTGTCTTTCTGTCCAGCAGTCTGATGGCTTTTAGCAGCGTCTGTTCTGTCTTTCTGTCCAGCAGTCTGATGGCTTTTAGCAGCATCTGTTCTGTCTTTCTGTCCAGCAGTCTGATGGCTTTTAGCAGCGTCTGTTCTGTCTTTCTGTCCAGCAGTCTGATGGCTTTTAGCAGCGTCTGTTCTGTCTTTCTGTCCAGCAGTCTGATGGCTTTTAGCAGCGTCTGTTCTGTCTTTCTGTCCAGCAGTCTGATGGCTTTTAGCAGCGTCTGTTCTGTCTTTCTGTCCAGCAGTCTGATGGCTTTTAGCAGCGTCTGTTCTGTCTTTCTGTCCAGCAGTCTGATGGCTTTTAACAGCGTCTGTTCTGTCTTTCTGTCCAGCAGTCTGATGGCTTTTAGCAGCGTCTGTTCTGTCTTTCTGTCCAGCAGTCTGATGGCTTTTAGCAGCGTCTGTTCTGTCTTTCTGTCCAGCAGTCTGATGGCTTTTAACAGCGTCTGTTCTGTCTTTCTGTCCAGCAGTCTGATGGCTTTTAGCAGCGTCTGTTCTGTCTTTCTGTTCAGCAGTCTGATGGCTTTTAGCAGCATCTGTTCTGTCTTTCTGTCCAGCAGTCTGATGGCTTTTAGCAGCGTCTGTTCTGTCTTTCTGTCCAGCAGTCTGATGGCTTTTAGCAGCGTCTGTTCTGTCTTTCTGTCCAGCAGTCTGATGGCTTTTAGCAGCGTCTGTTCTGTCTTTCTGTTCAGCAGTCTGATGGCTTTTAGCAGCGTCTGTTCTGTCTTTCTGTTCAGCAGTCTGTTCTGTCTTTCTGTCCAGCAGTCTGATGCTGGGGGCGGACGGAGCAATACAACTAATCCCATCAAGGTCATGTGTGTGTGTTGGAGACGGTGTGTGTGTATGTTGGAGGCGGTGTGTGTGTATGTTGGAGGCGGTGTGTGTGTGTGTTGGAGGCGGTGTGTGTGTATTTTGGAGGCGGTGTGTGTGTATGTTGGAGGCGGTGTGTGTGTGTGTTGGAGGCGGTGTGTGTGTGTGTTGGAGGCGGTGTGTGTGTGTGTTGGAGGCGGTGTGTGTGTGTGTTGGAGGCGGTGTGTGTGTGTGTGTGTGTTAGTTGCGATGTGTGTGTTGGAGGCAGTGTGTGTGTGTGTGTTGGAGGCGGTGTTTGTGTGTGTGTTGGTTGCGGTGTGTGTGTGTGTCTTGGTTGCGTTGTGTGTGTGTTGGAGGCGGTGTGTGTGGGTGGTAATGTGTTTTTGCTGAAGGACAAGAAGCATTGGTAGAGTGGGAATGTACAGACAGACAGGGGTATGGGGTAGAGACAGACAGGGGTATGGAGAACAGACAGACAGGGGTATGGGGTACAGACAGACAGGGGTATGGGGTACAGACAGACAGACAGGGGTATGGGGTACAGGCAAACTGGGGTATGGGGTACAGACAGACAGGGGTATGGGGTATAGACAGACACGGGTATGGGGTACAGACAGACAGGGGTATGGGGTACAGACAGACACAGGTATGGGGTACAGACAGACACGGGTATGGGGTACAGACAGACACGGGTATGGGGTACAGACAGACACGGGTATGGGGTACAGACAGACAGGGGTATGGAGAACAGACAGACAGACAGACAGGGGTATGGGGTAGAGACAGACAGACAGGGGTATGGGGTAGAGACAGACAGGGGTATGGGATAGAGCAGACAGGGGAATGGGGTAGAGACAGACAGGGGTATGGGGAACAGACAGACAGGGGTATGGAGTATAGACAGGGGTATTGAGTATAGACAGACAGGGGTATTGAGTACAGACAGGGGTATGGAGAACAGACAGACAGGGGTATGGGGTACAGACAGACAGGGGTATGGGGTACAGACAGACAGGGGTATTGAGTACAGACGGGGGTATGGGGTACAGACAGACAGGGGTATGGGGTATAGACAGGGGTATGGAGTAGAGACAGACAGGGGTATGGGGTACAGACAGACACGTGTATGGGGTACAGACAGATAGGGGTACGGGGTACAGACAGACACGGGTATGGTGTACAGACAGACAGGGGTATGGAGTAGAGACAGACAGGGGTTTGGGGTAGAGACAGACAGGGGTATGGGGTACAGACAGACAGGGGTTTGGGGTACAGACAGATAGATAGAGGTACGGGGTACAGACAGATAGGGGTATGGGGTACAGACAGATAGGGGTATGGGGTACAGACAGATAGGGGTACGGGGTACAGACAGACAGGGGTATGGGGTACAGACAGACAGGGGTATGGGGTAGAGACAGACAGGGGTATGGGGTACAGACAGACAGGGGTATGGGGTACAGACAGACACGGGTATGGATGGTTAAGATGCTGTCCTGATTTTTCCACAGATATGAGTCCTGTATAGTCCTCCTAAGCTGGAGAGATCAGAGGCCACAAGGAGAGGGATCCGAGGCCAAGAGGAGAGGGATCCGAGGCCAAGAGGAGAGGGATCCGAGGCCAAGAGGAGAGAGGGATGAAGAGGACAGATGGAGGGGGAATCTGGGAAGTGAGAGAAGATCAGAGAGAAACAGAGGAGATCTGTGACAGAGAAAAGGGGATGGCAGTAGATAGTGAAACGTACTTCTATGGCTGTAATGTGCTTGTCTCACCTAGCCATCTTAAAATGGATATATTACTGGAAAGCTCTCTGGATAACAATATCTGATAAATGACTAAACATATGTAGAGTGAGAGACTCCAGAATAGACAGACAGAGGAAATAGGACAGAATAGACAGACAGAGGAAATAGGACAGAATAGACAGACAGAGGAAATAGGACAGAATAGACAGACAGAGGAAATAGGACATAATAGACAGACAGAGGAAATAGGACAGAATAGACAGACAGAGGAAATAGGACAGAATAGACAGACAGAGGAAATAGGACAGAATAGACAGACAGAGGAAATAGGACAGAATAGACAGACAAAGGAAATAGGACAACATAGACAGACAGAGGAAATAGGACAGAATAGACAGACATAGGAAATAGGACAACATAGACAGACAGAAGAAATAGGACAACATAGACAGACAGAGGAAATAGGACAGAATAGACAGAGGAAATATGACAGAATAGACAGACAGACATAGGAAATAGGACAGAATAGACAGACAGAGGAAATAGGACATAATAGACAGACAGAGGAAATAGGACAGAATAGACAGACAGAGGAAATAGGACAGAATAGACAGACAGAGGAAATAGGACAGAATAGACAGACAGAGGAAATAGGACAGAATAGACAGACAAAGGAAATAGGACAACATAGACAGACAGAGGAAATAGGACAGAATAGACAGACATAGGAAATAGGACAACATAGACAGACAGAAGAAATAGGACAACATAGACAGACAGAGGAAATAGGACAGAATAGACAGAGGAAATATGACAGAATAGACAGACAGACATAGGAAATAGGACAGAATAGACAGACAGAGGAAATAGGACAACATAGACAGACAGAGGAAATAGGACAACATAGACAGACAGAGGAAATAGGACAGAATAGACAGACAGAGGAAATAGGACAACATAGACAGACAGAGGAAATAGGACAGAATAGACAGACAGAGGAAATAGGACAGCATAGACAGACAGAGGAACTAGGACAACATAGACAGACAGAGGAAATAGGACAGAATAGACAGACAGAGGAAATAGGACAACATAGACAGACAGAGGAAATAGGACAGAATAGACAGAGGAAATATGACAGAATAGACAGACAGACATAGGAAATAGGACAGAATAGACAGACAGAGGAAATAGGACAGAATAATCACGGAGGAGAGATGACAGACTGGGGTAATTATGTGTCCAGTGGCTCAGAGACAGGCTAATGTGATCAATACATCATGCACACAGGTCGTGTGTGTGTGTGTGTGTGCGTGTGTGTGTGTCAGCCAGACGCTTAGTCCACATCCTCAAATGTGTTGGTGATGGAAGATATAAAATATTTGATAGTGAAATACACTTGCTGCTATTTTTTGTGTGTAGCCTGTAGGCCCAACGTCCAAAGATAACTTTGTCGAGCTACTTGGCCAAAAATGTACAGGCCCGAACAGAATTTATATTCAGTTATTTATAGGCTACATGCGTTGTTATGATATGTATTAAAGGGGCAGTACAGTCAAAAATGATATTTTCCCTGTTCTTTAGAATTGCATTGTAGTAATTATTGCTTCTAAAGCAGACCAATGTCATTTTGAGAATATGTTTTTGTTGTTTACATCTAAAAATAGGACGCCGCCCCCTTTTCTTTTTTTAAGACAAGTTCCAAAGGAGATATGGACCTGGCTAAAGTAGGCTGGCCAAGACAAAGTATTACAGAAGAGATATGGACCTGGCTAAAGTAGGCTGGCCAAGACAAAGTATTACAGAAGAGATATGGACCTGGCTAAAGTAGGCTGGCCAAGACAAAGTATTACAGAAGAGATATGGACCTGGCTAAAGTAGGCTGGCCAAGACAAAGTATTACAGAAGAGATATGGACCTGGCTAAAGTAGGCTGGCCAAGACAAAGTATTACAGAAGAGATATGGACCTGGCTAAAGTAGGCTGGCCAAGACAAAGTATTACAGAAGAGATATGGACCTGGCTAAAGTAGGCTGGCCAAGACAAAGTATTACAGAAGAGATATGGACCTGGCTAAAGTAGGCTGGCCAAGACAAAGTATTACAGAAGAGATATGGACCTGGCTAAAGTAGGCTGGCCAAGACAAAGTATTACAGAAGAGATATGGACCTGGCTAAAGTAGGCTGGCCAAGACAAAGTATTACAGAAGAGATATGGACCTGGCTAAAGTAGGCTAGCCAAGACAAAGTATTACAGAAGAGATATGGACCTGGCTAAAGTAGGCTGGCCAAGACAAAGTATTACAGAAGAGATATGGATCTGGCTAAAGTAGGCTAGCCAAGACAAAGTATTCCAAAGGAGATATGGACCTGGCTAAAGTAGGCTGGCCAAGACAAAGTATTACAGAAGAGATATGGACCTGGCTAAAATAGGCTGGCCAAGACAAAATATTACAGAAGAGATATGGACCTGGCTAAAGTAGGCTAGCCAAGACAAAGTATTACAGAAGAGATATGGACCTGGCTAAAGTAGGCTGGCCAAGACAAAGTATTACAGAAGAGATAGGGACCTGGCTTAAGTAGGCTAGCCAAGACAAAGTATTACAGAAGAGATATGGACCTGGCTAAAGTAGGCTAGCCAAGACAAAGTATTACAGAAGAGATATGGACCTATATGGCTAGCCAAGACAAAGTATTACAGAAGAGATATGGACCTGGCTAAAGTAGGCTGGCCAAGACAAAGTATTACAGAAGAGATATGGACCTGGCTAAAGTAGGCTAGCCAAGACAAAGTATTACAGAAGAGATATGGACCTGGCTAATGTAGGCTGGCCAAGACAAAGTATTACAGAAGAGATATGGACCTGGCTAAAGTAGGCTAGCCAAGACAAAGTATTACAGAAGAGATATGGACCTGGCTAAAGTAGACTGGCCAAGACAAAGTATTACAGAAGAGATATGGACCTGGCTAAAGTAGGCTAGCCAAGACAAAGTATTACAGAAGAGATATGGACCTGGCTAAAGTAGGCTGGCCAAGACAAAGTATTACAGAAGTGATATGGATCTGGCTAAAGTAGGCTAGCCAAGACAAAGTATTCCAAAGGAGATATGGACCTGGCTAAAGTAGGCTGGCCAAGACAAAGTATTACAGAAGAGATATGGACCTGGCTAAAATAGGCTGGCCAAGACAAAATATTACAGAAGAGATATGGACCTGGCTAAAGTAGGCTAGCCAAGACAAAGTATTACAGAAGAGATATGGACCTGGCTAAAGTAGGCTGGCCAAGACAAAGTATTACAGAAGAGATAGGGACCTGGCTTAAGTAGGCTAGCCAAGACAAAGTATTACAGAAGAGATATGGACCTGGCTAAAGTAGGCTAGCCAAGACAAAGTATTACAGAAGAGATATGGACCTATATGGCTAGCCAAGACAAAGTATTACAGAAGAGATATGGACCTGGCTAAAGTAGGCTGGCCAAGACAAAGTATTCCAGAAGAGATATGGACCTGGATAAAGTAGGCTGGCCAAGACAAAGTATTACAGAAGAGATATGGACCTGGCTAAAGTAGGCTGGCCAAGACAAAGTATTACAAAAGAGATATGGACCTGGCTAAAGTAGGCTGGCCAAGACAAAGTATTACAGAAGAGATATGGACCTGGCTAAAGTAGGCTGGCCAAGACAAAGTATTACAGAAGAGATATGGACCTGGATAAAGTAGGCTAGCCAAGACAAAGTATTACAGAAGAGATATGGACTTGGATAAAGTAGGCTAGCCAAGACAAAGTATTACAGAAGAGATATGGACCTATATGGCTAGCCAAGACAAAGTATTACAGAAGAGATATGGACCTGGATAAAGTAGGCTGGCCAAGACAAAGTATTACAGAAGAGATATGGACTTGGATAAAGTAGGCTAGCCAAGACAAAGTATTACAGAAGAGATATGGACCTGGCTAAAGTAGGCTAGCCAAGACAAAGTATTCCAAAGGAGATATGGACCTGGCTAAAGTAGGCTGGCCAATACAAAGTATTCCAGAAGAGATATGGACCTGGCTAAAGTAGGCTGGCCAAGACAAAGTATTCCAGAAGAGATATGGACCTGGATAAAGTAGGCGAGCCAAGACAAAGTATTACAGAAGAGATATGGACCTGGCTAAAGTAGGCTAGCCAAGACAAAGTATTCCAGAGGAGATATGGACCTGGCTAAAGTAGGCTGGCCAAGACAAAGTATTCCAAAGGAGATATGGACCTGGCTAAAGTAGGCTGGCCAAGACAAAGTATTACAGAAGAGATATGGACCTGGCTAAAGTAGGCTAGCCAAGACAAAGTATTCCAGAGGAGATATGGACCTGGCTAAAGTAGGCTAGCCAAGACAAAATATTACAGAAGAGATATGGACCTGGCTAAAGTAGGCTGGCCAATACAAAGTATTCCAGAAGAGATATGGACCTGGCTAAAGTAGGCTAGCCAAGACAAAGTATTACAGAAGAGATATGGACCTGGCTAAAGTAGGCTAGCCAAGACAAAGTATTCCAGAGGAGATATGGACCTGGATAAAGTAGGCTGGCCAAGACAAAGTATTACAGAAGAGATATGGACCTGGCTAAAGTAGGCTAGCCAAGACAAAGTATTCCAGAGGAGATATGGACCTGGCTAAAGTAGGCTAGCCAAGACAAAATATTACAGAAGAGATATGGACCTGGCTAAAGTAGGCTGGCCAATACAAAGTATTCCAGAAGAGATATGGACCTATATGGCTAGCCAAGACAAAGTATTCCAAAGGAGATATGGACCTGGCTAAAGTAGGCTGGCCAAGACAAAGTATTCCAGAAGAGATATGGACCTGGATAAAGTAGGCTAGCCAAGACAAAGTATTCCAAAGGAGTAATGCCAATTGTCAGTTGGTTAATTGGTTAATTGTCAGACCCTGCTTAGGCCTCTCTGAGTTCTCTCCCACTCCCCAACATCGCCCCCTTTTTCTGTGCCCTAATGAAATGGCTTACAGTGTATTAGAGAAAGTGTGTTTATAAGATTAATAACCTGTATTAATAAGTGAGTGTCTAGGCTGTAATACCCTGTATTAATATGTGAGTATCTAGGCTGTAATACCCTGTATTAATATGTGAGTATCTACGCAGTAATAACCTGTATTAATATGTGAGTATCTATGCAGTAATAACCTGTATTAATAAGTGAGTATCTACGCAGTAATAACCTGTATTAATAAGTGAGTATATACACAGTAATAACCTGTATTAATAAGTGAGTATCTACGCAGTAATAACCTGTATTAATAAGTGAGTATATACACAGTAATAACCTGTATTAATAAGTGAGTATCTACGCAGTAATAACCTGTATTAATAAGTGAGTATATACACAGTAATAACCTGTATTAATAAGTGCATTTATAAACTGTAATAACCTGTATTAATACATGAGTATCTACGCAGTAATAACCTGTATTAATAAGTGAGTATCTATGCAGTAATAACACATATTAATAAGTGTTTATATTCAATTGAGTATTGAATTTTTTTAGTCGGTTACCACGGAAACAGGGCTCGGTGCTGTATTGCACAGTGGGTATTATTCTACAGTGGCTTCGCTCCTCAACGTGAGTGTCTTCCTATCCTCTCTTTCCTCTTCATCATCCTCATCCTCCTCTCCTATCTCCTCTAAATATTTCTCTCTCTCTCTCTCTGTCAGTCAACTGTCCAACGTCAGCCACCTGGTTCATGAGAGGAACCTTCCCTCTGACGTTCTGCTCATCGTCGTTAACGACCTGCTCCGAGTCTGACCGGATTCAGTGTGTGTTTGGTCATAGCAAAATGGAGCAATGGAGTTTGAAAATCAAAAATGGAAATTATGAATTAACATTTTAATAAAATCAGTATATTCCTCCTCCACTCTTTCTCTCCCTTTCTCCGTGTCGTGTTCCCTCTCTCTCTTTCTCCATGTCTCTCTCCCTTTCTCTCTCTCTCCCTTTCCTACTGGAGGATGTGAGTTCCTACTGGAGGATGTGTTGGAGATGATTAGGTGAGTTCCTACTGGAGGATGTGAGTTCCTACTGGAGGATGTGTTGGAGAGGATTAGGTGAGTTCCTACTGGAGGATGTGTTGGAGATGATTAGGTGAGTTCCTACTGGAGGATGTGTTGGAGATGATTAGGTGAGTTCCTACTGGAGGATGTGTTGGAGATGATTAGGTGAGTTCCTACTGGAAGATATGTTGGAGATGATTAGGTGAGAGCCCACTGTAGGATGTTTTGGAGATGATAAGGTGTACACACTAGGATAGATCCATTAGCCTCAAGCCTAAATTAATGTGGAAGATTAGCACCTTCTAATCCGGTGACTAAAGACGTTGGCCTGAACTGTGTGTGTCCGTGTGTGTTTACATGTACAGAGGAGACATGTACAAGGAGAGCTGGCCCTGCTACGCCCTCACACAAGCAGAACAGTGAGTTACTGGGGGGGGGGGGGGGGGGGGGGGTGCTGGCCCTGCTACGCCCTCACACAACCAGACCAGTGAGTTACTGGGTGGGGTGCTGGCCCTGCTATGCCCTCACACAACCAGACCAGTGAGTCACTGGGGGGGGGGGGGGGTGCTGGCCCTGCTACGCCCTCACACAACCAGACCAGTGAGTCACTGGGGGGGGGATGCTGGCCCTGCTACGCCTTTAAACAACCAGACCAGTGAGTCACTGGGTGGGGTGCTGGCCCTGCTATGCCCTCACACAACCAGACCAGTGAGTTACTGGGGGGGGGGGGGGGTGCTGGCCCTGCTACGCCCTTAAACAACCAGACCAGTGATTTACTGGGGGAATTTAAAGAGATGAATTTATCCCACCAGTGCCTCTAACTTACCATGCCTTTAGTTAATTAGACATCCATTACATTACTCTGATGGGACAATGTCAATGGTACTGAGAGGATTGTCAAAGCTGTCTAACAAATGAAAGATTTAATTTAATAAATGACTGTTATTTTTGGCTCGTTTTCATTGCCGACAGCATTACTGTCTCATTCTTTGACTGATTAGTCTGTTTCTCTTCCTGTTTGTGTCAGTTCCTGTCCGTGATTGGGTACTCCGCGTGTCTGTCTCGTTGTGATTGGCAGGTACTCTGACAGCACCATCGATGTGTTGGAAATGATGGACGATGATTAGAAGATTGACCTGGAGCTCAATGTGCAGCTGATCAGACACATCGTGCTGAGCCAGGAAATGACTTTCAAACTGAACCAGGAAATGACTTGCAAACTGATCCTTGGAGAGGAATAGAGCTTAACCAATGTTTTTTTGAGATCTGAAACAAAAAAAAATGGGGGGGGGAGTTAAAACTTACCGATACCGATATATACTGTTTTAAGTGTAAATTTTTTCACAAATTGGTCTCTTGACCAATCAGATCAGCTCTTTTGTCAATAATTGGGCCAAAGATCAGAATTGAGCTGCCTGTGTAAATGCAGCGTACAAGATTACAGTACTTAGGTAGTTAGCTTAGTTGGCGTGTGTCGTGGGTAAGTCGTGTTAGCGTCAGGGTTTTTGGGGTGATGTCTGTATGGTCCTGTTGAACTCATGAAAAATAGTCCGTTATTATGATTTATGAAGAGAATCTGTTACCAAAGCTGACTGAGCGGAGACAGTGAGAGATCATTCCAGATCATTTCGACTAAGCGATGTTACCCACCATCTCAAGATGGATCTGAAATATTTGTTTCTGTAGTTAGAAACAGATTAGCATTCCTAAAAACATTATTTTGTTGAAATATAATTTTATCTCTGAGAAATGTAATTGGCCATTTTTTAAATGTATTGGATTCATATAATCTTCAAATAAATATAGTACCTAGCATCTGATTTGGACTGTAATTATTTCTAACAACGAGTAAGACATGAGAAATACAATAAAATGCCCCAAATCCACCCACGGACCCCCCCACACCAATCCCCCCCATCCCAACAACCAATATACAGTATAATTTCTCCATGTTTGAGTGAAATAATGGAGGACGGGCTTAAATTATTTTTTTACCTTTTTATTTGACCTTTATTTAACTAGGCAAGTCAGTTAAGAAACAAAGTATTATTTACAATGACAGCCTAGGAACAGTGGGTTAACTGCCTGTTCAGGAGCAGGACGACAGATTTGTACCTTGTCAGCTCGGGGGTTTGAACTTGCAACCTTCCGGTTACTAGTCCAACGGTCTAACCACTAGGCTACCCTGCCGCAAGTGCTCAGATAAGCTTAAGAATCCCTTTTTTTTCTCTCTCCTATGTATTGAATGTTAATTATCAGTGGAATTATCGATCGATACTGTTATGGCGCTTAAGGCCAATATCGGTGAATCGATATGTCGGTCGGGCTCAGTCCCACTGCTGTTTTGGTGGTGACTGTTGATAGAGTGAAATACAGCACGAGTCAGTACAAAGTTCAATCAATAATCAATCCATATCTTTATTGTCCCATCGAGAATTTATAATAATAGGACATAAAATATCCACTTGATAAAAAATAAAAAACGATCTTCCCCACGTGGAACCATTATCCAGTAGCAGTGTTTGATAACAGGGAGGGCTGTGTGGTTGAAACATGGGGAGAAGTATTTGTATTCATTATGGATCCCCCATTAGTTCCTGCCAAGGCAGCAGCTACTCTTCCTGGGGTTTATTATGGATCACCATTAGTTCCTGCCAAGGCAGCAGCTACTCTTCCTGGAGTTTATTATGGATCCCCATTAGTTCCTGCCAAAGCAGCAGCTACTCTTCCTGGGGTTTATTATGGATCCCCATTAGTTCCTGTCAAGGCAGCAGCTACTCTTCCTGGGGTTTATTATGGATCCCCATTAGTTCCTGTCAAGGCAGCAGCTACTCTTCCTGGGGTTTATTATGAATCCCCATTAGTTCCTGTCAAGGCAGCAGCTACTCTTCCTGGGGTTTATTATGGATCCCCATTAGTTCCTGTCAAGGCAGCAGCTACTCTTCCTGGGGTTTATTATGGATCCCCATTAGTTCCTGTCAAGACAGCAGCTACTCTTCCTGGGGTTTATTATGGATCCCCATTAGTTCCTGCCGAGGCAGCAGCTACTCTTCCTGGGGTTTATTATGGATCCCCATTAGTTCCTGCCGAGGCAGCAGCTACTCTTCCTGGGGTTTATTATGGATCCCCATTAGTTCCTGCCAAGGCAGCAGCTACTCTTCCTGGAGTTTATTATGGATCCCCATTAGTTCCTGTCAAGACAGCAGCTACTCTTCCTGGGGTTTATTATGGATCCCCATTAGTTCCTGCCGAGGCAGCAGCTACTCTTCCTGGGGTTTATTATGGATCCCCATTAGTTCCTGTCAAGGCAGCAGCTACTCTTCCTGGGGTTTATTATGGATCCCCATTAGTTCCTGTCAAGGCAGCAGCTACTCTTCCTGGGGTTTATTATGGATCCCCATTAGTTCCTGTCAAGACAGCAGCTACTCTTCCTGGGGTTTATTATGGATCCCCATTAGTTCCTGCCGAGGCAGCAGCTACTCTTCCTGGGGTTTATTATGGATCCCCATTAGTTCCTGCCAAGGCAGCAGCTACTCTTCCTGGGGTTTATTATGGATCCCCATTAGTTCCTGTCAAGGCAGCAGCTACTCTTCCTGGGGTTTATTATGGATCCCCATTAGTTCCTGCCAAGGCACCAGCTACTCTTCCTGGGGTTTATTATGGATCCCCATTAGTTCCTGCCAAGGCAGCAGCTACTCTTCCTGGAGTTTATTATGGATCCCCAATAGTTCCTGTCAAGGCAGCAGCTACTCTTCCTGGGGTTTATTATGGATCCCCATTAGTTCCTGCCAAGGCAGCAGCTACTCTTCCTGGGGTTTATTATGGATCCCCATTAGTTCCTGCCAAGGCAGCAGCTACTCTTCCTGGGGTTTATTATGGATCCCCCATTAGTTCCTGCCAAGGCAGCAGCTACTCTTCCTGGGGTTTATTATGGATCCCCATTAGTTCCTGTCAAGGCAGCAGCTCCTCTTCCTGGGGTTTATTATGGATCCCCATTAGTTCCTGCCAAGGCAGCAGCTTCTCTTCCTGGGGTTTATTATGGATCCCCATTAGTTCCTGCCAAGGCAGCAGCTACTCTTCCTGGGGTTTATTATGGATCCCCATTAGTTCCTGCCAAAGCAGCAGCTACTCTTCCTGGGTTCCAGCAACATTAAAAGGCATTGATACAATTTTAAAAACATTACAATACATTTACGTATTACACAACACACTGAGTCCCCCTCAGGCCCCTACTCCACCACTACCACACATCTACAGTACTAAATCCATGTGTTTGTGTGTGTATTGGTGCGTGTGCGTGTGCGTGCCTATGTTTGTGTTGCTTCACTGTCCCTGCTGTTCCATAAGGTGGTTTTTATCCGTTTTTTTAAATAAAATATTACTGCTTGCATCAGTTACTTGAAATCGAATAGAGCTCAATGTAGTCATGGCTCTATGTAGTACTGTGCGCCTCACACAATTGAAGTAAAAAAAAAATTATAATAATATATATATATATATTTATATATATATATATATATATATATATATATAGTTGGAAGTTTATATATATATATAGTTGGATGGTGTCTTCGGCTTGAAAGCCTCCCCCTTTCTCCCCCAAAACATAACGATGGTCATTATGGCCAAACAGTTCTATTTTTGTTTCATCAGACCTGAAGACATTTCTCCAAAAACGTCCATCTTTTTCCCCGTGTGCAGTTGCAAACCGTAGTCTGGCTTATTTTATGGCGGTTTTGGAGCAGTGGCTTCTTCCTTGCTGAGCGGCATTTCAGGTTATGTCGATATAGGACTCGTTTTAAAGTGGATATAGATACTTTTGTACCTGTTTCCTCCAGACTCTACACAAGGTCCTCTGCTGTTGTTCTGAGATTGATTTGCACTTTTCACGTTCATCTCTAGGAGACAGAACGTGTCTCCTTCCTGAGCGGTTTGACGGCTGCGTGGTCGCATGGTGTTTATACTTGCGTACTATTGTTTGTACAGATGAACGTGGTACCTTCAGGCGGTTGGAAATTGCTCCCAATGATGAACCAGACTTGTGGAGGTCTACAATTTTTTTTCTGAGGTCTTGGCTGATTTTTTTTGATTTTCCCATGATGTTAAGCAAAGAGGCACTCAGTTTGAAGGTAGGCGTTGAAATACATCTACAGGTACACCTCCAATTGACTCAAATTATGTCAAGTTGCCTATCGGAAGCTTCTAGAGCCATTCTGGAATTGTCCAAGCTGTTTAAAGGCACAGTCAACTTAGTGTATGTAAACTTCTGACCCACTGGAATTGTGATATAGTGAATTATAATTGAAATAATCTGTCTGGAAACAATTGTTGGAAAAATTACTTGTCTCGTGCAGAAAGAAGATGTCCTAACCGACTTGTCAAAACTACGGTTTGTTAACAAGAAATTTGAGAAGTTGTTGAAAAACAAGTTTTAATGACTCCAACCTGAGTGTATGTAAACTTCCGACTTCAACTGTATCTATGTGCATTTTACCTTTATTTAACAAGGTAAGTCAGTCCTGCCAAACCCGGACGATGCTGGGCCAGTTGTGCGCCGCCGTACGGGACTCCCAATCACGGCCTGTTGTGATACAGCCTGGATTCAAACCAGGGTGTCTGTACTGACGCCTCGAGCACTGAGATCCGTGCCTCAGACCACTCGGGAGTATAAATCATGAGAATGAGAGGAGAAGAGACATGAAGAGAAAAGAGGATAGTTTCTCTACACGGTTAAACTGTATCTAGAGGTTAGGAGTCCATTTGAAGTTCAGCAACCCTGTTTCTGTCAGCTACCGTGACTCCAAAGGGAGCCAGCTGGCTGATTGGCCGTGACATTGTCAAAGAGCTGAGAGGAAAAGCATTAGATTGGCCATGACAGGGTTCTTAGATGGGGCTAGAGGCCGGCTGTCAGAGTTCCGACCGTGGTAATTGGCTAATTAAGTCATTTGCCCCGGTGATTACACACCCATGGGGATGACATCACAGACCATAAAAATTGTCGAGAGAGAGAGAAAGAGAAATAGAGAGAGAGAGACAGAGAGAGACATGGAGAGAGAGACATGGAGAGAGAGAGAAATGGGGAGAGAGAGGGACATGGGGAGAGAGAGAGAGAGAGAGAGAGAGAGAGAGAGAGAGAGGGAAAGACAGAGAGAGAGAGACAGAGTGAGAGAGAGGCAGAGAGAGAGGGAGAGGGAGAGGGAGAGAGACAGAGAGAGAAGGAGACAGACAGAGAGAGAGAGGGAGACAGAGAGAGAGAGAGAGAGAGAGAGAGAGCGAGACAGAGAGAGAGAGAGAGGGAGAGGGAGAGAGACAGAGAGAGAAGGAGACAGAGAGAGAGAGAGAGAGAGGGGGAGACAGAGAGAGAGAGAGAGGGAGAGGGATATATGGAGGAAGAGAGAGAGAGATATTTTGTGGACTCACTGGATTAGCGGAGTTGTTTCCCTTTTTGATAATCGGGTCGTTGCTACTGTGTGGTGCCTTGTCTGTCCCCAGGAAATATAATATAACTTCTTATTTAGTATTTTAAAAAATGCTGGTTTTCAAAAGGCTTTAAAAATACAGTAAGGTTACCTTAAAAACACAAAATATGCATCCTGAAATTGAATTTTCAAAACCTTTTTTTTTAGTAGATGTAGGTGTTTTTGCCTTGACCCAAGGCTTTATTAATCAACTTACACAATAAATATAAGCCATAAAATGTGTTTAATCTATCGTCATTAGTTGGTTCATAGCCTGTTTCCTCTCTAGGTTTCTTCCTAGGTTTTGGCCTTTCTAGGGAGTTGTTCCTAGCCACCGTGCTTCTACACCTGCATTGCTTGCTGTTTGGGGTTTTAGGCTGGGTTTCTGTACAGCACTTTAAGATATCAGCTGATGTACGAAGGGCTATATGAATAAATTTGATTTGATTTGATATTCTAACTAGTCAACGGTTTGGTAATATGGATAGCCTAACTAGTCAACGGTTTGGTAATATGGATAGCCTAACTAGTCAACGGTTTGGTAATATGGATAGCCTAACTAGTCAACGGTTTGGTAATATGGATAGTCTAACTAGTCAACGGTTTGGTAATATGGATAGCCAACTAGTCAACGGTTTGGTAATATGGATAGCCTAACTAGTCAACGGTTTGGTAATATGGATAGTATAACTAGTCAACAGTTTGGTAATATGGATAGTCTAACTAGTCAACGGTTTGGTAATATGGATAGCCTAACTAGTCAACAGTTTGGTAATATGGATAGCCAACTAGTTAACGGTTTGGTAATATGGATAGCCTAACTAGTCAACGGTTTGGTAATATGGATAGCCTAACTAGTCAACGGTTTGGTAATATGGATAGTATAACTAGTCAACAGTTTGGTAATATGGATAGCCAACTAGTCAACGGTTTGGTAATATGGATAGCCTAACTAGTCAACGGTTTGGTAATATGGATAGTCTAACTAGTCAACGGTTTGGTAATATGGATAGCCAACTAGTCAACGGTTTGGTAATATGGATAGTCTAACTAGTCAACGGTTTGGTAATATGGATAGTATAACTAGTCAACGGTTTGGTAATATGGATAGCCAACTAGTCAACGGTTTGGTAATATGGATAGTCTAACTAGTCAACGGTTTGGTAATATGGATAGCCAACTAGTCAACGGTTTGGTAATATGGATAGCCTAACTAGTCAACGGTTTGGTAATATGGATAATATAACTAGTCAACGGTTTGGTAATATGGATAGTATAACTAGTCAACGGTTTGGTAATATGGATAGCCAACTAGTCAACGGTTTGGTAATATGGATAGTCTAACTAGTCAACGGTTTGGTAATATGGATAGTATAACTAGTCAACGGTTTGGTAATATGGATAGCCAACTAGTCAACGGTTTGGTAATATGGATAGTCTAACTAGTCAACGGTTTGGTAATATGGATAGTCTAACTAGTCAACGGTTTGGTAATATGGATAGTCTAACTAGTCAACGGTTTGGTAATATGGATAGTCTAACTAGTCAACGGTTTGGTAATATGGACAGTCTAACTAGTCAACAGTTTGGTAATATGGATAGTCTAACTAGTCAACGGTTTGGTAATATGGATAGCCAACTAGTCAACGGTTTGGTAATATGGATAGTCTAACTAGTCAACGGTTTGGTAATATGGATAGCCAACTAGTCAACGGTTTGGTAATATGGATAGCCAACTAGTCAACGGTTTGGTAATATGGATAGTCTAACTAGTCAACGGTTTGGTAATATGGATAGCCAACTAGTCAACGGTTTGGTAATATGGATAGTCTAACTAGTCAACGGTTTGGTAATATGGATAGCCAACTAGTCAACGGTTTGGTAATATGGATAGCCAACTAGTCAACGGTTTGGTAATATGGATAGTCTAACTAGGCAACGATTTGGTAATATGGATAGTCTAACTAGTCAACGGTTTGGTAATATGGATAGCCAACTAGTCAACGGTTTGGTAATATGGATAGCCAACTAGTCAACGGTTTGGTAATATGGATAGTCTAACTAGTCAACGGTTTGGTAATATGGATAATATAACTAGTCAACAGTTTGGTAATATGGATAGTCTAACTAGTCAACAGTTTGGTAATATGGATAGTCTAACTAGTCAACGGTTTGGTAATATGGATAGTCTAACTAGTCAACAGTTTGGTAATATGGATAGTCTAACTAGTCAACGGTTTGGTAATATGGATAGTCTAACTAGTCAACGGTTTGGTAATATGGATAGCCAACTAGTCAACGGTTTGGTAATATGGATAGTCTAACTAGTCAACGGTTTGGTAATATGGATAGTCTAACTAGTCAACGGTTTGGTAATATGGATAGCCAACTAGTCAACGGTTTGGTAATATGGATAGTCTAACTAGTCAACGGTTTGGTAATATGGATAGTCTAACTAGTCAACGGTTTGGTAATATGGATAGCCAACTAGTCAACGGTTTGGTAATATGGACAGTCTAACTAGTCAACGGTTTGGTAATATGGATAGTCTAACTAGTCAACGGTTTGGTAATATGGGTAGTCTAACTAGTCAACGGTTTGGTAATATGGATAGCCTAACTAGTCAACGGTTTGGTAATATGGATAGCCAACTAGTCAACGGTTTGGTAATATGGATAGTCTAACTAGTCAACGGTTTGGTAATATGGATAGCCTAACTAGTCAACGGTTTGGTAATATGGATAGCCAACTAGTCAACGGTTTGGTAATATGGATAGTCTAACTAGTCAACGGTTTGGTAATATGGATAGCCTAACTAGTCAACGGTTTGGTAATATGGATAGTCTAACTAGTCAACGGTTTGGTAATATGGATAGCCAACTAGTCAACGGTTTGGTAATATGGATAGTCTAACTAGTCAACGGTTTGGTAATATGGATAGTCTAACTAGTCAACGGTTTGGTAATATGGATAGTCTAACTAGTCAACGGTTTGGTAATATGGATAGTCTAACTAGTCAACGGTTTGGTAATATGGATAGCCAACTAGTCAACGGTTTGGTAATATGGATAGTCTAACTAGTCAACGGTTTGGTAATATGGATAGTCTAACTAGTCAACAGTTTGGTAATATGGATAGTCTCCAGGTCTCTGCAGAGATGTTCAATTAGGTTCAAGTCCGGGCTCTGGCTGAGCCACTCTCGCTCTCTCTCTCTCTCTCTCTCCCCCCTCCCCCTCTGTCTCTCTCTCTCGCCGCCTCTCTCTCTCTCTCTCTCTCTCCCCCCCCCTCTCCCCCCCTCTCTCTCTCTCTCCCCGCTTCTCTCTCTTTCCCCCTCTCTCACGGTCTACTAGAAGATTTCAACACCCACCATTGGATTATTCTGATATCGTTTCTGTTGTTACAAACAGATAATATTAGCATTTCCTGAAACGATACTTTGTTTAAATATAATTTGATCTCTGAGGAATTAAGCTAATTGATTGCACCCAAATTGGCCATTTTAATTTATAGAATTCATGTTATATTCAGTAAATATAGTACCTAGCATCTGAGCTGCTGCTTGGAGTATGTCTTCTTCATAATATGAAATGTATTCCTTTTGAATACAGTGGTGTTTTTCCCCGTTCAGAGAAATTAGCCATTGAAGTCATTTGCATTATATATCATAAATTAGTGTGAAAGTACCCAGTTTTGCCCACTAGATGACACTGTTCCTGCTACTGGTGTCTGGTGTTAAGTAAATTAATCACAACATTTTATTTGCACATTTTGGGTAGAAAACCAATTGCTTTTACTCATGATGAAAATGCACAGTGTGGTCATCCTCACAAGTCAAGATGGGGCGGCAGGCAGCCTATTGGTTAGAGCGTCGGGGCAGTACCTGAAAAGTTGAAAGATTGAATCCCTGCGCTGACAAGGTAAAACTCTATCATTCTCCCCCTGAACAAGGCAATTAACCCACTGTTCCTCGACTTGCCTAGTTAAATAAAGGTCAAATAAAAAGGTAAAAAAATAATTTAAGCCCGTCCTCCATTATTTCACTCAAACGTGGAGAAATTATACTGTATATTGGTTGTTGGGGTGGGGGGGATAGGTGTGGGGGGGGTCCGTGGGTGGATTTGGGGCATTCCTCATGTCTTACTCGTTGTTAGAAATAATTACAGTCCAAATCAGATGCTAGGTACTATATTTATTTGAAGATTATATGAATCCAATACATTTAAAAAATGGGCAATTACATTTCTCAGAGATCAAATTATATTTCAACAAAATAATGTTTTTAGGAATGCTAATCCGTTTCTAACTACAGAAAAAAATATTTCAGATCCATCTTGAGATGGTGGGTAACATCGCTTAGTCGAAATGATCTGGAATGATCTCTCACTGTCTCCGCTCAGTCAGCTTTGGTAACAGATTCTCTTCATAAATCATAATAACGGACTATTTTTCATGAGTTCAACAGGACCATACAGACATCACCCCAAAAACCCTGACGCTAACACGACTTACCCACGACACACGCCAACTAAGCTAACTACCTAAGTACTGTAATCTTGTATGCTGCATTTACACAGGCAGCTCAATTCTGATCTTTGGCCCAATTATTGACAAAAGAGCTGATCTGATTGGTCAAGAGACCAATTTGTGAAAAAAGGCAACCCAATCAGAATTGGGTTGCCTGTGTAAACGCAGCCTAATTCCACCATTGAATCTGAAGCCAAACTAATGGTAACACAGCCACTATTTCTCCTCTGAACCCCATTAACCAGCTTAGTGTGGTTTGCGGTGGATTTAACTCGGCTTTGTCTCTGTGTGGCTGTGTGTCTTGTAGGTGACTCATTACCTTATTTGTTGTCTTTTGAGCAAAATGAGGCTTCAAAACCCCAAAACAGAGGCGCTTCTTCTGTGTAATTATCTCATTTGACTGTGTAGACGGTGTGCGGCAGGATTCGTGTGGTTACTCAGAGCTTGGCTGGGATGACAGAAAGTGGGAATGTTTATGAAAGTGGTCAAATGCAGGTCCTGTTGGTTTTATTAAGGACCTGTTTGTTAGTTTCTGACACTGCAATGGGAAAAGCTTTGATGTGTGTGTGTGTTCCCTGAGCGTGGGTTGAAATAACCTCCTCATGGCCCAACAGATGTTCAAAACACACACACACACACACACACACACACACACACACACACACACACACACACACACACACACACACACACAGCATGTGTGTCTGAGCGTTGTCTGACCTTGTGTTTCAGATGGGTTGGCGATCATTCCTCTGCACTCCCTGATGCCTTTTGTCCCTCGGTGAGCATGGTCTCAGAAACCCTCCTTTTACCCACAACAGAACATGAATAACTCAGGGAGTTATTCTGACTGGTCTCCCTCTTCAGGTGTTCTAAAGGCCCCCTCCAGGAGTCAGGAAGATTGTCATTGCCCCCAATGTCACTGAGACTAGGTGTGTATGTACCAATGTCACTGAGACCAGGTGTGTATGTACCAATAACACTGAGACCAGGTGTGTATGTACCAATAACGCTGAGACCAGGTGTGTATGTACCAATAACACTGAGACCAGGTGTGTATGTACCAATAACACTGAGACCAGGTGTGTATGTACCAATAACACTGAGACCAGGTGTGTATGTACCAATAACACTGAGACCAGGTGTGTATGTACCAATAATACTGAGACCAAGTGTGTATGTACCAATAACACTGAGACCAGGTGTGTATGTACCAATAACACTGAGACCAGGTGTGTATGTACCAATAACGCTGAGACCAGGTGTGTATGTACCCTTATGTTTTTTTGTATCAGCCTTGTGCCTCCCCCTTCCACTCTATTAGGGCGTGTGTGCGTGCGTGCGTGTGTGTGTGTGTGTGTGTGTGTGTGTGTGTGTGTGTGTGTGTGTGTATGCTATAACCTCTCCTAAAGATTGACTGGCTCCACACTGTACCTTTTAGATTGATAGAGTAAACAGTATATTGGGCAATTTAGCAATTATGATTTGTTATGTGTAGCGGTGATGATAGATTAGGCATTGTTGCGCGCTGTTGACAACTTGGTATGTACTGTAGATACATGCATATTCAAACATATTTATTTCCAGTGCAGGCCTTGTGTTCAAAAAAATATATATACAGTGCCTTGCGAAAGTATTCGGCCCCCTTGAACTTTGTGACCTTTTGCCACATTTCAGGCTTCAAACATAAAGATATAAAACTGTATTTTTTTGTGAAGAATCAACAACAAGTGGGACACAATCATGAAGTGGAACGACATTTATTGGATATTTCAAACTTTTTTAACAAATCAAAAACTGAAAAATTGGGCGTGCAAAATGATTCAGCCCCTTTACTTTCAGTGCAGCAAACTCTCTCCAGAAGTTCAGTGAGGATCTCTGAATGATCCAATGTTGACCTAAATGACTAATGATGATAAATACAATCCACCTGTGTGTAATCAAGTCTCCGTATAAATGCACCTGCACTGTGATAGTCTCAGAGGTCCGTTAAAAGCGCAGAGAGCATCATGAAGAACAAGGAACACACCAGGCAGGTCCGAGATACTGTTGTGAAGAAGTTTAAAGCCAGATTTGGATACAAAAAATATTTCCCAAGCTTTAAACATCCCAAGGAGCACTGTGCAAGCGATAATATTGAAATGGAAGGAGTATCAGACCACTGCAAATCTACCAAGACCTGGCCGTCCCTCTAAACTTTCAGCTCATACAAGGAGAAGACTGATCAGAGATGCAGCCAAGAGGCCCATGATCACTCTGGATGAACTGCAGAGATCTACAGCTGAGGTGGGAGACTCTGTCCATAGGACAACAATCAGTCGTATATTGCACAAATCTGGCCTTTATGGAAGAGTGGCCATTTCTTAAAGATATCCATAAAAAGTGTTGTTTAAAGTTTGCCACAAGCCACCTGGGAGACACACCAAACATGTGAAAGAAGGTGCTCTGGTCAGATGAAACCAAAATTGAACTTTTTGGCAACAATGCAAAACGTTATGTTTGGCGTAAAAGCAACACCCTGAACACACCATCCCCACTGTCAAACATGGTGGTGGCAGCATCATGGTTTGGGCCTGCTTTTCTTCAGCAGGGACAGGGAAGATGGTTAAAATTGATGGGAAGATGGATGGAGCCAAATACAGGACCATTCTGGAAGAAAACCTGATGGAGTCTGCAAAAGAACTGAGACTGGGACGGAGATTTGTCTTCCAACAAGACAATGATCCAAAACATAAAGCAAAATCTACAATGGAATGGTTCAAAAATAAACATATCCAGGTGTTAGAATGGCCAAGTCAAAGTCCAGACCTGAATCCAATCGAGAATCTGTGGAAAGAACTGAAAACTGCTGTTCACAAATACTCTCCATCCAACCTCACTGAGCTCGAGCTGTTTTGCAAGGAGGAATGGGAAGAAATGTCAGTCTCTCGATGTGCAAAACTGATAGAGACATACCCCAAGCGACTTACAGCTGTAATCGCAGCAAAAGGTGGCGCTACAAAGTATTAATTTAAGGGGGCTGAATAATTTTGCACGCCCAATTTTTCAGTTTTTGATTTGTTAAAAAAGTTTGAAATATCCAATAAATGTCGTTCCACTTCATGATTGTGTCCCACTTGTTGTTGATTCTTCACAAAAAAGTACAGTTTTATATCTTTATGTTTGAAGCCTGAAATGTGGCAAAAGGTCGCAAAGTTCAAGGGGGCCGAATACTTTCGCAAGGCACTGTATATACTGTATATTGTTTCATTCGAATACTTCAAGAAAATCATGCGAGTACTTAAACAGTCCAAGCATTTTAAAATGCACATCCCTAATCACGGAGACAGGCTGCTAATCATAAAGAACCAACCGTTAACAGAGGAGACAAACTTCACTGACCTCGCTACGGCTCTCCTTCCAACCAGCTGGATACGTTTACGACACCAAACTTTTCAAAGTGCCATATTTATTTCTACCTTTGTTAGAAGGGTTAGAGTTAGAAGAGAAGGGCACAAAATGTGTGTGGAGTTTAAAAAAAAAAAAAATTAAATGTCCCTTTCAAAGTGAAGTCTCCTCTCTCTTCTTGGATTACTTCGGCACCATGACTGCGTAGTGGGTCAGCCTGGCCAACGCTCTAACCACTAGGTTACCCTGCCGCACCATGACTGCGTAGTGGGTCAGCCTGGCCAACGCTCTAACCACTAGGTTACCCTGCCGCACCATGACTGCGTAGTGGGTCAGCCTGGCCAACGCTCTAACCACTAGGTTACCCTGCCGCACCATGACTGCGTAGTGGGTCAGCCTGGCCAACGCTCTAACCACTAGGTTACCCTGCCGCACCATGACTGCGTAGTGGGTCAGCCTGGCCAACGCTCTAACCACTAGGTTACCCTGCCGCACCATGACTGCGTAGTGGGTCAGCCTGGCCAACGCTCTAACCACTAGGTTACCCTGCCGCACCATGACTGCGTAGTGGGTCAGCCTGGCCAACGCTCTAACCACTAGGTTACCCTGCCGCACCATGACTGCGTAGTGGGTCAGCCTGGCCAACGCAAAACAGAGGAGAGGACGCGCCCGGCAGATCGATCTCTAAAGGTGTCTCTCATAGGAAATGATGGCAGAGACATTATGAAGAAATGTTCAGATCAGCGTAAAAAAAAAAAAATAGGGGGTTACTTGAGGAGGGGGATGAAAGGGTGCCGTAGAGGTTATCTGTGGGGCATTGAGGCCAGTGTCACCATCTCTGATTTTGTATTAAAAATGTCAGCCTTTTTCAACCCATTAGGTCTTCAGCCTATAGTGACTCATGTTCCCTTACAAGCTTAATACATCTCTGTCGCTCTCTCTCCTCTCACACCATCTCTCCCTCTCCTCTAACACTCTTTCTCTCTCTCTCCTCTCACACTCTCTCTCTCTCTCCTCTCACACTCTTTCTCCCTCTCCTCTAACACTCTTTCTCTCTCTCCTCTCAGACTCGTTCTCTCTCTCTCCTCTCACACTCTTTCTCTCTCCTGTCACTCTTTCTCTCTTCTCACACACTCTTTCTCTCTCCTCTCACACTCTTTCTTTCTCTCTCTCTCCTCTCACACTCTTTCTCTCTCTCTCCTCTCACACTCTTTCTCTCTCTCTCCTCTCACACTCGTTCTCTCTCTCTCTCTTCTCACACTCTCTCTCTCTCCTCTCACACTCTCTCTCCTCTCACACTCTCTCTCCTCTCACACTCTCTCTCCTCTCACACTCTCTCTCTCTCCTCTCACACTCTCTCTTTCTCTCTCCTCTCACACTCTCTCTCTCTCCTCTCACACTCTCTCTCTCTCCTCTCACACTCTCTCTCTGCTGGTCTCTCTGTCAACACACACACTGTCAATATATTGGTTTCTCTGTCAACACACTCACTGTCAATATGTTGGTTTCTCTGTCAACACACTCACTGTCAATATGTTGGTCTCTCTGTCAAAACACACTGTCAACATCTGCTGGTCTCTATGTCAACACACACACACTGTCAATATCTGTTGGTCTCTCTGTCAACACAACCCTCTCACTTCCACCCATTCCATCCTGGGGTTAGAGGATGTAATGGCTGGTCTCCCATTCCATCCTGGGGTTAGAGGACATAAAGACAGTGTTGTAATGGCGGGTCTCCCATTCCATCCTGGGGTTAGAGGATGTAATGGCTGGTCTCCCATTCCCCTAATGGGAAAATGTGTGTTAATCAGTGTGTTGGCAGCTGAGAGGTGTCTCATACAACAATCACACCTATTAGAGGGAGAATGGCTGTCAACAAGCTGACCTCAGCAGACACACACTAGAGCAGACTCACACTAGAGCAGACTCACACTAGAGCAGACACACACTAGAGCAGACACACACTAGAGCAGACACACACTAGAGCAGACATACACTAGAGCAGACACACACTAGAGCAGACACACACTAGAGCAGACTCACACTAGAGCAGACACACACTAGAGCAGACACACACTAGAGCAGACTCACACTAGAGCAGACTCACACTAGAGCAGACACACACTAGAGCAGACTCACACTAGAGCAGACACACACTAGAGCAGACACACACTAGAGCAGACACACACTAGAGCAGACTCACACTAGAGCAGACACACACTAGAGCAAGCAGACACACACTAGAGCAGACTCACACTAGAGCAGACACACACTAGAGCAGACACACACTAGAGCAGACACACACTAGAGCAGACACACACTAGAGCAGACACACACTAGAGCAGACACACACTAGAACAGACACACACTAGAGCAGACACCCACTAGAGCAGACACACTAGAGCAGACACACACTAGAGCTGGGATGATAAACGTAAATTTTCGACAACGACCGATCCCATTATCTTAGCCTTTTTCTGATATTGTTCATTAGGATACGTAGCCTATACTAGAGAAATTAGTTTGAAATTAAATATGTTTGCTAATCTGGGTGATTGCTAATGGGACAACCATCAAACTGGTAGTAGTTTTTATTTTATTTCACCTTTATTTAACCAGGTAGGCAAGTTGAGAACAAGTTCTCATTTACAACTGAGACCTGGCCAAGATAAAGCAAAAGCAGTTCGACACAAAACAACAACAAGTTGCCTTGCCTTGCCTTGCCTTGCCTTGCCTTGCCTTGCCTTGCCTTGCCTTGCCTTGCCTTGCCTTGCCTTGCCTTGCCTTGCCTTGCCTTGCCTTGCCTTGCCTTGCCTTGCCTTGCCTTGCCTTGCCTTGCCTTGCCTTGCCTTGCCTTGCCTTGCCTTGCCTTGCCTTGCCTTGCCTTGCCTTGCCTTGCCTTGCCTTGCCTTGCCTTGCCTTGCCTTGCCTTGCCTTGCCTTGCCTTGCCTTGCCTTGCCTTGCCTTGCCTTGCCTTGCCTTGCCTTGCCTTGCCTTGCCTTGCCTTGCCTTGCCTTGCCTTGCCTTGCCTTGCCTTGCCTTGCCTTGCCTTGCCTTGCCTTGCCTTGCCTTGCCTTGCCTTGCCTTGCCTTGCCTTGCCTTGCCTTGCCTTGCCTTGCCTTGCCTTGCCTTGCCTTGCCTTGCCTTGCCTTGCCTTGCCTTGCCTTGCCTTGCCTTGCCTTGCCTTGCCTTGCCTTGCCTTGCCTTGCCTTGCCTTGCCTTGCCTTGCCTTGCCTTGCCTTGCCTTGCCTTGCCTTGCCTTGCCTTGCCTTGCCTTGCCTTGCCTTGCCTTGCCTTGCCTTGCCTTGCCTTGCCTTGCCTTGCCTTGCCTTGCCTTGCCTTGCCTTGCCTTGCCTTGCCTTGCCTTGCCTTGCCTTGCCTTGCCTTGCCTTGCCTTGCCTTGCCTTGCCTTGCCTTGCCTTGCCTTGCCTTGCCTTGCCTTGCCTTGCCTTGCCTTGCCTTGCCTTGCCTTGCCTTGCCTTGCCTTGCCTTGCCTTGCCTTGCCTTGCCTTGCCTTGCCTTGCCTTGCCTTGCCTTGCCTTGCCTTGCCTTGCCTTGCCTTGCCTTGCCTTGCCTTGCCTTGCCTTGCCTTGCCTTGCCTTGCCTTGCCTTGCCTTGCCTTGCCTTGCCTTGCCTTGCCTTGCCTTGCCTTGCCTTGCCTTGCCTTGCCTTGCCTTGCCTTGCCTTGCCTTGCCTTGCCTTGCCTTGCCTTGCCTTGCCTTGCCTTGCCTTGCCTTGCCTTGCCTTGCCTTGCCTTGCCTTGCCTTGCCTTGCCTTGCCTTGCCTTGCCTTGCCTTGCCTTGCCTTGCCTTGCCTTGCCTTGCCTTGCCTTGCCTTGCCTTGCCTTGCCTTGCCTTGCCTTGCCTTGCCTTGCCTTGCCTTGCCTTGCCTTGCCTTGCCTTGCCTTGCCTTGCCTTGCCTTGCCTTGCCTTGCCTTGCCTTGCCTTGCCTTGCCTTGCCTTGCCTTGCCTTGCCTTGCCTTGCCTTGCCTTGCCTTGCCTTGCCTTGCCTTGCCTTGCCTTGCCTTGCCTTGCCTTGCCTTGCCTTGCCTTGCCTTGCCTTGCCTTGCCTTGCCTTGCCTTGCCTTGCCTTGCCTTGCCTTGCCTTGCCTTGCCTTGCCTTGCCTTGCCTTGCCTTGCCTTGCCTTGCCTTGCCTTGCCTTGCCTTGCCTTGCCTTGCCTTGCCTTGCCTTGCCTTGCCTTGCCTTGCCTTGCCTTGCCTTGCCTTGCCTTGCCTTGCCTTGCCTTGCCTTGCCTTGCCTTGCCTTGCCTTGCCTTGCCTTGCCTTGCCTTGCCTTGCCTTGCCTTGCCTTGCCTTGCCTTGCCTTGCCTTGCCTTGCCTTGCCTTGCCTTGCCTTGCCTTGCCTTGCCTTGCCTTGCCTTGCCTTGCCTTGCCTTGCCTTGCCTTGCCTTGCCTTGCCTTGCCTTGCCTTGCCTTGCCTTGCCTTGCCTTGCCTTGCCTTGCCTTGCCTTGCCTTGCCTTGCCTTGCCTTGCCTTGCCTTGCCTTGCCTTGCCTTGCCTTGCCTTGCCTTGCCTTGCCTTGCCTTGCCTTGCCTTGCCTTGCCTTGCCTTGCCTTGCCTTGCCTTGCCTTGCCTTGCCTTGCCTTGCCTTGCCTTGCCTTGCCTTGCCTTGCCTTGCCTTGCCTTGCCTTGCCTTGCCTTGCCTTGCCTTGCCTTGCCTTGCCTTGCCTTGCCTTGCCTTGCCTTGCCTTGCCTTGCCTTGCCTTGCCTTGCCTTGCCTTGCCTTGCCTTGCCTTGCCTTGCCTTGCCTTGCCTTGCCTTGCCTTGCCTTGCCTTGCCTTGCCTTGCCTTGCCTTGCCTTGCCTTGCCTTGCCTTGCCTTGCCTTGCCTTGCCTTGCCTTGCCTTGCCTTGCCTTGCCTTGCCTTGCCTTGCCTTGCCTTGCCTTGCCTTGCCTTGCCTTGCCTTGCCTTGCCTTGCCTTGCCTTGCCTTGCCTTGCCTTGCCTTGCCTTGCCTTGCCTTGCCTTGCCTTGCCTTGCCTTGCCTTGCCTTGCCTTGCCTTGCCTTGCCTTGCCTTGCCTTGCCTTGCCTTGCCTTGCCTTGCCTTGCCTTGCCTTGCCTTGCCTTGCCTTGCCTTGCCTTGCCTTGCCTTGCCTTGCCTTGCCTTGCCTTGCCTTGCCTTGCCTTGCCTTGCCTTGCCTTGCCTTGCCTTGCCTTGCCTTGCCTTGCCTTGCCTTGCCTTGCCTTGCCTTGCCTTGCCTTGCCTTGCCTTGCCTTGCCTTGCCTTGCCTTGCCTTGCCTTGCCTTGCCTTGCCTTGCCTTGCCTTGCCTTGCCTTGCCTTGCCTTGCCTTGCCTTGCCTTGCCTTGCCTTGCCTTGCCTTGCCTTGCCTTGCCTTGCCTTGCCTTGCCTTGCCTTGCCTTGCCTTGCCTTGCCTTGCCTTGCCTTGCCTTGCCTTGCCTTGCCTTGCCTTGCCTTGCCTTGCCTTGCCTTGCCTTGCCTTGCCTTGCCTTGCCTTGCCTTGCCTTGCCTTGCCTTGCCTTGCCTTGCCTTGCCTTGCCTTGCCTTGCCTTGCCTTGCCTTGCCTTGCCTTGCCTTGCCTTGCCTTGCCTTGCCTTGCCTTGCCTTGCCTTGCCTTGCCTTGCCTTGCCTTGCCTTGCCTTGCCTTGCCTTGCCTTGCCTTGCCTTGCCTTGCCTTGCCTTGCCTTGCCTTGCCTTGCCTTGCCTTGCCTTGCCTTGCCTTGCCTTGCCTTGCCTTGCCTTGCCTTGCCTTGCCTTGCCTTGCCTTGCCTTGCCTTGCCTTGCCTTGCCTTGCCTTGCCTTGCCTTGCCTTGCCTTGCCTTGCCTTGCCTTGCCTTGCCTTGCCTTGCCTTGCCTTGCCTTGCCTTGCCTTGCCTTGCCTTGCCTTGCCTTGCCTTGCCTTGCCTTGCCTTGCCTTGCCTTGCCTTGCCTTGCCTTGCCTTGCCTTGCCTTGCCTTGCCTTGCCTTGCCTTGCCTTGCCTTGCCTTGCCTTGCCTTGCCTTGCCTTGCCTTGCCTTGCCTTGCCTTGCCTTGCCTTGCCTTGCCTTGCCTTGCCTTGCCTTGCCTTGCCTTGCCTTGCCTTGCCTTGCCTTGCCTTGCCTTGCCTTGCCTTGCCTTGCCTTGCCTTGCCTTGCCTGCCTGCGTGTAGAATATGGCAGACTTGAGGAGGAGAAGTCTGTCCAGAGGCTCAAAGAGTAACCACCTCACCATCATCTAGCCTTCACAGCCAGATCCCCTTTTCCCTCCTACATCATTAGAGGTCTCTCTCATCTCTCCTCAATGGAATATCAATGGTTCATTCTGTTTAAATGGTTGCTAAATTGACTGCGTGTTAATTCATCAAGGCTGGGAGGAAGCTAAGCGACGTGGCTACAAGTTTGAACAAGAGTTTTGATGGGACGATAACCTCCAGGGTGAGTATCACTGTCCACCAATCAGATATCACGCTCAAACCACCATTGGAATGCGGTCTTGGCTTCATATTGAGGTTTATACTAACGATGACGGGAAGGTGTGGATCCACTCCGAGACAGTGAATGATGAGGATAACCAGTTTAAACCCACAGGGCGGAGCACAATTGGCCCAACGTCGGCCAGGGTGGGCCGTCATTGTAAATAAGAATTTTGTTCTTAACGGACTTGCCTGGTTAAATAAAGGTTTGATTTAAAAATGTTAAAAAGTTGGCTCATTTATGACCTCAGTGTGAGTAGACCATACAGCACACCCACAGCACTGCTACATCAAATCCATCAACCAATAAGAAAACGGGGTTAAAGGTTAACTCTAGTGCTATTTGTAGACACGATGAATATTTGATTAAACCCAGTGGCTTCCAACTCACTCTCAAAGCCCCGGGCAGATCAAAGCTCCCAGACACAGTTACCAGGAAAGAGGAACAGTCAGTTCCAGCCTTCCTGTCTCTGTCCTCCTCTACCCTGCTGCCCTCACTGTTATCAGCTAGAGCAGAGGTGGGCAACTGGACCCATCAGCTAGAGCAGAGATGGGCAACTGGACCCATCAGCTAGAGTAGAGGTGGGCAACTGGACCCATCAGCTAGAGTAGAGGTGGGCAACTGGACCCATCAGCTAGAGCAGAGATGGGCAACTGGACCCATCAGCTAGAGCAGAGGTGGGCAAATGGACCCATCAGCTAGAGTAGAGGTGGGCAACTGGACCCATCAGCTAGAGTAGAGGTGGGCAACTGGACCCATCAGCTAGAGCAGAGATGGGCAACTGGACCCATCAGCTAGAGCAGAGGTGGGCAACTGGACCCATCAGCTAGAGTAGAGGTGGGCAACTGGACCCATCAGCTAGAGCAGAGATGGGCAACTGGACCCATCAGCCAGAGTAGAGATGGGCAACTGGACCCATCAGCTAGAGCAGAGATGGGCAACTGGACCCATCAGCTAGAGCAGAGATGGGCAACTGGACCCATCAGCTAGAGCAGAGATGGGCAACTGGACCCATCAGCTAGAGCAGAGATGGGCAACTGGACCCATCAGCTAGAGTAGAGATGGGCAACTGGACCCATCAGCTAGAGCAGAGATGGGCAACTGGACCCATCAGCTAGAGCAGAGATGGGCAACTGGACCCATCAGCTAGAGTAGAGATGGGAAACTGGACCCATCATCTAGAGCAGAGATGGGCAACTGGCAGCTGAGACATGGGGGGGGGGGGGGTCAGTTACAGGTGGCCAGAAGAGACCTGGACCCTACAGAGAGGAGACATGGTGGGGGGGGGGGGGGGGGGTTAAGAGCATTGGGCCAGCAACTGAAAGAATCCTGGTTCGAATCCCTGAGCCGACGAGTCAAAGAATCAAAGTAATGGCGGGTCTCCCATTCCATCCTGGGGTTAGAGGATGTAATGGCTGGTCTCCCATTCCCCTAATGGGAAAATGTGTGTTAATCAGTGTGTTGGCAGCTGAGAGGTGTCTCATACAACAATCACACCTATTAGAGGGAGAATGGCTGTCAACAAGCTGACCTCAGCAGACACACACTAGAGCAGACTCACACTAGAGCAGACTCACACTAGAGCAGACACACACTAGAGCAGACACACACTAGAGCAGACACACACTAGAGCAGACATACACTAGAGCAGACACACACTAGAGCAGACACACACTAGAGCAGACACACACTAGAGCAGACTCACACTAGAGCAGACACACACTAGAGCAGACACACACTAGAGCAGACTCACACTAGAGCAGACTCACACTAGAGCAGACACACACTAGAGCAGACACACACTAGAGCAGACTCACACTAGAGCAGACACACACTAGAGCAGACTCACACTAGAGCAGACACACACTAGAGCAGACTCACACTAGAGCAGACACACACTAGAGCAAGCAGACACACACTAGAGCAGACTCACACTAGAGCAGACACACACTAGAGCAGACACACACTAGAGCAGACACACACTAGAGCAGACACACACTAGAGCAGACACACACTAGAACAGACACACACTAGAGCAGACACCCACTAGAGCAGACACACTAGAGCAGACACACACTAGAGCTGGGATGATAAACGTAAATTTTCGACAACGACCGATCCCATTATCTTAGCCTTTTTCTGATATTGTTCATTAGGATACGTAGCCTATACTAGAGAAATTAGTTTGAAATTAAATATGTTTGCTAATCTGGGTGATTGCTAATGGGACAACCATCAAACTGGTAGTAGTTTTTATTTTATTTCACCTTTATTTAACCAGGTAGGCAAGTTGAGAACAAGTTCTCATTTACAACTGAGACCTGGCCAAGATAAAGCAAAAGCAGTTCGACACAAAACAACAACAAGTCAAGCTGTTGACTTTTCCCTAAGTTGTTTTTAATGGGGTTTTTTTATGTCTAATTCTCTCTCTCCTCACTCCTTCTAGATCGTCAAGCTGGGTCCAATAGCAGAGTTCCAGAGGAAAGCTCTGGACCTTCCCACAGAGGAGGCTGTCACTGACTGACCTCTTCTTCATACCAATGGTTAGGTATGAAGGAAGGAAGGAGGTGAGGTAAGGTGTCTGTCTGCCTCTCTGTCTGTCTGTCTGTCTGTCTGTCTTGCCCTGCCTGCCTGTCTGTCTGTCTGTCTGTCTGTCTGTCTGTCTGTCTGTCTGTCTGCCTGTCTGCCTCTCTGTCTGTCTGTCTGCCTCTCTGTCTGTCTGTCTGTCTGTCTGTCTGTCTGTCTGTCTGTCTGTCTGTCTGTCTGTCTGTCTGTCTGTCTGTCTGTCTGTCTGTCTGTCTGTCTGTCTGTCTGTCTGTCTGTCTGTCTGTCTGCCTGTCTGCCTGTCTGACTGTGTGTAGAATATGGCAGACTTGAGGAGGAGAAGTCTGACCAGAGGCTCAAAGAGTAACCACCTCACCATCATCTAGCCTTCACAGCCAGATCCCCTTTTCCCTCCTACATCATTAGAGGTCTCTCTCATCTCTCCTCAATGGAATATCAATGGTTCATTCTGTTTAAATGGTTGCTAAATTGACTGCGTGTTAATTCATCAAGGCTGGGAGGAAGCTAAGCGACGTGGCTACAAGTTTGAACAAGAGTTTTGATGGGACGATAACCTCCAGGGTGAGTATCACTGTCCACCAATCAGATATCACGCTCAAACCACCATTGGAATGCGGTCTTGGCTTCATATTGAGGTTTATACTAACGATGACGGGAAGGTGTGGATCCACTCCGAGACAGTGAATGATGAGGATAACCAGTTTAAACCCACAGGGCGGAGCACAATTGGCCCAACGTCGGCCAGGGTGGGCCGTCATTGTAAATAAGAATTTTGTTCTTAACGGACTTGCCTGGTTAAATAAAGGTTTGATTTAAAAATGTTAAAAAGTTGGCTCATTTATGACCTCAGTGTGAGTAGACCATACAGCACACCCACAGCACTGCTACATCAAATCCATCAACCAATAAGAAAACGGGGTTAAAGGTTAACTCTAGTGCTATTTGTAGACACGATGAATATTTGATTAAACCCAGTGGCTTTCAACTCACTCTCAAAGCCCCGGGCAGATCAAAGCTCCCAGACACAGTTACCAGGAAAGAGGAACAGTCAGTTCCAGCCTTCCTGTCTCTGTCCTCCTCTACCCTGCTGCCCTCACTGTTATCAGCTAGAGCAGAGGTGGGCAACTGGACCCATCAGCTAGAGCAGAGATGGGCAACTGGACCCATCAGCTAGAGTAGAGGTGGGCAACTGGACCCATCAGCTAGAGTAGAGTTGGGCAACTGGACCCATCAGCTAGAGCAGAGATGGGCAACTGGACCCATCAGCTAGAGCAGAGGTGGGCAACTGGACCCATCAGCTAGAGTAGAGGTGGGCAACTGAACCCATCAGCTAGAGTAGAGGTGGGCAACTGAACCCATCAGCTAGAGCAGAGATGGGCAACTGGACCCATCAGCTAGAGCAGAGATGGGCAACTGGACCCATCAGCTAGAGCAGAGATGGGCAACTGGACCCATCAGCTAGAGTAGAGATGGGAAACTGGACCCATCAGCTAGAGCAGAGATGGGCAACTGGCAGCTGAGACATGGGGGGGGGGGGGGTCAGTTACAGGTGGCCAGAAGAGACCTGGACCCTACAGAGAGGAGACATGGTGGGGGGGGGGGTTAAGAGCATTGGGCCAGCAACTGAAAGAATCCTGGTTCGAATCCCTGAGCCGACGAGTCAAAGAATCTGACGATGTGCCCTTGAGCAAAGTACTTGCTCCGGATAAGAGCGCCTGATAAATGACTAGAACGGTAGAATACACCAGGCGCCATTTCGACATGCGGTTGTGCATCAACAGTTCCTCTGGTCACTGACAGTCACTCAATTAGTCCATGTCAGCTGAAAGTTAGTCTAGTGACCAGCTATATATACGTGTAGTAATCACTGTTGAATTACCAACAGTGGGGGGGCATTGATTTTGTTAGTCACTCTCACTCCAACATCATATAATACTATCTATACGGCACATTGTGTAGAATTGCAGGAAATTAACTCTTAAACATTAATTTCTCTTCTCCGCTGTCAAGAGTGGGGCCGCTATGTTTCGCGTAGCGTCTCCAATGGGCTAGGGCCGGCTCTGACAGTGAGTGTGTGGGTATGGAGCCACTGTGCCTCCTCCCCCATCCAAGTTGCCAATCCCTGCCTCTCCTATGTTTCCCTATTTCTCTATCAGCTTTCTCTCCAGTCCTGGTCTCACACTCTATTTCTGCATAGTTATGAGTCACAAAAATACCCTTTCTGGGGCTTAGAGTTTTTATTATGTATAGTGTGTGTGTGTGTGTGTGTGCTTGCACAAGAAGACAAAGATGTGGGGGGTGAAGGGAGAGAGAGAAAGGTAGCATCCCTGGGGTCTAGTAGTCACTGGTGTACAGGGGGGAAAAGAGAGAGGGGGGGGGGTGAAAACAGGAGAAAGAGAGGGGGGGTGAAAACAGGAGAAAGAGAGAGAGGGGGGGTGAAAACAGGAGAAAGAGAGAGAGGGGGGGTGAAAACAGGAGAAAGAGAGAGAGGGGGGGTGAAAACAGGAGAAAGAGAGAGAGGGGTGGGGAGAAAACAGGAGAAAGAGAGAGGGGGGGTGAAAACAGGAGAAAGAGAGAGAGGGGGGGGTGAAAACAGGAGAAAGAGAGGGGGGGTGAAAACAGGAGAAAGAGAGGGGGGGGGTGAAAACAGGAGAAAGAGAGAGAGGGGGGGTGAAAACAGGAGAAAGAGAGAGAGGGGGGGGGTGAAAACATGAGAAAGAGAGAGATGGGGGGTGAAAACAGGAGAAAGAGAGAGAGGGGGGGTGAAAACAGGAGAAAGAGAGGGGGGGTGAAAAAAGGAGAAAGAGAGAGAGGGGGGGTGAAAACAGGAGAAAGAGAGAGAGGGGGGGTGAAAGCAGGAGAAAGAGAGAGAGGGTGAAAACAGGAGAAAGAGAGAGGGGGGTGAAAACAGGAGAAAGAGAGAGGGGGGGTGAAAACAGGAGAAAGAGAGAGAGAGGGGGGGGGGGTGAAAACAGGAGAAAGAGAGAGAGGGGGGATGAAAACAGGAGAAAGAGAGAGAGGGGGGGGTGAAGACAGGAGAAAGATGGCAAGACATGCAGCTGGATCCTGTCTCTTCTCCGATGCACTTGTCTTCTGGTCCTCCACTCTTCCTTCTCTCCGGCGCCCTCCGCCCCTCTCCGGCGCCATCCGCCACTCTCCGGTCCCTCTCCGGCGCCCTCCGCCCCTCTCCGGTCCCTCTCCGTCGCCCTCCGCCCCTCTCCGTCGCCCTCCGCCCCTCTCCGTCGCCCTCCGCCGCTCCGTCGCCCTCCGCCCCCCCGTCCCTCTAGCGCCCCCCCGTCCCTCTAGCGCCCCCCCGTCCCTCTAGCGCCCCCCCGTCCCTCTAGCGCCCCCCCGTCCCTCTAGCGACCCCCCCGTCCCTCTAGCGACCCCCCCGTCCCTCTAGCGCCCCCTCCTTCTCCACCTCTGCCTGTAGAATCTGAAGAAGGAGTTGGACTCTCTTTGAGAAGATCCAAAGCCCCGCCCCTTTAGACTGGAGCATCCGCCAATCCAAAGGCCGTGCTGTCATCACAGCCATCATAGACCTCATCGCCACCCAAGGAGAGGACCAAATCTAACACGGCTAACACTAGTTGGGGGAACACTGCCCCTAGACATAACGAGCACTATAACTGATGCTTGACTTCTCAACCCAGAGAAGAGCTCAGGCCACCGAAATGGAAAAAGGTCTCAGCTTTGTATCTGTGCCATAATGGCGTCTATCTCCATTTCAAAGTAGATCTTTTTATGTTTGAAAAAAATCTAATATTGCTGTCTTAAACTAAATATTGTGTGTCATTCATTTATTGTGGCCACTAGATGGCGGTGATGTAGCTTAATGCCATTTACAAACTAGGAAAATCAACCCATAGTAATCCCAATCCAGTTGACTACTTTATAAATGGTTGAAGTCCTCAATGGTAATGTCCATGGGAAAATGGGTTATTTCCAAGTAGAGCTCTCTATACATCTCTATGGTTTAGGCACATTGACACGTTTCCATTGGAATCCACCCATGTATGGGCAGGATGGTGTGTGAATAAATCAAGGTCTAATCTGGACCCCATTTCCCCAAAGTGTTTTAATATTCTATGAAGCCAACTGGAAAAGACTGAGCAGTGGATTCATGTATTTTTACATTTATTTAGCAACAATATGTTATATAAAAGTATAAACTTGAATTGAATGCTATTTTGTTGACATTGCTTGAATATGTTCTCACATTTTGTCAAATAAGACTACTTGGCTGACATCGTCAGGCTTTTTTGACTAATGGTCGACTAACGGTTCACTTGCCCATTGCTTAAACTTATTGCAGTGTGTGGTGAAATTGCAGAGATTCAAGGCCTAGATTCATTCCGATCTTCACGAGATCCACATTATAGCGTTTAAAAGGTAATATTTTTTAAAAGGTCATTTCTAATTGAGCTGCAGTGTTTACCTTGAACGTGATCTCTACGAAACGATGAAAACATTCCCCTTGAGGTGCATAGCCCCCCCCAAAAAAAGAGGGGTAGATCCGATTGGATCCTGATCTGAAGTGAAAGATGATTTTACGTTTGTGTCAGTTAAACAGACATATTCCATGATCTAGAACTTTCCTAAATTGGCTCCTATCACTGCCCGTGATAAATGAACATCCGAGTTTTCTAACTGAGAAACAGTTGGTACATAAACAGAATGAATCCTACATTAAAGAGATTCTCCGGTACTTTTGAAATACTTTTTTAGCCAGTAGTTCTGAAAGTAGAGCCCACGAGACAAAAGCGGTCCTCCAAAAAATTGTGTACTACATCACATATGTTCAGATATGTGTACCACATCATTGTGTACTTACTACATCACATATGTTCAGATATGTGCACCACATCATTGTGTACTTACTACATCACATATGTTCAGATATGTGTACCACATCATTGTGTACTACATCACATATGTTCAGATATGTGCACCACATCATTGTGTACTACATCACATATGTTCAGATATGTGTACCACATCATTGTGTACTACATCACATATGTTCAGATATGTGTACCACATCATTGTGTACTACATCACATATGTTCAGATATGTGTACCACATCATTGTGTACTTACTACATCACATATGTTCAGATATGTGCACCACATCATTGTGTACTACATCACATATGTTCAGATATGTGTACCACATCATTGTGTACTTACTACATCACATATGTTCAGATATGTGTACCACATCATTGTGTACTTACTACATCACATATGTTCAGATATGTGTACCACATCATTGTGTACTTACTACATCACATATGTTCAGATATGTGTACCACATCATTGTGTACTTACTACATCACATATGTTCAGATATGTGTACCACATCATTGTGTACTTACTACATCACATATGTTCAGATATGTGTACCACATCATTGTGTACTTACTACATCACATATGTTCAGATATGTGCACCACATCATTGTGTACTTACTACATCACATATGTTCAGATATGTGTACCACATCATTGTGTACTTACTACATCACATATGTTCAGATATGTGTACCACATCATTGTGTACTTACTACATCACATATGTTCAGATATGTGTACCACATCATTGTGTACTTACTACATCACATATGTTCAGATATGTGTACCACATCATTGTGTACTTACTACATCACATATGTTCAGATATGTGCACCACATCATTGTGTACTACATCACATATGTTCAGATATGTGTACCACATCATTGTGTACTACATCACATATGTTCAGATATGTGTACCACATCATTGTGTACTTACTACATCACATATGTTCAGATATGTGTACCACATCATTGTGTACTACATCACATATGTTCAGATATGTGTACCACATCATTGTGTACTACATCACATATGTTCAGATATGTGTACCACATCATTGTGTACTTACTACATCACATATGTTCAGATATGTGTACCACATCATTGTGTACTTACTACATCACATATGTTCAGATATGTGTACCACATCATTGTGTACTTACTACATCACATATGTTCAGATATGTGTACCACATCATTGTGTACTACATCACATATGTTCAGATATGTGCACCACATCATTGTGTACTTACTACATCACATATGTTCAGATATGTGTACCACATCATTGTGTACTTACTACATCACATATGTTCAGATATGTGTACCACATCATTGTGTACTTACTACATCACATATGTTCAGATATGTGTACCACATCATTGTGTACTACAACACATATGTTCAGATATGTGTACCACATCATTGTGTACTACATCACATATGTTCAGATATGTGTACCACATCATTGTGTACTTAATACATCACATATGTTCAGATATGTGTACCACATCATTGTGTACTACATCACATATGTTCAGATATGTGTACCACATCATTGTGTACTTACTACATCACATATGTTCAGATATGTGTACCACATCATTGTGTACTACATCACATATGTTCAGATATGTGCACCACATCATTGTGTACTACATCACATATGTTCAGATATGTGTACCACATCATTGTGTACTACATCACATATGTTCAGATATGTGTACCACATCATTGTGTACTACATCACATATGTTCAGATATGTGCACCACATCATTGTGTACTACATCACATATGTTCAGATATGTGTACCACATCATTGCGTCCTCGCTCGGTGGGCGATTCTTGCTAGCTGTCACTCAAATGGCCAGAGGCTGAATGTCATGGTCTGGAAATCAAATTTCTAGGGGGCTAGTCCACGTGGGGGGAAAATGGCACATCTTCCAGAAATATCGCTTTCAAATGATGGATTTCGTGGCTAATTGGAGGTAGAACAGTATTTCTGTTCAGATGTATGTATGTCTGTATGTAACTACAGATTGACTCATCCAGGCCAAAGAGGGCGGTTTAAACAACACTTACAAAGTACCAGAGCCTGTCTTTAATACAATCCATCTGTACTGTTAGACCTGGAGCATTGTGGGAACTATGCATCCACCTTCAAAAACAGCTTCGCTTAAATTAAAACCTATACATTCTCTCTTTTCAGATGTCTGTTCCCTGGTCCCCAGTCATAACAGATGTCTGTTCCCTGGTCCCCAGTCATAACAGATGTCTGTCTGTTCCCTGGTCCCCAGTCATAACAGAGGTCTGTTCCCTGGTCTCCAGTCATAACAGAGGTATGTTCCCTGGTCTCCAGCCATAGCAGAGGTCTGTTCCCCAGTCATAGTAGAGGTCTGTTCCCCAGTCATAACAGATGTCTGTTCCCTGGTCCCCAGTCATAACAGATGTCTGTCCGTTCCCTGGTCCCCAACCACAACAGATGTTTGTTCCCTGGTCCCCTAAATTCACAGAGCGATTCTTCAAAGATACATCAGCATTCTGAAAGAAAACAACAGATTGCAAATATGCCAAGGGACTTTTATTAAAAAGAAATATATACTGAACAAGAGTAAATGCAACAATTAACAATTTGACGTAGCTACAGTTCATATCAGGAAATCAGTCAACTGAAATAAAGTCATTAGGCCCTAATTTATGGATTTCACGGGGAGCCGGGCTCAGCCAATCAGAATGAGTTTTTTCCCCACAAAAGGGCTGTATTACAGACAGAAATACTCCTCAGTTTCAGCTGTCCGGGTGGCTGCTCTCAGAAGATCCCGCAGGTGAAGAAGCCGGATGTGGCGGTCGTGGGTAGGCGTGGTTACACGTGGTCTGCTGTTGTGAGACCAGTTGGACGTGCTGCCAAATTCTCTAAAACGATGTTGGAAACGGTAACTAACATTACATTCTCTGGCAACAGCTCTGGTGGAGATTCCTGCTGTCAGCATGTCAACCACACGCTTCCTCAAAACTTGAGACATCTGTGGCATTGTGTTTTGTGACAAAACTGCACATTTTAGAGAGGCCTTTTATTGTCCCCAGCACAAGGTGCACCTGTGTAATGATCATGCTGTTTAATCAGCTCCTTGATATGCCACACCTGTCAGGTGGATGGATCATCTTGACAAAACGAGAAATGCTGACTAACAGCGATGTAAACAAATTTGAGAAAAATAAACTTTGTGCAAATGGAACATTTCTAGGATCTTTTGTTTCAGCCCATGAAACATAGGACCAACACTTTACGTTTATATTTGTGTTAAGTATAGATTAAAAGGGCCTCTCTAGTGACACAGTGGATCTACAGCACTGCATTGCAGTGTTAGCTGTGCCACTAGAGATTCTGGGTTCGTGTCCAGGATCTGTTGCAGCTGGCCGCGACAGGGAGACAGCGCACAATTGGCCCAGCGTCGTCCGGGTTAGGAGAGGGTTCGGCCCAGCGTCGTCCGGGTTAGGGGAGGGTTTGGCCCAGCGTCGTCCGGGTTAGGGGAGGGTTTGGCCCAGCGTCGTCCGGGTTAGGGGAGGGTTTGGCCCAGCGTTGTCCGGGTTAGGGGAGGGTTCGGCCCAGCGCTGTCCGGGTTAGGGGAGGGTTCGGCCCAGCGCTGTCCGGGTTAGGGGGAGGGTTCGGCAGGCAGGGATGTCCTTCAACCATCGTGCACTAGCGACTCCTATGGCTTGCCAGATGCTGACACGGTCACCAGGTGTATGGTGTTTCCCTTGACACATTGGTGCTGCTGGCTTAAGTGGGCATTGTGTCAAGGAGCAGTGTGCCCTGGTTGGGTTTCGGAGGACGCACGGCCCTCGACCGTCGCCTTTCCTGAATCCGTACGGAAATTGCAGCAATAAGACAATTGGATACCATGAAAATGGGGAGAAAACGGGGTATAAAAACACACAAAAAAACTAAAAAAGTTGATTAAATATCTGAAGGCTTCATCATCTACAATATAAATCTATAGCCGTGGATTACATGCATGTTAAAACAGAGGTTGATATTAGTTACATATTTACATGAATGGTTAAATGCATGTCGCATCAGTTTTCCCTGAGAGCAAAGCTTTTTGTCTGGGTCAGACCACGTGATAGGTAGTGGTCTGGGTCAGACCACGTGATAGGTAGTGGTCTGGGTTGATGACCGGTGTTACAACAGGAAGCTGATCAGGCCATTACTCGTTTCCTTCAGCGACGTGAGACAACGTTACACACAACGTTACACACAACGTTACACACAACATTACACACAACGTTACACACAACATTACACACAACATTACACACTTAAAAGAGATGAATCATGCTGGACAATCCAGTTACAACCACAGCTCTGGTTTTTTTCCCAGTTTCAGAACCGAGACCCCGTCACACCATTTCATTTTCTCTCCTGCCGCACGTCACCCAAATCATGAAGAGAGTATTTTTAAAAAGGTCCATCTCTGACATCACTGGGCATAATCACACCGAGTGGCAGACCATCGGAGCTCTGTGGGGACGGAAATGGTTCTATTTATGTAAAGTGACATTAAGCTAGAGACAAAGTGCCCAATTACAGATCCACTTCCAGCCCGTATGCATTGTGTACCTCTGAAAGGATTGCGTAGGACTATATGGGTCAGTTGCGTAGGGCTATATGGGTCAGTTGCGTAGGACTATATGGGTCAGTTGCGTAGGACTATATGGGTCAGTTGTGTAGGACTATATGGGTCAGTTGCGTAGGACTATATGGGTCAGTTGCGTAGGACTATATGGGTCAGTTGCGTAGGACTATATGGATCAGTTGCGTAGGACTATATGGGTCAGTTGCTTAGGACTATATGGGTCAGTTGCGTAGGACTATATGGGTCAGTTGCGTAGGACTTTATGGGTCAGTTGCTTAGGACTATATGGGTCAGTTGCTTAGGACTATATGGGTCAGTTGCGTAGGACTATATGGGTCAGTTGCGTAGGACTATATGGGTCAGTTGCGTAGGACTATATGGGTCAGTTGCGTAGGACTATATGGGTCAGTTGCGTAGGACTATATGGGTCAGTTGCTTAGGACTATATGGGTCAGTTGCGTAGGACTATATGGGTCAGTTGCGTAGGACTACATGGGTCAGTTGAACAAAGCTTTGCCAGAGACCAAGGTGGAGATACTCTCATATTGCTAATACTGGTCTAATAGTTTTAGGCATCTAAAATAGTTACAGGTCGTGAGCGGTGTTTGGGAATCGGGAACGGTGTCTGGGAATCGGGAGCGGGGTCTGGGAATCGGGAGCGGGGTCTGGGAATCGGGAGCGGGGTTTGGGAATCGGGAGCGGGGTTTGGGAATCGGGAGCGGGGTTTGGGAATCGGGAGCGGGGTTTGGGAATCGGGAGTAGGCATGATGGTGGGAGTTTATTTTTGCCCTTGTAGGCCATCATAACATACAGCCTCACTATACTGTAACCTTCTAACCAGAGGGAAGTGTGGAAACTGGACCCTTCAGTCCACCATTTTGGCTCCTTACTGTACATTCAGCCTCTTCAGCAGTCACACAGCCTCCTACTAACCACACAGGGACATGTTATGGCCATTTTGGAACATTTGTCACATTCAGTTACATTACAAATGGCCTCCCAGTTGCACACACACAGATTAGTTGGAAGTACAGAGCCATTTGTGTATCTTTACAATGAGCCTCTTCCCCATCAGTCTCATCACACACCATAGCCTGACCACAGAGCAGAGGTGAAACTGAACTGGACGGTGAGCCATGTTGGCCCTATTCACTCAGCCAATTCATCAGTCTCATCACACACCATAGCCTGACCACAGAACAGAGGTGAAACTGAACTGGACAGTGAGCCATGTTGGCTCTATTCACTCAGCCAATTCATCAGTCTCATCACACACTATAGCCTGACCACAGAGTAGAGGTGAAACTGAACTGGACGGTGAGCCATGTTGGCTCTATTCACTCAGCCAATTCATCAGTCTCATCACACACTATAGCCTGACCACAGAGTAGAGGTGAAACTGAACTGGACAGTGAGCCATGTTGGCTCTATTCACTCAGCCAATTCATCAGTCTCATCACACCAGGACAACCAGGAATTTTAAAAAGAAAAACGAATGACAAGTAAAACAAATATATATACAGATCATCAACATAGTTGTTTGGCTCATATAAATTGTTAGTTACTATGTAGTAGAGAGGGTAAGTTTCATTCATGGAAACTCCTGGGGAGTCTTTCAGAAGGAAACAGTTGATCAAATGAATCTGTGTCCATATCAGTTTGAATGCGCCGTCCTACATTAGGTGTCCACTCTGTATGTGGCAGTTTTGAACTTTGACCCCAGCACGTCCTCAGTGTGTCCATCGGGGCAACAAAAACAAAACAACAGTTACACAGACAGTGGTTGGCCAGTCTCCCATCAGGGGGAGGAATCAGAGTGTTGTTGACAGGTCAAAGGGTCAAATTTCCTTACGGTATAGACCGGTAGAAGGCGGAGAACGTTACACTGCATGGGCAACAATGAAAAACCACATTCTAACAGATACACGCAGCAGGCAAGGCTCACACCTACATTTGTCTGTTGACCCACGGAGAGATTATATTGGTGCATTTGGTGTCAGTCAGCTCTCTCATTGGTTGATAGTGCTTGAAGGCAGCTCATTGGTCTGTCTGAGAACAGGCTTGTGTAATTAGTGGGTGGAGCCTGCAGTTCCAGATCACTCATTGGTCTGTCTGAGAACAGGCTTGTGTAATTAGTGGGTGGAGCCTGCAGTTCCGGATCACACATTGGTTTCCAGCCCCTGGAGGCGGTCCATCCTCTGCACGTTGCGCTCAATAGTGGCCTGGCACGTGATTGGTTCAGCACATTCTGACAGGAACCAACCCCTCTCGCCATCACGGAGTCGCTCGCCCTCATACCAGCCTGAAAGAGAGACACACACCACTCTATATTCCTTTATTTACCCTTCAGAAAATCACTTCACAGGGCTGCAGGGCCACAGGCCTGAAGGAAATCGTTTCCTGTTCAAAGCAGGAAGTGAGCACTAAGCTAGCTCTTGAACTCTTAAATGGCGTCCGTTTGATGCACTATTCTGTCTGTTCTACAAAGCCCTTTTACATGAAAGAGATGGTTGCCATGGAGACACAAAGGTAAGGTACCTTTAACCTTGAGTGTGTGACTGTGTGTGCGCATCAACACGACACAGATACATCTCTTTCAATGATTTTCCAGGGAGAACAGAAACAAGGAGAAAAAAAACAAGTGAGAGACCAATAAGAGGAGGTGGAAAGAGGGACGACAGAGAGAGAGAGAGGCAGGCAGAGAGAGAGAGGCAGGCAGAGAGAGAGAGAGAGAGGCAGGCAGAGAGAGAAAGAGGCAGGCAGAGAGAGAGAGAGAGAGAGAGAGAGAGGCAGGCAGAGAGAGAGAGAGAGGCAGGCAGAGAGAGGGAGAAAGGCAGGCAGGGGGAGAGAGAGAGGCAGGCAGAGAGAGAGAGAGAGGGAGAAAGGCCGGCAGGGGGAGAGAGAGAGGCAGGCAGAGAGAGAGAGAGGCAGGCAGCGAGAGAGAGGCAGGCAGCGAGAGAGAGAGAAAGGCAGGCAGCGAGAGAGAGAGAGAGAGAGAGAGAGAGAGAGAGAGAGAGAGAGAGCGAGAGAGAGGCAGGCAGAGAGAGAGAGAGAGAGAGGCAGGTAGAGAGAGAGAGAGGCAGGCAGAGAGAGAGAGAGAGAGAGGCAGGTAGAGAGAGAGAGGCAGGCAGGCAGAGAGGCAGAGAGAGACGCAGACAGAGAGAGGCAGAGAGAGACGCAGACAGAGAGAGGCAGAGAGAGATGCAGACAGAGGGAGGCAGAGTGAGACGCAGACAGAGAGAGGCAGAGAGAGACGCAGACAGAGAGAGGCAGAGAGAGAGAGAGAGGCAGGTAGAGAGAGAGGCAGGTAGAGAGAGAGAGGCAGGCAGAGAGAGAGAAGCAGACAGAGAGAGAGAGAGACGCAGACAGAGGGAGGCAGAGAGAGACGCAGACATTGAGAGGCAGAGAGAGACAGGCAGAGAGACAGGCAGAGAGAGACGCAGACAGAGAGACAGAGAGAGACGCAGACAGAGAGAGACACAGACAGAGAGAGAGGCAGAGAGAGACACAGACAGAGAGAGGCAGAGAGAGACGCAGACAGAGGGAGGCAGAGAGAGATGCAGAGAGAGAGAGGCAGACAGAGAGAGGCAGAGAGAGACGCAGACAGAGAGACAGAGAGAGACGCAGACAGAGAGAGACACAGACAGAGAGAGAAGCAGAGAGAGACGCAGACAGAGATGGGAGGCAGAGAGAGACACAGACAGAGAGAGGCAGACAGAGACGCAGACAGAGAGAGGCAGAGAGAGATGCAGAGAGAGAGAGGCAGAGAGAGTCGCAGACAGAGAGAGAGAGATGAGAGTAACAGTCATCAAATCAAATCTATTCATAAAGCCCTTCGTACATCAGATGATATCTCAAAGTGCTGTACAGAAACCCAGTCTAAAACCCCCAAACAGCAAGCAATGCAGGTGTAGAAGCACGGTGGCTAGGAACAACTCCCAGTGTAACGTACCGTCCTCCACAGTCTGTGACACCAGGACCACGTCAGCCACCTGCAGTGACAGCTCATCAGGCTGCTTGGCTGTGTACGTCCTCGTCACCACCACCTGCATGGCATCTGGGACAACACAAACACAACACAGAGTTAAACTCTGGGACAACACAAACACAACACAGAGTTAAACTCTGGGACAATACAAACACAACACAGAGTTTAAACTCTAACCCTGGTACAACACAAACACAACACAGAGTTTAAACTCTAATCCTGGTACAACACAAACACAACACAGAGTTAAACTCTGGGACAACACAAACACAACACAGAGTTAAACTCTGGGACAACACAAACACAACACAGAGTTAAACTCTGGGACAACACAAACACAACACAGAGTTAAACTCTGGGACAACACAAACACAACACAGAGTTTAAACTCTAATCCTGGTACAACACAAACACAACACAGAGTTAAACTCTGGGACAACACAAACACAACACAGAGTTAAACTCTGGGACAACACAAACACAACACAGAGTTAAACTCTGGTACAACACAAACACAACACAGAACAGTTATTTTTGTTTTGTTTATTAAGTTTAACAGAAAAGCCCTGAAAATGACTCATGTGTTTACTACCGAATGCAAAAGAACTGATGAACCATTCAAGCAGATAAACAGGTTATACCTCCTAATGCTTTACTGCAGGCAAATTACAATCTGGACCTGAAAACCAGTTCACTGCTAAGTTTCAGTCTTCCTCACTAATTAAAGGGATAGTTCCGGATTTTTGGCAATTGCTAACTAGCGTTAGCAAAATGACTTGAAGTCTATGGGAACAGCTAGCATGCAATTGCTCCTGTAGACTTCCAGTCATTATGCTAACGGTGGTTAGCATTGACTTGCAAAACAAAAAACTCCCACAGTATCCCTTTAAGGACTGATTTAGACAGAAAAGCAGCAGTACTCCAGACCTACAGCTTGGATTTGAATCCCCTTGTCGTCTCCCTCAGACAGGGAGACAGTTCTACTGCTTCACCACTAGGTGGTGCTGTGGGACTACATTGTGAGATCCACTGACAAGTCAAGTTTTTGTTTTTATTTAACCTTTAGTTAAACTAGGCAAGTAAGCTAAGAACAAATTCTTATTTTCAGTGACAGCCTACTGGGGAACAGTGGGTTAACTGCCTTGTTCAGGGGAACAGTGGGTTAACTGCCTTGTTCAGGGGAACAGTGGGTTAACTGCCTTGTTCAGGGGAACAGTGGGTTAACTGCCTTGTTCAGGGGAACAGTGGGTTAACTGCCTTGTTCAGGGGAACAGTGGGTTAACTGCCTTGTTCAGGGGAACAGTGGGTTAACTGCCTTGTTCAGGGGAACAGTGGGTTAACTGCCTTGTTCAGGGGAACAGTGGGTTAACTGCCTTGTTCAGGGGAACAGTGGGTTAACTGCCTTGTTCAGGGGAACAGTGGGTTAACTGCCTTGTTCAGGGGAACAGTGGGTTAACTGCCTTGTTCAGGGGAACAGTGGGTTAACTGCCTTGTTCAGGGGAACAGTGGGTTAACAGCCTTGTTCAGGGGAACAGTGGGTTAACTGCCTTGTTCAGGGGAACAGTGGGTTAACTGCCTTGTTCAGGGGAACAGTGGGTTAACTGCCTTGTTCAGGGGAACAGTGGGTTAACTGCCTTGTTCAGGGGAACAGTGGGTTAACTGCCTTGTTCAGGGGAACAGTGGGTTAACTGCCTTGTTCAGGGGAACAGTGGGTTAACTGCCTTGTTCAGGGGAACAGTGGGTTAACTGCCTTGTTCAGGGGAACAGTGGGTTAACTGCCTTGTTCAGGGGAACAGTGGGTTAACTGCCTTGTTCAGGGGAACAGTGGGTTAACAGCCTTGTTCAGGGGAACAGTGGGTTAACTGCCTTGTTCAGGGGAACAGTGGGTTAACTGCCTTATTCAGGGGAACAGTGGGTTAACTGCCTTGTTCAGGGGAACAGTGGGTTAAACTGCCTTGTTCAGGGGAACAGTGGGTTAACTGCCTTGTTCAGGGGAACAGTGGGTTAACTGCCTTGTTCAGGGGAACAGTGGGTTAACTGCCTTGTTCAGGGGAACAGCGGGTTAACTGCCTTGTTCAGGGGAACAGTGGGTTAACTGCCTTGTTCAGGGGAACAGCGGGTTAACTGCCTTGTTCAGGGGAACAGTGGGTTAACTGCCTTGTTCAGGGGAACAGCGGGTTAACTGCCTTGTTCAGGGGAACAGTGGGTTAACTGCCTTGTTCAGGGGAACAGTGGGGTTAACTGCCTTGTTCAGGGGAACAGTGGGTTAACTGCCTTGTTCAGGGGAACAGTGGGTTAACTGCCTTATTCGTTGTTTTGCCACCTTGTTCAGGGGCAGAACAACGTATTTGTACCTTGTCAGCTCAGGGATTCGATCTACCAACCTTTTGGTTAAAAGTCCAACGCGTCAACCACTAGGCTACCTGCCGCCCCAAGTTCGATAGTACTGTCTGAATATAGGTAGGTGTGTGTGTGTGTTGAACTCACTGGTCCGGTCTTGGTTCTTCTCGTCGTTGCTGCTCTGGCCCAGAGCAGTGATCCAGCGAGCACGCTCATTCCTGTTGAACAGACACACAGCATTTTACAACACTTTTCAATACTTTCTGTCTTACTTGTTAGTGAGTCATTTGTCATGTTCCGTGTGGCCAGGAAGAAGAAAAACACAATTTAATTTCAGTTTTACTTTCCTATTTTCCACCATAGCTGATACTGTCAACCCAGAGTCCTGTTTCAACTCACAACAACCCAGGGGCCTGTTTCAACTCACAACAACCCAGAGGCCTGTTTCAACTCACAACAACCCAGGGGCCTGTTTCAACTCACAACAACCATGGGGCCTGTTTCAACTCACAACAACCATGGGGCCTGTTTCAACTCACAACAACCCAGGGGCCTGTTTCAACTCACAACAACCATGGGGCCTGTTTCAACTCACAACAACCCAGAGGCCTGTTTCAACTCACAACAACCCAGGGGCCTGTTTCAACTCACAACAACCCAGAGGCCTGTTTCAACTCACAACAACCCAGAGGCCTGTTTCAACTCACAACAACCCAGGGGCCTGTTTCAACTCACAACAACCCAGGGGCCTGTTTCAACTCACAACAACCCAGAGGCCTGTTTCAACTCACAACAACCCAGGGGCCTGTTTCAACTCACAACAACCTCACAGCATCACACACAACAACAACCCAGGGGCCTGTTTCAACTCACAACAACCTCACAGCATCACACACAACAACAACCCAGGGGCCTGTTTCAACTCACAACAACCTCACAGCATCACACACAACAACAACCTCACAGCATCACACACAACAACAACCTCACATCATCACACACAACAACAACCTCACAGCATCACAGACAACAACCTCACAGCATCGGACAAAACAACAATCTCACAGTACCACAGACAACCACAACCTAAAGGCATCACACACAACAACAATCTCACAGTATCACAGACAACAACAACCTCACAGCATCACACGCAACAACCTCACAGCATCACACACAACAACAACCTCACAGCATCAAAGACAACAACAACCTCACAGCATCACACACAACAACAACCTCACAGCATCACACAAAACAACAATCTCACAGTACCACAGACAACCACAACCTCACAGCATCACACGCAACAACAACCTCACAGCATCACACACAACAACAACCTCACAGCATCACACACAACAACAACCTCACAGCATCACACACAACCAACCTCACAGCATCACACACAACAACCTCACAGCATCACAAACAACAACCTCACAGCATCACACACAACAACAACCTCACAGCATCACACACAACAAAAACTTCACAGCATCACAGACAACAATCTCACAGCATCACAGACAACAACCTCACAGCATCACAGACAACAACCTCACAGCATCGCACACAACAACCTCACAGCATCGCACACAACAACAACCTCACAGCATCACACACAACAACCTAACAGCATAACACACAACAACAACCTCACAGCATCAAATACAACAACCTCACAGCATCAAATACAACAACCTCACAGCATCACACACAACAACCTCACAGCATCACACACAACAACCTCACAGCATCACAAAAGCACATTACAACAGAGTAATACACTGATTAAGGAGCTGACCTTTTTCTCCCCCCTCTCCTATCCCCTCCCCCCCACCCGTCTCCTCCTCTCCCCCCGCCCGTCTCCTAATCTCCTCTCCTCTCCCCCCCGCCCGTCTCCTCCCCTCCCCTCTCCCGTCTCCTAATCTCCTCTCCCCCCCGCCCGTCTCCTCCTCTCCCCTCTCCCGTCTCCTCTCCTCTCCCCCCGCCCGTCTCCTCCTCTCCCCATCTCCCCTCTCCCGTCTCCTAATCTCCTCTCCTCTCCCCCCTGCCCGTCTCCTCCTCTCCCCTCTCCTAATCTCCTCTCCCCCCCGCCCGTCTCCTCCTCTCCCCTCTCCTAATCTCCTCTCCCCCCCGCCTGTCTCCTCCTCTCCCCATCTCCCCTCTCCCGTCTCCTCCTCTCCTCTCCCCCAGCCCGTCTCCTAATCTCCTCTCCTCTCCCCCAGCCCGTCTCATCCTCTCCCCTCTCCTCTCCCCTCTCCCGTCTCCTCCTCTTCTCCCCTCTCCCGTCTCCTCCTCTTCTCACCTCTCCCGTCTCCTCCTCTTCTCACCTCTCCCGTCTACTCCTCTCCCCTCTCCCGTCTCCCTCTCTCCCCTCTCCCTTCTCCTCCTCCTCTCCCCTCTCCCGTCTCCTCCTCTCCCCTCTCCTCCCCTCTCCCGTCTCCTCCTCTCCCCTCTCACGTCTCCTCCTCTCCCCTCTCACGTCTCCTCCTCTCCCCTCTCACGTCTCCTCCTCTTCTCACCTCTCCCGTCTACTCCTCTCCCCTCTCCCGTCTCCTTCTCTCCCCTCTCCCTTCTCCTCCTCCTCTCCCCTCTCCCGTCTCCTCCTCTCCCGTCTCACGTCTCCTCCTCTTACGTCTCCTCCTCCTCTCCCCTCTCCCGTCTCCTCCCCTCTCCTCCTCTCCCCTCTCACGTCTCCTCCTCTCCCCTCTCGTCTCCTCCTCTCCCGTCTCCTCCTCCTCTCCCCTCTCACGTCTCCTCCTCCTCTCCCCTCTCACGTCTCCTCCTCCTCTCCCGTCTCCTCCTCTCCCCTCTCATGTCTCCTCCTCTCCCCTCTCCTCCTCCTCCTCCTCCTCTCCCCCTCTTCTCCCCTCTCCCGTCTCCTCCTCTTCTCCCCTCTCCTCTCCCGTCTCCTCCTCTTCTCCCCTCTCCTCTCCCGTCTCCTCCTCTTCTCCCCCCCTCTCCCGTCTCCTCCTCTCCCGTCAACAGTCAGTCAGTCAGTCACAACACACACTAGACTACAGCTGTATTAGTCAATAAAGGGAGAAATGTGCATGTTCTGTCATCCTGTGAGCTCTCATCCCCCCCCAGTGCTCATCCCTGAGAGGGAGAACAGAGGTGTTTTGATTCAGTTGAACAGGGACAGAGGCTAATTCACGGGAAAGGAACAGAGCAGTCTCTGGTGAATGGAAGGAGGGGCACAGGTCAGGTTTCACCAGGTAACTCTACCTGCCACCTCGCCTGCCCACACCAAAGGAGAGAGGAAGATTTAGAGAAAGAGAGAGGGGGTGGTCAGAGAAAAGGAGAGAGGAAGATTTAGAGAAAGAGAGAGGGGGTGGTCAGAGAAAAGGAGAGAGGAAGATTTAGAGAAAGAGAGAGGGGGTGGTCAGAGAAAAGGAGAGAAATAAACAAACAGGTAGTGATTTATAGAGGACTGAACTAGATTGACGGATAGAGAGAGAAAAAGAAAGCCTGGGTGGAAAGAGAATGAAAACATAGCGAGAGGGAGAGGGGATAGAGGGGGTGGCAGTCTGTCTCACCCCCACCGTGGACAGCCAGCCAGGACCTGTCTCACCCCCACCGTGGACAGCCAGCCAGGACCTGTCTCACCCCCCACCGTGGAAAGGCAGCCAGGACCTGTCTCACCCCCCACCGTGGACAGGCAGCCAGGACCTGTCTCACCCCCCACCGTGGACAGCCAGCCAGGACCTGTCTCACCCTCCACCGTGGACAGCCAGCCAGGACCTGTCTCACCCCCCACCGTGGACAGCCAGCCAGGACCTGTCTCACCCCCCACCGTGGACAGCCAGGACCTGTCTCACCCCCCACCGTGGACAGCCAGGACCTGTCTCACCCCCCACCGTGGACAGCCAGCCAGGACCTGTCTCACCCTCACCATGGACAGCCAGGACCTGTCTCACCCCCACCATGGACAGCCAGGACTGAGTAACTGAGTAACACAGGTCATATATCACACTGCTGGGGGAAAATACACAGGGTTGGTTCCCTGGTCCTCAGGTAAACCTGTACTGAGTAACACAGGTCATATATCACACGTTTCTCAGCGTGACTGAATGTTTGTGCGGCTGTCTGAGTCTAACGGAGATGTGGGAATGACATCTGTTCATTGCTGGCCTTGGCAGTTGGGGGCGCGCGCGCACACACACACACAGGGTTCCCAAGATAAAACATGCCAGCTGAGGTATCAGGACTATCAAAATACACACCCTCATTCATATATTAGTAAAGGAGCCAATACACACCCTCATTCATAAAGGAGCCAATACACACACATTCCTGTTTGAACACACAGCCGCAAACAGGCATCATGTGTGCACCGCGATTTAATAGTTATGTGTGGAATGGAAGGCACATACCGACAGGTCTCTGGTTAAAACAACCATAAAGCTCTCTCTCTGTCTGTGTGTGTGTGTGTGTGTGTGTGTGTGTAGCAGGAGATTCCTTACTTATTTCAAACCTCTTCACCTCTCATTCACCCTAGGAGTTAATACAATATCAGACTGTTCAAGGCTATAGGCTACAAGTCTAAACGTGTCATCACTATATGAAAACTCCACGAGACGAGAATTACAACTATTGTGAGATGTGTGAGACCTGAGTTCAGTAGAGAGACTGGAGAGGACTGACCTGAGTTCAGTAGAGACTGGAGAGGACTGACCTGAGTTCAGTAGAGACTGGAGAGGACTGACCTGAGTTCAGTAGAGAGACTGGAGAGGACTGACCTGAGTTCAGTAGAGAGACTGGAGAGGACTGACCTGAGTTCAGTAGAGAGACTGGAGAGGACTGGCCTGAGTTCAGTAGAGAGACTGGAGAGGACTGACCTGAGTTCAGTAGAGAGACTGGAGAGGACTGACCTGAGTTCAGTAGAGAGACTGGAGAGGACTGACCTGAGTTCAGTAGAGAGACTGGAGAGGACTGACCTGAGTTCAGTAGAGAGACTGGAGAGGACTGACCTGAGTTCAGTAGAGAGACTGGAGAGGACTGACATGAGTTCAGTAGAGAGACTGGAGAGGACTGACCTGAGTTCAGTAGAGAGACTGGTGAGGACTGACCTGAGTTCAGTAGAGAGACTGGAGAGGACTGACCTGGGTTCAGTAGAGAGACTGGAGAGGACTGACCTGAGTTCAGTAGAGAGACTGGAGAGGACTGACCTGAGTTCAGTAGAGAGACTGGAGAGGACTGACCTGAGTTCAGTAGAGAGACTGGAGAGGACTGACCTGAGTTTAGTAGAGAGACTGGAGAGGACTGACCTGACAATTCAAAACTCCTAACATTCAGACAACACACTGCTCTACCTCTAGCCCAGACCAGGGAACTGCCTCCGGCCCAGACCAGGGAACTGCCTCCGGCCCAGACCAGGGAACTGCCTCCGGCCCAGACCAGGGAACTGCCTCCGGCCCAGACCAGGGAACTGCCTCCGGCCCAGACCAGGGAACTGCCTCCGGCCCAGACCAGGGAACTGCCTCCGGCCCAGACCAGGGAACTGCCTCCGGCCCAGACCAGGGAACTGCCTCCGGCCCAGACCAGGGAACTGCCTCCGGCCCAGACCAGGGAACTGCCTCCAGCCCAGACCAGGGAACTGCCTCCAGCCCAGACCAGGGAACTGCCTCCAGCCCAGACCAGGGAACTGCCTCCAGCCCAGACCAGGGAACTGCCTCCAGCCCAGACCAGGGAACTGCCTCCAGCCCAGACCAGGGAACAGCCTCCAGCCCAGACCAGGGAACAGCCTCTAGCCCAGACCAGGGAACAGCCTCTAGCCCAGACCAGGGAACAGCCTCTAGCCTAGACCAGGGAACTGCCTCTAGCCCAGACCAGGGCTGGCCAGGGAACTACCTCTAGCCCAGACCAGGGCTGGCCAGGGAACTACCTCCAGCCTAGACCAGGGAACTACCTCTAGCCCAGACCAAGGCTGGCCAGGGAACTACCTCTAGCCCAGAACAGGGCTGGCCAGGGAACTACCTCTAGCCCAGACCAGGGCTGGCCAGGGAACTAGAGGAAACAGAGACAGACAGAGTATCTGAGTAACAGAGACAGACAGAGTATCTGAGTATCAGAGACAGACAGAGTATCTGAGTATCAGAGAGACAGAGTATCTGAGTATCAGAGACAGACAGAGTATCTGAGTATCAGAGACAGACAGAGTATCTGAGTATCAGAGACAGACAGAGTATCTGAGTATCAGAGACAGACAGAGTATCTGAGTATCGGAGACAGACAGAGTATCTGAGTATCGGAGACAGACAGAGTATCTGAGTATCGGAGACAGACAGAGTATCTGAGTATCGGAGACAGACAGAGTATCTGAGTATCGGAGACAGACAGAGTATCTGAGTATCAGAGACAGACAGAGTATCTGAGTATCGGAGACAGACAGAGTATCTGAGTATCAGAGAAAGACAGAGTATCTGAGTATCGGAGACAGACAGAGTATCTGAGTATCGGAGACAGACAGAGTATCTGAGTATCGGAGACAGACAGAGTATCTGAGTATCAGAGACAGACAGAGTATCTGAGTATCAGAGACAGACAGAGTATCTGAGTATCGGAGACAGACAGAGTATCTGAGTATCAGAGACAGACAGAGTATCTGAGTATCAGAGACAGACAGAGTATCTGAGTATCAGAGACAGACAGAGTATCTGAGTATTGGAGACAGACAGAGTATCTGAGTATCAGAGACAGACAGAGTATCTGAGTATCGGAGACAGACAGAGTATCTGAGTATCAGAGACAGACAGAGTATCTGAGTATCAGAGACAGACAGAGTATCTGAGTATCGGAGACAGACAGAGTATCTGAGTATCGGAGACAGACAGAGTATCTGAGTATCAGAGACAGACAGAGTATCTGAGTATCAGAGACAGACAGAGTATCTGAGTATCGGAGACAGACAGAGTATCTGAGTATCAGAGACAGACAGAGTATCTGAGTATCAGAGACAGACAGAGTATCTGAGTATCGGAGACAGACAGAGTATCTGAGTATCGGAGACAGACAGAGTATCTGAGTATCAGAGACAGACAGAGTATCGGAGACAGACAGAGTACCTGTAGCCTGCAGTGAAAAACATAACAAACAATGACAGAGTGAGAGAGCAACAGCTGTGTGCCAGTCTCATAGTGCAGACACAGACTCAACACAGAGTCAGTCTGCACACAACAACACTGCTCCAGCTGTCCGTCCTATTTCCTCTCATATGATGTCACTGTGATAGCCAAACTTGCTGACTGACCACCCCAACAGACCCTGGTAGAGCGACAAGCATTGATCTCTCTCTCTCTCTCTCTCTCTCTCTCTCTCTCTCTCTCTCTCTCTCTCTCTCTCTCTCTCTCTCTCTCTCTCTCTCTCTCTCTCTCTCTCTCTCTCTCTCTCTCTCTCTCTCTCTCTCTCTCTCTCTCTCTCTCTCTCTCTCTCTCTCTCTCTCTCTCTCTCTCTCTCTCTCTCTCTCTCTCTCTCTCTCTCTCTCTCTCTCTCTCTCTCTCTCTCTCTCTCTCTCTCTCTCTCTCTCTCTCTCTCTCTCTCTCTCTCTCTCAGCCTCTGTTCTGTCCTACAATAGTGTTTTTCAGCCTCTGTTCTGGCCTATAATAACACACAGTGAAAGACGAGATACAGGCCTCGCTAAAACGTGGAGAGGGGGTGAAGAGAGAGGGATGAAGGGGGGTACGCGGTAGGACGAAGGAGGGAGGTCAGTGTGAATCGTGGGAACATGTCAATTCAACAATGGGGTACTCTGCTAGGCAACCAGTCTCACAACGTGTAGCAACCACTGTAACAATGGGCTGGTCGCCGAGGGGGGATCTCTAACCCAGATCATACACTAGGCTACTACAGGGAGTGGTAAACAGCTCAAAACACACACACACACACACACACACACACAATAAATAGTACTTTTAAAGCCAGGAAGAAAAATAAATGACAATGATATATTTGACTTTGTACTGACTGAATGCTAAGTTAAGGACAGAACAGATCTGACTGCAACTTCAATTAGCTCGGAGGTGTGAAGTGAGAGGTGTCAAAGCCCTTGAGCCCAACAACGACAGGAGAGTTTCCCAGCCTCCCCTCACCCACCCAAACGCACAGGCCTTTGAAGGCCTCCTCTCAATCTCCCACAATACAACAGCCACAGGACCAGTTTGTTAGGACGTTGTAAAGGACCATTCACTGAAACTGAAGTGATATATCTAGCTAACCTCCTTTTGTACATGGGGGGGGGGGGGGGGAAAGGGGGACAGAGACTTGTTAGCTAGCTAGGTGGGATTTTCTACAAGGAATCTGCCTCCCGAAAAAAGCTTCTCCCAAGCAGATACTGCACTGTTCACCGTCTGCCCTGGTCTGTCTCCCCTGTCTGGTACAGGTACCCCCACCACACTCCCCCCTCTCTCCCTGGTCTGTCTCCCCTGTCTGGTACAGGTACCTCCACCACACTCCCCCCTCTCTCCCTGGCCTGTCTCCCCTGTCTGGTACAGGTACCCCCACCACACTCCCCCCTCTCTCCCTGGCCTGTCTCCCCTGTCTGTTACAGGTACCTCCACCACACTCACCCCTCTCTCCCTGGCCTGTCTCCCCTGTCTGGTACAGGTACCCCCACCACACTCCCCCCTCTCTCCCTGGCCTGTCTCCCCCTGTCAGGTACAGGTACCCCCATCATTCACATCCAGCACACACACACACACTTACACACACCGCAGACTTTGGAAGGGTCTGAATTTTAGATAGGTTAATTAACTTGTGAAGCTTATTATGTGCGTCTATTCAGAAACTAGGCGGCAGGCGGCAGGTAGCCTAGTGGTTAGAGTGTTGGGCCAGTAACCAGCAGGTAGCCTAGTGGTTAGAGTGTTGGGCCAGTAACCAGCAGGTAGCCAAGTGGTTAGAGTGTTGGGCCAGTAACCAGCAGGTAGCCTAGTGGTTAGAGTGTTGGGCCAGTAACCAGCAGGTAGCCAAGTGGTTAGAGTGTTGGGCCAGTAACCAGCAGGTAGCCTAGTGGTTAGAGTGTTGGGCCAGTAACCAGCAGGTAGCCAAGTGGTTAGAGTGCTGGGCCAGTAACCAGCAGGGAGACTAGTGGTTAGAGTGTTGGGCCAGTAACCAGCAGGTAGCCTAGTGGTTAGTGTTGGGCCAGTAACCAGCAGGTAGCCTAGTGGTTAGAGTGTTGGGCCAGTAACCAGCAGGGAGACTAGTGGTTAGTGTTGGGCCAGTAACCAGCAGGTAGCCTAGTGGTTAGTGTTGGGCCAGTAACCAGCAGGTAGCCTAGTGGTTAGTGTTGGGCCAGTAACCAGCAGGTATCCTAGTGGTTAGTGTCGGGCCAGTAACCAGCAGGGAGACTAGTGGTTAGTGTTGGGCCAGTAACCAGCAGGTAGCCTAGTGGTTAGTGTTGGGCCAGTAACCAGCAGGTAGCCTAGTGGTTAGTGTTGGGCCAGTAACCAGCAGGTATCCTAGTGGTTAGTGTTGGGCCAGTAACCAGCAGGGAGACTAGTGGTTAGTGTTGGGCCAGTAGCCAGCAGGTAGCCTAGTGGTTAGTGTTGGGCCAGTAACCAGCAGGTAGCCTAGTGGTTAGTGTTGGGCCAGTAACCTGCAGGTAGCCTAGTGGTTAGAGCGTTGGGCCAGTAACCAGCAGGTAGCCTAGTGGTTAGTGTTGAGCCAGTAACCAGCAGGTAGTCTAGTGGTTAGAGTGTTGGGCCAGTAACCAGCAGGTAGCCTAGTGGTTAGAGTGTTGGGCCAGTAACCAGCAGGTAGCCTAGTGGTTAGAGTGTTGGGCCAGTAACCAGCAGGTAGTCTAGTGGTTAGAGTATTGTGCCAGTAACCAGCAGGTAGCCAAGTGGTTAGTGTTGGGCCAGTAACCAGCAGGTAGCCTAGTGGTTAGAGTGTTGGGCCAGTAACCAGCAGGTAGCCTAGTGGTTAGAGTATTGGGCCAGTAACCAGCAGGTAGCCTAGTGGTTAGAGTGTTGGGCCAGTAACCAGCAGGTAGCCTAGTGGTTAGAGTGTATGGCCAGTAACCAGCAGGTAGCCAAGTGGTTAGAGTGTTGGGCCAGTAACCAGCAGGTAGCCTCGTGGTTAGAGTGTTGGGCCAGTAACCAGCAGGTAGCCAAGTGGTTAGTGTTGGGCCAGTAACCAGCAGGTAGCCAAGTGGTTAGAGTGTTGGGCCAGTAACCAGCAGGTAGCCAAGTGGTTAGTGTTGGGCCAGTAACCAGCAGGTAGCCAAGAGGTTAGAGTGTTGGGCCAGTAACCAGCAGGTAGCCTAGTGGGTAGAGCATTGGACTAGTAACCGAAAGGTTGCTGGATCAAATCCCCGAGCTGACAAGGTAAAAATCTGTCGTTCTGCCCCTGAACAGGCAGTTAACCCACTGTTCCCTGGTAGGCCGTTATTGAAAATAAGAATTTGTTCTTAATTGACTTCCTTAGTTAAATAAAGGTTGAATAAAAACATTAAAACATTTTTTTAGTAAGTATCAATTTATATTTATTTAAGACTTTTATGGCCTACTGGACTCATAGACATGTACTTTCTCAAGTTATCTTGTTGGGGCGAGTGACTCCTTGAAGCCCCAAGCCATTAATATTTAATTTTTTTGTTGTTGAATTTGACCCCTTTTTCTCCCCAATTTCATGGTATCCAATTATTAGTAGTTACTATCTTGTCTCATCGCTACAACTCCCGTACGGACTCGGGAGAGACGAAGGTTGAAAGCCATGCGTCCTCCGATACACAACCCAACCAAGCCGCACTGCTTCTTAACACAGCGCGCATCCAACCCGGAAGCCAGCCGCACCAATGTGTCGGAGGAAACACCATGCACCAGGCGACCTTGGTTAGCGTGCACTGTGCCCGGCCCGCCACAGGAGTCGCTAGTGCGCCATGAGACAAGGATATCCCAACCGGCCAAACCCTCCCTAACCCGGACAACGCTAGGCCAATTGTGCCTCGCCCCATGGACCAAATACTTTTGGGCATGTAGTGTATATCTGTAGTGTATATCTGTAGTGTATATCTGTAGTGTATATCTGTAGTGTATATCTGTAGTGTATATCTGTAGTGTATATCTGTAGTGTATATCTGTAGTGTATATCTGTAGTGTATATCTGTAGTGTATATCTGTAGTGTATATCTGTAGTGTATATATGTAGTATATATCTGTAGTGTATATCTGTAGTGTATATCTGTAGTCTATATCTGTAGTCTATATCTGTAGTCTATATCTGTAGTCTATATCTGTAGTCTATATCTGTAGTGTATATCTGTAGTCTATATCTGTAGTCTATATCTGTAGTCTATATCTGTAGTGTATATCTGTAGTCTATATCTGTAGTGTATATCTGTAGTGTATATCTGTAGTCTATATCTGTAGTCTATATCTGTAGTCTATATCTGTAGTGTATATCTGTAGTCTATATCTGTAGTCTATATCTGTAGTGTATATCTGTAGTCTATATCTGTAGTGTATATCTGTAGTGTATATCTGTAGTGTATATCTGTAGTGTATATATGTAGTATATATCTGTAGTCTATATCTGTAGTCTATATCTGTAGTCTATATCTGTAGTGTATATCTGTAGTCTATATCTGTAGTCTATATCTGTAGTCTATATCTGTAGTGTATATCTGTAGTGTATATCTGTAGTGTATATCTGTAGTGTATATATGTAGTATATATCTGTAGTGTATATCTGTAGTGTATATCTGTAGTCTATATTTGTAGTGTATATTTGTAGTGTATATCTGTAGTGTATATCTGTAGTCTATATCTGTAGTGTATATCTGTAGTGTATATTTGTAGTGTATATTTGTAGTGTATATCTGTAGTGTATATCTGTAGTCTATATCTGTAGTGTATATCTGTAGTGTATATCTGTAGTGTATATCTGTAGTCTATATCTGTAGTCTATATCTGTAGTGTATATCTGTAGTGTATATCTGTAGTGTATATCTGTAGTGTATATCTGTAGTGTATATCTGTAGTGTATATCTGTAGTGTATATCTGTAGTGTATATCTGTAGTGTATATCTGTAGTGTATATTTGTAGTCTATATCTGTAGTCTATATCTGTAGTCTATATCTGTAGTCTATATCTGTAGTCTATATCTGTAGTGTATATCTGTAGTGTATATCTGTAGTGTATATCTGTAGTGTATATCTGTAGTGTATATTTGTAGGGTATATCTGTAGTGTATATCTGTAGTGTATATCTGTAGTGTATATCTGTAGTGTATATCTGTAGTGTATATCTGTAGTGTATATCTGTAGTCTATATCTGTAGTCTATATCTGTAGTCTATATCTGTAGTGTATATCTGTAGTGTATATCTGTAGTGTATATCTGTAGTGTATATATGTAGTATATATCTGTAGTGTATATCTGTAGTGTATATCTGTAGTCTATATCTGTAGTGTATATCTGTAGTGTATATCTGTAGTGTATATCTGTAGTCTATATCTGTAGTGTATATCTGTAGTCTATATCTGTAGTGTATATCTGTAGTGTATATCTGTAGTGTATATCTGTAGTGTATATCTGTAGTCTATATCTGTAGTCTATATCTGTAGTCTATATCTGTAGTCTATATCTGTAGTGTATATCTGTAGTCTATATCTGTAGTGTATATCTGTAGTGTATATCTGTAGTGTATATCTGTAGTGTATATCTGTAGTGTATATCTGTAGTGTATAGCTGTAGTGTATATCTGTAGTGTATATCTGTAGTGTATATCTGTAGTGTATATCTGTAGTGTATATCTGTAGTGTATATTTGCTACTGCTCAACAACAATAAAAACTCAGGCGACCAACAGCCTATCGACCAAACAATCGACCAGTCTAATAATTGGATGCAGATTCGTTTAGCTAAGAGGCCTTTGACTAGTAGATGAAGTTAATGTTATGTTTATGCTAGGTGTCTACAGAGGTAAGAGCTGTAGAGAATGTGATTCAGAAGGGAGGTTTACCTAAACAGATAGAGGAATGAGGGAGATCTGGCCTTGTAGTGTGTGTGTGTGTGTGTGTGTGTGTGTGTGTGTGTGTGTGTGTCGGCAAACGCGTGCTGACAAAGGAAGTAAACTGAACACGCCCTTTAAATAAAGACCAGTAATTGGCAGGCGTCTGTGTGTGAGTGAGACACGACTAAAGGTCTACAGCCAGGACAAGAACCAGAGACAGAGGGGGGGAGAAAGAGAGAGAGAGAGAGACGGTAGGCTTCAAGGGGACTCCTACAGCACGTACACCTATAGCTCATCTCTTGGCAGTAGTACTGTAGATTACTTTATCACTGACCTCAACCCAGAGTCTCTCAAGAGCGTTCACAGTCAGCTCACTGACACCCCTATCAGACCACAGCAAAATCCTAGACAACTTCCTGGACAAAATGTTTCCCTGCAATAGTGAAGGTGTAAACTTAGCAGTAGAAACGGTATATTTGACATAGCAGCTAACATATCAAATTCAAAAGGAAAACCTAAGAAAATTAACAGCAATTAGAAACGATGAAGAGAGCAAAAAAACTAAAGAAAGAAATTGAGAAAACTATCTAACCAAAAACAAACAACCAGAACTAACCCAAATGAGAGAATGGTTGTGGGTGATGTAAAACTGCTGCCCAAAATAATCCAAATAGACTGCTATGACATTGCAAAGTGGTTAGAGCGTTGGGCCTGTAACCGAAAGGTTGCTGGATCGAATCCCCGAACTGACAAGGTAAAATCTGTCATTCTGCCCTTGAGCAGTGAAAACACTGGTCCCCTGGTGCCAAAGACTTGGATGTTGATGAAGGCAGCCCCCCCCCCCCCCACACCTCTCTGATTCAGAGGGTTTGCGCTAAATGCGTGAGGCACATTTCAGTTGTACAACTGACTACGTATCCCCCTTGTCCCTCCCCCTTGTCCCTCTCCTTGTCCCTCCCCCTTGTCCCTCTCCTTGTCCCTTATCCCTCTCCCTGTCCCTCTCCTTGTCCCTGTCACTCTCCTTGTTCCTCTCCCTCTCCCTGTCCCTCTCCTTTGTCCCTGTCCCTCTCCTTGTTCCTCTCCCTCTCCCTGTCCCTCTCCTTGTTCCTCTCCCTCTCCCTTGTCTCTCTCCCTTGTCTCTCTCCCTTGTCTCTCTCCCTTGTCTCTCTCCCTTGTCTCTCTCCCTTGTCCCTCTCCCTTGTCTCTCTCCCTTGTCCCTCTCCCTTGTCCCTCTCCCTTGTCCCTCTCCCTTGTCCCTCTCCCTTGTCCCTCTCCTTTGTCTCTCTCCCTTGTCCCTCTCCTTGTCCCTGTCACCCTCCTTGTCCCTGTCACCCTCCTTGTTCCTCTCCCTCTCCCTGTCCCTCTCCTTGTCCCTCTCCCTCTCCTTGTTCCTTGTCCCTCTCCCTGCCCATCTCCCTGTCCTTCTCCCTCTCCCTCTCCTTGTTCCCCTCCTTGTCCCTCTCCTTCTCCCTGTCCCTCTCCTTTTCCCTCTCCTTGTCCCTGTCCCTCTCCTTTGTCCCTCTCATTTGTCCCTCTCCCTTGTCCCTCTCCCTTGTCCCTCTCCCTTGTCTCTCTCCCTTGTCTCTCTCCCTTGTCTCTCTCCCTTGTCCCTCTCCCTTGTCCCTCTCCCTTGTCCCTCTCCCTTGTCCCTCTCCCTTGTCTCTCTCCCTTGTCCCTCTCCTTGTCCCTGTCACCCTCCTTGTTCCTCTCCCTCTCCCTCTCCCTCTCCTTGTTCCTGTCCCTCTCCTTGTCCCTCTCCCTGTCCCTCTCCTTGTCCCTCTCCCTGTCCCTCTCCCTGTCCCTCTCCTTGTCCCTCTCCCTGCCCATCTCCCTGTCCTTCTCCCTCTCCCTCTCCTTGTTCCCCTCCTTGTCCCTCTCCCTCTCCTTCTCCCTGTCCCTCTCCCTGTCCCTCTCCCTGTCCCTCTCCCTGTATAGTCAGTGTTTGCGGGGTAAACATTATTCCATTACAGACAGGAATGTAAAAGGCAAGCTCAGCTGTTTTCTACTGTGGGTCATTACCCTGAGAGTCTTAATGAGGTGAGGAGGGAAGGCTATAGACTCTGATACCAGGGGACTTTGATCAGTGTGTGAGTGTGTGAGTGAGAGAGAGAGCTGGTCCTGGGGCTCTAGTCACAAACACACCCCACAGAGCCCCAGGACAGCAGCACAATTAGACCCAACCAAATCATGAGAAAACAAAAGATAATTACTTGACACATTGGAAAGAATTAACAAAAAAAATGAGCAAACTAGAATGCTATTTGGCCCTAAACAGAGAGTACACAGAGGCAGAATACCTGACCACTGTGACTGACCCAAACTTAAGGAAAGCTTTGACTATGTACAGACTTAGTGAGCATAGCCTTGCTATTGAGAAAGGCCGCCGTAGGCAGACATGGCTCTCAAGAGAAGACAGGCTATGCGCTCACTGCCCACAAAATGAGGTGGAAACTGAGCTGCACTTCCTAACCTCCTGCCAAATGTTTGATGATATTAGAGACACATATTTCCCTCAGATTACACAGATCCACAAAGAATTAGAAAACAAACCCAATTTTAATAAACTCCCATATCTACTGGGTGAAATTCCACAGTGTGCCATCACAGCAGCAAGATTTGTGACCTGTTGCCACAAGAAAAGGGCAACCAGTGAAGAACAAACAACATTGTAAATACAACCCATATTTATACTTATTTATTTTCCCTTATGTACTTTAACTATTTGTACATCATTACAACACTGTATATATAATATGACATTTGAAATGTCTTTATTCTGTTGGAACTGTTGTGAGTGTAATGTCTACTGTTTATTTTATATTGTTTACTTCACTTTTGTATATTATCTACCTCACTTGCTTTGGCAATGTTAACACGTGTTTAACATGCCAATAAAGCCCCTTGAATTGAATTGAGAGAAAGAAAATGGGTCTCTATAGAGTGAGCGCAGACTTTGATCTGAGTGAGGCCTGCCTCTGACGCCCATCCCATCAGATGTACTGAGGGACATAAACAAACATGTTTCTGATGGAACACACACACACACATGCCCACACACTCCCAGGGGACATCATATTTGACCCCACCTGACAGAAGGATGACGTGATAACAGGAAAATATGTAGAAAACAAAGACAGGAGACAGACAGCAGGAGAGAAAGACAGGAGAGACAGACAGCAGGATAGAAAGACAGGAGAGAGACAGACAGCAGGATAGAAAGACAGGAGAGAGACAGACAGCAGGATAGAACGACAGGAGAGACAGACAGCAGGATGGAAAGACAGGAGAGAGACAGACAGCAGGATGGAAAGACAGGAGAGAGACAGACAGCAGGATAGAAAGACAGGAGAGACAGACAGCAGGATAGAAAGACAGGAGAGAGACAGACAGCAGGAGAGAAAGACAGGAGAGACAGACAGCAGGATGGAAAGACAGGAGAGAGACAGACAGCAGGAGAGAAAGACAGCAGAGAGACAGACAGCAGGAGAGAAAGACAGGAGAGACAGACATCAGGAGAGCAAGACAGGAGAGAGACAGACAGCAGGATAGAAAGACAGGAGAGACAGACAGCAGGAGAGCAAGACAGGAGAGAGACAGACAGCAGGAGAGCAAGACAGGAGAGAGACAGACAGCAGGATACAAAGACAGGAGAGACAGACAGCAGGATAGAAAGACAGTAGAGAGACAGACAGCAGGAGAGAAAGACAGGAGAGAGACAGACATGAGAGAGACAGACAGCAGGAGAGAAAGACAGGAGACAGACAGCAGGATAGAAAGACAGGAGAGAGACAGACAGCAGGAGAGAAAGACAGGAGACAGACAGCAGGAGAGAAAGACAAGAGAGACAGACAGCAGGATGGAAAGACAGGAGAGAGACAGACAGCAGGAGAGAAAGACAGCAGGAGAGAAAGACAGGAGAGACAGACAGCAGGAGAGCAAGACAGGACAGAGACAGACAGCAGGATAGAAAGACAGGAGAGACAGACAGCAGGAGAGCAAGACAGGAGAGAGACAGAGAGCAGGAGAGCAAGACAAGAGAGAGACAGACAGAAGGATAGACAGACAGGAGAGAGACAGACAGCAGGATACAAAGACAGGAGAGAGACAGACAGCAGGATAGAAAGACAGGAGAGAGACAGACAGCAGGATAGAAAGACAGGAGAGAGACAGACAGCAGGAGAGAAAGACAGGAGAGAGACAGACAGCAGGAGAGAAAGACAGGAGAGAGACAGACAGCAGGATAGAAAGACAGGAGAGAGACAGACAGCAGGATAGAAAGACAGGAGACAGACAGCAGGATAGAAAGACAGGAGACAGACAGCAGGAGAGAAAGACAGGAGACAGACAGCAGGAGAGAAAGACAGGAGAAACAGACAGCAGGATACAAAGACAGGAGAGACAGACAGCAGGAGAGAAAGACAGGAGAGAGACAGCAGGATAGAAAGACAGGAGAGAGACAGACAGCAGGAGAGAAAGACAGCAGAGAGAGAGACAGCAGGATAGAAAGACAGCAGAGAGACAGACAGCAGAATAGACAGACAGGAGAGAGACAGACAGCAGGATAGAAAGACAGGAGAGATAGACAGCAGGATAGAAAGACAGGAGAGAGACAGCAGGATAGAAAGACAGGAGAGACAGACAGCAGAAGAGAAAGACAGGAGAGACAGACAGCAGAATAGAAAGACAGGAGAGAGACAGACAGCAGGATACAAAGACAGGAGAGAGACAGACAGCAGGATAGAAAGACAGGAGAGAGACAGACATGAGAGAGACAGACAGCAGGAGAGAAAGACAGGAGACAGACAGCAGGATAGAAAGACAGGAGAGAGACAGACAGCAGGAGAGAAAGACAGGAGACAGACAGCAGGAGAGAAAGACAGGAGAGACAGACAGCAGGATGGAAAGACAGGAGAGAGACAGACAGCAGGAGAGAAAGACAGCAGGAGAGAAAGACAGGAGAGACAGACAGCAGGAGAGCAAGACAGGAGAGAGACAGACAGCAGGATAGAAAGACAGGAGAGACAGACAGCAGGAGAGCAAGACAGGAGAGAGACAGAGAGCAGGAGAGCAAGACAGGAGAGAGACAGACAGAAGGATAGACAGACAGGAGAGAGACAGACAGCAGGATACAAAGACAGGAGAGAGACAGACAGCAGGATAGAAAGACAGGAGAGAGACAGACAGCAGGATAGAAAGACAGGAGAGAGACAGAAAGCAGGAGAGAAAGACAGGAGAGAGACAGACGGCAGGAGAGAAAGACAGGAGAGAGACAGACAGCAGGATAGAAAGACAGGAGAGAGACAGACAGCAGGATAGAAAGACAGGAGACAGACAGCAGGATAGAAAGACAGGAGACAGACAGCAGGAGAGAAAGACAGGAGAAACAGACAGCAGGATACAAAGACAGGAGAGACAGACAGCAGGAGAGAAAGACAGGAGAGAGACAGCAGGATAGAAAGACAGGAGAGAGACAGACAGCAGGAGAGAAAGACAGCAGAGAGAGAGACAGCAGGATAGAAAGACAGCAGAGAGACAGACAGCAGAATAGACAGACAGGAGAGAGACAGACAGCAGGATAGAAAGACAGGAGAGATAGACAGCAGGATAGAAAGACAGGAGAGAGACAGCAGGATAGAAAGACAGGAGAGACAGACAGCAGAAGAGAAAGACAGGAGAGACAGACAGCAGGATAGAAAGACAGGAGAGAGACAGACAGCAGGATACAAAGACAGGAGAGAGACAGACAGCAGGATAGAAAGACAGGAGAGAGACAGTAGGATAGAAAGACAGGAGAGAGACAGACAGCAGAAGAGAAAGACAGGAAAGACAGACAGCAGGATACAAAGACAGGAGAGAGACAGACAGCAGGAGAGAAAGACAGGAGAGAGACAGACAGCAGGATAGAAAGACAAGAGAGAGACAGACAGCAGGATAGAAAGACAGGAGAGACAGACAGCAGGATACAAAGACAGGAGAGACAGACAGCAGGATAGAAAAACAGGGGAGACAGACAGCAGGTTAGAATGACAGGGGAGACAGACAGCAGGATAGAAAGACAGCAGAGACAGACAGCAGGATAGAAAGACAGACAGCAGGATAGAAAGACAGACAGCAGGATAGAAAGACAGACAGCAGGATAGAAAGACAGACAGCAGGATAGAAAGACAGGAGAGAGACAGACAGCAGGATAGAAAGACAGGAGAGAGACAGACAGCAGGATAGAAAGACAGGAGAGAGACAGACAGCAGGATAGAAAGACAGGAGAGAGACAGACAGCAGGATAGAAAGACAGGAGAGAGACAGACAGCAGGACAGAAAGACAGGAGAGAGACAGACAGCAGGACAGAAAGACAGGAGACAGACAGACAGCAGGACAGAAAGACAGGAGAGAGACAGACAGCAGAACAGAAAGACAGGAGAGAGAGACAGACAGCAGGATAGAAAGACAGAAGAGAGAGAGACAGCAGGATACAAAGACAGAAGAGAGACAGACAACAGGATAGAAAGACAGGAGAGAGACAGACAGCAGGATAGAAAGACAGGAGAGAGACAGACAGCAGGATAGAAAGACAGGAGAGAGACAGACAGCAGGATAGAAAGACAGGAGAGACAGACAGCAGGATAGAAAGACAGACAGCAGGAGAGAAAGACAGGAGAGAGACAGACAGCAGGATAGAAAGACAGGAGAGAGACAGACAGCAGGATAGAAAGACAGGAGAGAGACAAACAGCAGGATAGTAAGACAGGAGAGACCGACAGCAGGATAGAACGACAGACAGCAGGAGAGAAAGACAGGAGACAGACAGTAGGATAGAAAGACAGGAGAGAGAGACAGACAGCAGGATAGAAAGACAGGAGAGACAGACAGCAGGATAGAAATATACGAGAGACAGACAGCAGGACAGAAAGACAGACAGCAGGATAGAAAGATAGGAGAGACAGACAGGATAGAAAGACAGGAGAGACAAACAGCAGGAGAGAAAGACAGACAGCAGGATAGAAAGATAGGAGAGAGAGAAAGCAAGATAGAAAGACAGGAGAGAGAGAAAGCAAGATAGAAAGACAGGAGAGAGACAGACAGCAGGATAGAAAGACAGGAGAGACAGACAGCAGGACAGAAAGCAGGATAGAAAGACAGGAGAGACAGACAGGATAGAAAGACAGGAGAGACAAACAGCAGGAGAGAAAGACAGACAGCAGGATAGAAAGACAGGAGAGACAGACAGCAGGATACAAAGACAGGAGAGACAGACAGCAGGATACAAAGACAGGAGAGACAGACAGCAGGATAGAAAGACAGGAGAGACAGACAGCAGGATAGAAAGACAGGAGGGACAGACAGCAGGATAGAAAGACAGGAGGGACAGACAGCAGGATAGAAAGACAGGAGAGACAGACAGCAGGATAGAAAGACAGGAGGGACAGACAGCAGGATAGAAAGACAGGAGAGACAGACAGCAGGATAGAAAGACAGGAGACAGACAGCAGGAGAGAACCTCAGTGGCTTCTGATGGTGAAGACATAAGACTCAGATAGGACCCAGCTCAGAGAGAGAGAGAAAGAGAAAGAGGAGAAAAAGAGAGAGCGAGAGAGAAAAAGAGAGAGAGAGAGGGAGAGAGAGGAAAAGAGAGAGAGAGAGAAAGAGAGAAAAAGAGAGAGGAGAAAAAAAGAGAGAGAGAGAGGGAGAGAGAGAGAGAAAGAGAGAAAAAGAGAGAGGAGAAAAAAAGAGAGAGAGAGAGGGAGAGGGAGAAAAAGAGAGAGAGAAAAAGAGACCCTTATAGGACCCAGCTCAGAGAGAAGGACCCATATAGAACCCAGCTCAGAGAGAAGGACCCAGATCGGAGAAATAGAGAGGAAAACAAACACAGATACACAAAGGTCAAGGGTCGCACACTAGAAGGTGACACTTACATTAGCTCCACCCCCAGGACCATGGGCACCTTGTCTCCGGAATGGTTGCTACGGAAACGCAGGTGGAAGAGGTGGCTGGCCCCGGGATGCCGTGATGTCAGCATTCCAGCGGTGGTTCTGATGGGTGATAGGTTGATATCCTGAGCCTGGCAGGGTCCCACCCAGATATGGTCCCTCAGAGCATAGTCTATCACTGCATAGCTGTCTTCACTGAGGGAGGGGGAGAGAGGAGGGAGGGAGGGCGAGAAGGAGAGAGAGGGAAGAAGAGGGAGAGAGGGAGGGTGGCAGAGCAGAGGGAGAGCAGAGGGAGAGAGACATCAATTAGCCCCACAACTGAAACACCTCTACCACAATTCAGTCCCTGCTTTACTTCCTGGTAGTAATTAGGTAGTGTTTGCTGTCGGGCTGGGATTTGCCAGGGACCCAATGATACGATATTATCACAACACTTAGGTGCTGATACAATATGTATTGTGATTCTGATGATTCTATATGCATTGTGATTCTGATGATTCTATATGTATTGTGATTCTGATGATTCTATATGTATTGTGATTCTGATGATTCTATATGTATTGTGATTCTGATGATTCTATATGTATTGTGATTCTGATGATTCTATATGCATTGTGATTCTGATGATTCTATATGTATTGTGATTCTGATGATTCTATATGTATTGTGATTCTGATGATTCTATATGCATTGTGATTCTGATGATTCTATATGTATTGTGATTCTGATGATTCTATATGTATTGTGATTCTGATGATTCTATATGCATTGTGATTCTGATGATTCTATATGTATTGTGATTCTGATGATTCTATATGTATTGTGATTCTGATGATTCTATATGTATTGTGATTCTGATGATTCTATATGTATTGTGATTCTGATGATTCTATATGTATTGTGATTCTGATGATTCTATATGTATTGTGATTCTGATGATTCTATATGTATTGTGATTCTGATGATTCTATATGTATTGTGATTCGATACTGCGATTTGATGTTCCAAACGTATTGCTCACCATATGTCTGCTGTAGAGAGACGAGAGAGAGACGAGAGAGAGAGACGAGAGAGAGACGAGAGAGAGAGACAAGAGAGAGACACGAGAGAGATACTAGAGAGAGACGAGAGAGAGAGACGAGAGAGAGAGACTAGAGAGAGACGAGAGAGAGAGACGAGAGAGAGAGACTAGAGAGAGACGAGAGAGAGAGACTAGAGAGAGACGAGAGAGAGTCGAGAGAGAGCCATGAGAAGATGAGTTTTGATCAGTCAGGGAAAATATGTTAGGTCACTATTTAAAAATTATGAACAATACCAGAGCTTTGCCACAGGTACATCCAACTAGCACAATCTATAGATTTAATAAATTAACACTTGGAGTCAAATATCAATATAATATGGTCAAAAAACAATATATGTATTGATATGATATGATGCATGATATGTAACGATTCCCCCCCATCACTAGTTTACTGTGCCTACATACAGAGTATATAAATATACACACTGCTCAAAAAAATAAAGGGAACACTAACGTAACACATCCTAGATCTGAATGAATTAAATATTCTTATTAAATACTTTTTTTCTTTACATAGTTGAATGTGCTGACAACAAAATCACACAAAAATTATCAATGGAAATCAAATTGATCAACCCATGGAGGTCTGGATTTGGAGTCACACTCAAAATTAAAGTGGAAAACCACACTACAGGCTGATCCAACGTTGATGTAATGTCCTTAAAACTAGTCAAAATGAGGCTCAGTAGTGTGTGTGGCCTCCACGTGCCTGTATGACCTCGCTACAACGCCTGGGCATGCTCCTGATGAGGTGGCGGATGGTCTCCTGAGGGATGTCCTCCCAGACCTGGACAAAAGCATCCGCCAACTCCTAGACAGTCTGTGGTGCAACGTGGCATTGGTGGATGGAGCGAGACATGATGTCCCAGATGTGCTCAATTGGATTCAGGTCTGGGGAACGGGCGGGCCAGTCCATAGCATCAATGCCTTCCTCTTGCAGGAACTGCTGACACACTCCAGCCACATGAGGTCTAGCATTGTCTTGCATTAGGAGGAACCCAGGGCCAACCGCACCAGCATATGGTCTCACAAGGGGTCTGAGGATCTCATCTCGGTACCTAATGGCAGTCAGGATACCTCTGGCGAGCACATGGAGGGCTGTGCCTCATACCACCCTCATGGAGTCTGTTTCTGACCGTTTGAGCAGACACATGAACATTTGTGGCCTGCTGGAGGTCATTTTGCAGGGCTCTGGCAGTGCTCCTCCTGCTCCTCCTTGCACAAAGGCGGAGGGAGCGGACCTGCTGCTGGGTTGTTGCCCTCCTACGGCCTCCTCCACGTCTCCTGATGTACTGTCCTGTCTCCTGGTAGCGCCTCCATGCTCTGGACACTACGCTGACAGACACAGCAAACCTTCTTGCCACATCTTGCATTGATGTTCCATCCTGGATGAGCTGCACTACCTGAGCCACTTGTGTGGGTTGTAGACTCCGTCTCATGCTACCACTGGAGTGAAAGCACCGCCAGCTCTGGCGGTCCCAATTGGGATTTGAAATGACAGCCAAAGGGATACTGTCCAGGGATCAACTTCCCTGCGAACACACGTCCCAATTCAGGACCTTTCCTACGGCTGGTTGAGAGGTTGGAGGCGAACACACACCCCAATTCAGGACCTTTCTTACGGCTGGTTGAGAAGACCTGTCACGGTTGAGAGGTTGGAGGCAGGGACTTCTGGTACCCATCACACTCTACACTCAATTACTGAATCCCCACAGCAACCAATCTGACGGCTCGGAGGAGGAGGGGAGGTGGAGAGGTTAAAATGGGGGGGGGGGGAATCAGAAAGAGGGCGAAGTGTCTGGTGTGTAAAGTGTCAGTAAAGAATCCTAACCTTTCCCAGAAACCCCTCCTGATACAATGTATGGAATCCCATTTACATTCCTCTGTGGAATGGGGGGAGGAGGGGGGGTAGAATGCAGAAGTACTGAATGAGAACAGTAGAGAGGAAGACTGGGCAGTCTTAGAAAAGAGTTGAGAGCTGCAATATGTACGTACACACACACACACACACATAAGTTCAATACACACACACACACACACACACACACACACACACACACACACACACACACACACACACACACACACACACACACACACACACACACACACACACACACACACACACACAGAAGGAGAAACATGTCAGTTGATATCGGAGGTTTGTGATAAAGGCTTCTCCTCCTCGGTGACTGAACGGACATTATCAGAACATTATCAGTACGACCAGTTACCCATCTTTGATGGAGGGAGAGAAAGAGAGATAGAGAAGGAGGGGAGGAGAGAGGATGTTTACAGACAGACAGAGAGAGCAGAATGTTCTGGTGCTAAGTGGGAGTGTTGAGACGCTAGCTTAGTCACACACAGAGACAGATTGATAGAGAGAGACAGACAGAGACACCGACCAATAGTCAGCCAGAGAGAAACCGAGACAAACAGAGAGAGACAGACAGAGACACCGACCAATAGTCAGCCAGAGAGAAACCGAGACAAACAGAGAGAGACAGACAGAGACACCGACCAATAGTCAGCCAGAGAGAAACCGAGACAAACAGAGAGAGACAGACAGAGACACCGACCAATAGTCAGCCAGAGACAAACCGAGACAAACAGAGAGAGACAGACAGAGACACCGACCAATAGTCAGCCAGAGACAAACCGAGACAAACAGAGAGAGACAGACAGAGACACCGACCAATAGTCAGCCAGAGAGAAACCGAGACAAACAGAGAGAGACAGACAGAGACACCGACCAATAGTCAGCCAGAGAGAAACCGAGACAGACAGAGAGACGCAGACAAAGAGAAACAGGGACAGAGGTAGTAGCGTGCCACAGCAGGGTTCCCGTGCCTCAACAGAACAAACCCAAACACTCCCAGCCCTGAACACACGCCAGCGTAGTGCTGGGGTCTGATGTAGTGGATATAATTCCCAGAAAGAAAGAAAAGATTTGAGGTATTTTGAGAGAGAGAGCGGCATGGCGATCCGTCTCAGACACAGCTGGAGATTCAGGAAATGAGAAGCACACACACACACACACACACACACACACACACACACCATATGGTTTCCAGGAAGCTTTATTCATGGCGTGCAGAACGTTCCTGAATTTGTTTTTGAGGGAAAAACAAGCTTCCATTCTGATCCCGCTGACAATGTGCAGCGCCATGGGTTAAGTTCAATACAGACACACATGTACCGACACACACGTACAGACACACACACACATGTACAGACACACACACACACACACATGTACAGACACACACACACATGTACAGACACACACACATGTACAGACACACACACACACATGTACAGACACACACACACACACACACATGTACAGACACACACATGTACAGACACACACACACACGTACAGACACACACACACATGTACAGACACACACACACACACACATGTACAGACACACACACACACGTACAGACACACACACACACGTACAGACACACACACACACACACACATGTACAGATACACACATGTACAGACACACACATGTACAGACACACCCTGATCCTGAGGACACCCATAGAGACAGGTTGATGTGTTTGTACAGACACACCCTGATCCTGAGGACACCCATAGAGACAGGTTGATATGTCTGTACAGACACACCCTGATCCTGAGGACACCCATAGAGACAGGTTGATGTGTCTGTACAGACACACCCTGATCCTGAGGACACCCATAGAGACAGGTTGATATGTCTGTACAGACACACCCTGATCCTGAGGACACCCATAGAGACAGGTTGATATGTCTGTACAGACACACCCTGATCCTGAGGACACCCATAGAGACAGGTTGATATGTCTGTACAGACACACCCTGATCCTGAGGACACCCATAGAGACAGGTTGATATGTCTGTACAGACACACCCTGATCCTGAGGACACCCATAGAGACAGGTTGATATGTCTGTACAGACACACCCTGATCCTGAGGACACCCATAGAGACAGGTTGATATGTCTGTACAGACACACCCTGATCCTGAGGACACCCATAGAGACAGGTTGATATGTCTGTACAGACACACCCTGATCCTGAGGACACCCATAGAGACAGGTTGATATGTCTGTACAGACACACCCTGATCCTGAGGACACCCATAGAGACAGGTTGATATGTCTGTACAGACACACCCTGATCCTGAGGACACCCATAGAGACAGGTTGATATGTCTGTACAGACACACCCTGATCCTGAGGACAACCATAGAGACAGGTTGATATGTCTGTACAGACACACCCTGATCCTGAGGACACCCATAGAGACAGGTTGATATGTCTGTACAGACACACCCTGATCCTGAGGACACCCATAGAGACAGGTTGATATGTCTGTACAGACACACCCTGATCCTGAGGACACCCATAGAGACAGGTTGATATGTCTGTACAGACACACCCTGATCCTGAGGACACCCATAGAGACAGGTTGATATGTCTGTACATACGGTACACTCGGGAAGTATTCAGATCTCTCCACAGTTTCCATATTTTGTTAGGTTCCAGACTTATTTTAAAACGGATTAAATTGTTTAATTCCCCTCAATCAATCTACACACAATACCTCAATGACAAAACAAAAACAGGTTTTTAGAAAATGTTAGAAATTTAAAAAAAAACTAAAATATCACATTACCATAAGTATTCAGACCCTTTACTCAGTACTTTGTTGAAGCACCTTTGTCAGTGATTACAGCCTCGAGTCTTCTTGGGTAGGACGCTACAAGCTACACCTGCATTTGGGGAGTTTCTGCCATTCTTCTCTGCAGATCTTCTCAAGCTCTGTCAGGTTGGATGGGGAGCGTCTCTGCACAGCTATTTTCAGGTCTCTCCAGAGATGTTCGATTGGGTTCAAGTCCGGGCTCTGGCTGGGCCTCTCAAGGACATTCAAAGACTTGTTCCGAAGCCACTCCTGCGCTGTGTGCTTACGGTCGTTGTTCTGTTGGAAGGTGAACCTTCGCCCCAGTCTGAGGACCTGAGTCCTGCTTCACCGTAGGGATGGTGTCAGGTTTCCTCCAGATGTGACGCTTGGCATTCAGGCCAATGAGTTCAATCTTGGTTTTCATCAGACCAGAGAATCTTGTTTCTCATGGTCTGAGTCCTTTAGGTGTCTTTGGCAAACTCCTAGCGGGCTGTCATGTGCCTTTTACTGAGGAGTGGCTTCTGTGTGGCCACTCTACCATAAAGACCTGATTTTTGGAGTGCTGCAGAGATGGTTGTCCTTCTGGAAGGTTCTCCCATTTCCACACAGAAACTCTAGAGCTCTGTTGGAGTGACCATCGGGTTCTTGGTCACCTCCCTGACCAAGGCCCTTCTCCATCGATTGCTCAGTTTGGCTGGGCGACCAGCTCTAGGAAGAGTCTTGGTGGTTCCAAACTTCTCCCATTTAAGAATGATGGAGGCCACTGTGTTCTTGGAGGCCTTCAATGCTGCAGAAATGTTTTGTTACTTTTCCCCAGATCTGTGCCTCAACACAATCCTGTCTCGGCGCTCTACGGACTATTCCTTCAACCTCACAGCTTGGTTTTTGTCTCTGACATGCACTGTCAACTGTGGGACCTTATATAGACCGGTGTGTGCCTTTCCAAATCATGTCCAATCAATTGAATTTTCCTCAGGTGGACTCCAATCAAGTTGTAGAAACATCTCAAGGATGATCAATGGAAACAGTATGGGTGTGTCCCCGTCCCACTTACCTCTGTGGTAACTTGTCTCCTAAAGAGGACTCTGTATGGATTATCTCTATGGTAACTTGTCCACTAAAGAGGACTCTATATGGATTATCTCTATGGTAACTGGTCTCCTAAAGAGGACTCTATATGGATTATCTCTATGGTAACTTGTCTCCTAAAGAGGACTCTATATGGATTATCTCTATGGTAACTTGTCTCCTAAAGAGGACTCTATATGGATTATCTCTATGGTAACTTGTCTCCTAAAGAAGACTCTATATGGATTATCTCTATGGTAACTTGTCTCCTAAAGAGGACTCTGTATGGATTATCTCTATGGTAACTTGTCTCCTAAAGAAGACTCTACATGGATTATCTCTATGGTAACTTGTCTCCTAAAGAGGACTCTATATGGATTATCTCTATGGTAACTTGTATCTGTACATGATGAACTCTGAATTACTCAAATGTTCCTCTCAGAAATGCTGTCTTATTTACATCGGCCTCACCCCCTCATCACACCAGCCTTTAGATGCTGTGACACCCTGTGGAGATTGTTGGGCCTGGGAGTGTTTAGGTTACTGTAAACTTGGTATTGTTTGATTGGTCAATGGTGGTTGGTTTTGGGTTGAGAAGGTTCCACCTTCAGATGTTCTACAGGTAATGAAATGCATTGGTTCTCTCTCTTATCCTGTATCCAGTCCATGGAGGAAGGTTGTATGATCAGGTCTCATTTCCTACAATTCTAGGCCTCTGGCCTAGTGAGTGTCTCGTTGTTCATGCTTTGTCCTATAAGTTAACTTTAGGATCTATGTGGTTGGAATAATGCCTTTGTAATGCTTGTTAATGTTTGTAACTTAAGCTTCATGCCTGGAATGTTAATCCATTCATTGTTCAATGTTAATTAACCATCTGCCTTTGATATAGACAATTCTCAGACCCATTCTTGTTAGTCAACGTCAACTCATTGTCTAATGCTTGTATATTTTAATTATCTTTATAGAGTCATATAAACATGTCAATAGGCTAATTGCTTAGTCTTCATTACGAGTGTTATGGGAGGTGTATATACACATATTACTGCCCAATGCAAGGTCACACTTGACTCATCCCAGAGACAAATCACTCACACAAAGACACAAGGATGAACACGTGGAGTTTCCCTGCACATAACTCTGTCGCAATGACCTACAGACAATTTGGGCAGCTCACAATCTTTACATCTAGCATACCTAAAGATTTTATCATCACCACCCTCCCCATCTGTGCGATTGGCTAGTGAGACTGTGGAGTTGACTGGGAATGCTTGGTTAGACTGTGGGATTGGCTGTGACCTGAGCCCTAGGACCATGCCCCAGGACTACCTGACATGATGACTCCTTGCTGTCCCCAGTCCACCTGACCGTGCTGCTGCTCCAGTTTCAACTGTTCTGCCTTATTATTATTCAACCATGCTGGTCATTTATGAACATCTTGGCCATGTTCTGTTATAATCTCCACCCGGCACAGCCAGAAGAGGACTGGTGGCCACCCCACATAGCCTGGATCCTCTCTAGGTTTCTTCCTAGGTTTTGGCCTTTCTAGGGAGTTTTTCCTATCCACCGTGCTTCTACACCTGCATTGCTTGCTGTTTGGGGTTTTAGGCTGGGTTTCTGTACAGCACTTTGAGATATCAGCCGATGTACGAAGGGCTATATAAATACATTTGATTTGATTTGATTTGATTGGCTAGTGAGACTGTGGACCCACCTCTTCTTCCTGGTGAGGATGAGGACGTCGTTGAAGAGGAAGAAGTAGACCTGATGTCGTGACGTCCTCTTGGAGAAGATGCCGTTCTCCTCCACGAAGGCTGTGAGCTCCCCTCTCTTCACCATCCACCTAGACGACGAGACCAATGGGAAGGGCTGGGGGGGAGAGAGAGAGAGAGAGAAGAGACAGGGGGGGAGAGGGCAGAGGGGAGATGAGAGAGGGGAGAGAGAAGGGAGAGGAGAGAGAGAAGAGACAGGGGGAGGAGGGCAGAGGGGAGATGAGAGAGGGGAGAGAGAGGGGAGAAAGGAGAGAGGAGGGAGAGGAGAGAGAGAAGAGACAGGGGGGGGAGAGAGGACAGAGGAGAGATGAGAGAGGACAGAGAGAGGGGAGAGGAGAGAGAGAAGGGAGAAAGGAGAGAGGAGGGAGAGAGGAGAGACAGGGGGGGAGAGAGGACAGAGGGGAGATGAGAGAGAAAGAGGAGGGAGGAGAGAGGACAAAGGAAAGAAAGAGGGGAGAGAGAGAGAGGAGGGGGGAGAGAGGACAGAGGAGAGAGAGGGGGGAGAGAGAGGACAGATGAGAGAGGGGGAGAGAGGTCAGAGGAGAGAGAGGGGTGAGTAAATAGAGAGAGAGGAGAGAGAGAGGAGAGAGAAGGGAGAGAGAGAGAGAGAGAGGGGAGAGAGTGGGGAGAGAGAAGGGAGAGAGGAGAGAGAGAGGAGAGAGGGGAGAAAGAGGAGAGAGAGGGGAGAAAGAGGAGAAAGACGATCAATATCAAGGTTTACAAATGTAATGTACTCCAAACATTCCTGTGTAGTGTGTGTGAACAGCTGGCTAGGAGGGCAGAATGTATGTTCACAGCCCTGCAGACATCTGTTAGGACCACATGTACCAACAGCACTTTCCCACACTGCTACCACACCTGTGCCTGCCGGAGCGTGTGTGTATGTGTGCATTTATGTACATCTGCTTGAATATATACAGTTGAAGTCGGAAGTTTACATACACTTAGGTTGGAGTCATTAAAACTTGTTTTTCAAACACTCCACAAATTTCTTGTTAACAAACTATAGGTTTGGCAAGTCGGTTAGAACATCTACTTTGTGCATGACACCAGCAATTCTTCCAACAATTGTTTACAGACAGATTACTTCACTTATAATTTACTGTATCACAATTCCACTGGGTCAGAAGTTAACATACACTAAGTTGACTGCGCCTTTAAACAGCTTGGAAAATTCCAGAAAATGATGTCATGGCTTTAGAAGCTTCTGATAGGCTAATTGACATCATTTGAGTCAATTGGGAGGTGTACCTGTGGATGTATTTCAAGGCCTACCTTCAAACTCAGTGCCTCTTTGCTTGACATCCTGGGAAGTCAAAAGAAATCAGCCAAGACCTCAGAAAAACAATTGTAGACCTCCACAAATCTGGTTTATCCTTGGGAGCAATTTCCAAATGCCTGAAGGTACCATGTTCATCTGTACAAACAATAGTATGCAAGTATAAACACTATGGGACCACGCAGCCGTCATACCGCTCAGGAAGGAGACGAGTTCTGTCTCCTAGAGATGAACGTACTTTGGTACGAAAAGTGCAAATCAATCCCAGAACAACAGCAAAGGACCTTGTGAAGATGCTGGAGGAAACAGGTACAAAAATATCTATATCCACAGTAAAACGAGTCCTATATCGTTATAACCTGAAAGGTCGCTCAGCAAGGAAGAAGCCACTGCTCCAAAACGGCCATAAGATAAGCCAGACCACGGTTTGCAACTGCACATGGAGACATGGATTGTACTTTTTTGAGAATTGTCCTCTGGTCTGAAGAAACAAAAGTAGAACTGTTTGGCCATAATGACCATCGTTATGTTTGGAGGAAAAAGGGGAACGCTTGCAAGCCGAAGAACACCATCCCAACCGTGAAGCACGGGGGTGGCAGCGTTATGTTGTGGGGGTGCTTTGCTGCAGGAGGTGCACATCACAAAATAGATGGCATCATGAGGGAGGAAAATTGAGTGGACATATTGAAGCAACATCTCAAGACATCAGTCAGGAAGTTAAAGCTTGGTCACAAATGGGTCTTCCAAATGGACAATGACCCCAAGCATACTTCCAAAGTTGTGGCAAAAAGAACAACAAAGTCAAGGTATTGGAGTGGCCATCACAAAGCCCTGACCTCAATCCTATAGAAAATGTGTGGGCAGAACTGTAAAAGCGTGTGCGAGCAAGGAGGCCTACAAACCTGACTCAGTTACACCAGCTCTGTCAGGAGGAATGGGCCAAAATTCACCCAACTTATTGTGGGAAGCTTTTGGTAGGCTACCAGAAATGTTTGACCCAAGTTAAACAATTTAAAGGCAATGCTACCAAATACTGATTGAGTGTAAACTTCTGACCCACTGGGAATGTGATGAAAGAAATAAAAGCTGAAATAAAATCATTCTCTGCTATTATTCTGACATTTCACATTCTTAAAAAAAAGTGGTGATACTAACTGCTGTAAAATAGGGAATTTTTACTAAGATTATATGTCAGGAATTGTGAAAAACTGAGTTTAAATATATTTGGCTAAGGTGTATGTAAACTTCTGACTTCAACTGTATCTGTTCGTGTGTGTGTGTGTGTGTGTATCTGTTCGTGTGTGTGTGTGTGTGTGTGTGTGTGTGTGTGTGCGTGCGTGCGTGCATCTATGCGAGAGAGAAATATGTAATCCTTTCTAGCACACTGCTGGAAACACACTTGTCCGTATCAACAGATGAAGAAATGAAGTATGACTCAAAGAGGATTCTGGGAAAAGACCTTGTGAAGGTACAGTTTGTACAGAACATAACACCGTGCGTGAGTGTGTGTGTGTGTGTGTGTGTGTGTGTGTGTGTGTGTGTGTGTGTGTGTGTGTGTGTGTGTGTGTGTGTGTGTGTGTGTGTGTGTGTGTGTGTGTTTTCCTCTGTAATGCAGCAGCAACAGTTATATAGAACCCTTATTCCTCTTGAATTCACACCAGTAGAGAAACATCATGTTCCCTCCCTGTGTCTCCTGGGAGACAGTTGGGGAAACATCATGTATGACCGGTAGAGAAACGTCATGTATGACCAGTAGAGAAACATCATGTATGACCAGTAGAGAAACATCATGTTCCCTCCCTGTGTCTCCTGGGAGACGGTTGGGGAAACATCATGTATGACCGGTAGAGAAACGTCATGTATGACCAGTAGAGAAACGTCATGTATGACCGGTAGAGAAACATCATGTATGACCAGTAGAGAAACATCATGTATGACCAGTAGAGAAACATCATGTTCCCTCCCTGTGTCTCCTGGGAGACGGTTGGGGAAACATCATGTATGACCGGTAGAGAAACGTCATGTATGACCAGTAGAGAAACGTCATGTATGACCAGTAGAGAACCAGTAGGGAAACATCATGTATGACCGGTAGAGAAACATCATGTATGACCGGTAGAGAAACGTCATGTACGACCGGTAGAGAAACGTCATGTACGACCGGTAGAGAAACGTCATGTACGACCGGTAGAGAAACGTCATGTACGACCGGTAGAGAAACGTCATGTACGACCGGTAGAGAAACGTCATGTACGACCGGTAGAGAAACGTCATGTACGACCGGTAGAGAAACGTCATGTACGACCGGTAGAGAAACGTCATGTACGACCGGTAGAGAAACGTCATGTACGACCGGTAGAGAAAGGTCATGTACGACCAGTAGAGAAACGTCATGTACGACCAGTAGAGAAACGTCATGTACGACCAGTAGAGAAACGTCATGTATGACCAGTAGAGAAACGTCATGTATGACCAGTAGAGAAACGTCATGTATGACCAGTAGAGAAACGTCATGTATGACCAGTAGAGAAACGTCAAGTATGACCAGTAGAAAAACGTCATGTATGACCAGTAGAGAAACATCATGTATGACCAGTAGAGAAACGTCATGTATGACCAGTAGAGAAACATCATGTATGACCAGTAGAGAAACATAATGTATGACCAGTAGAGAAACGTCATGTATGACCAGTAGAGAAACATCATGTATGACCAGTAGAGAAACATCATGTATGACCAGTAGAGAAACATCATGTATGACCAGTAGAGAAACATCATGTATGACCAGTAGAGAAACATCATGTATGACCAGTAGAGAAACATCATGTATGACCAGTAGAGAAACGTCATGTATGACCAGTAGAGAAACATCATGTATGACCAGTAGAGAAACGTCATGTATGACCAGTAGAGAAATGTCATGTATGACCAGTAGAGAAACATCATGTATGACCAGTAGAGAAACGTCATGTATGACCAGTAGAGAAACGTCATGTATGACCAGTAGAGAAACATCATCTATGATCAGTAAAGAAACATCATGTATGACAAGTAGAGAAACGTCATGTATGACCAGTAGAGAAACATCATGTATGACCAGTAGAGAAACATCATGTTCCCTCCCTGTGTCTCCTGGGAGACGGCTGGGGAAACGTCATGTATGACCAGTAGAGAAACGTCATGTATGACCAGTAGGGAAACATCATGTATGACCAGTAGAGAAACATCATGTATGACCAGTAGAGAAACATCATGTATGACCAGTAGAGAAACATCATGTATGACCAGTAGAGAAACATCATGTATGACCAGTAGAGAAACATCATGTATGACCAGTAGAGAAACATCATGTATGACCAGTAGAGAAACGTCATGTATGACCAGTAGAGAAACATCATGTATGACCAGTAGAGAAACATCATGTATGACCAGTAGAGAACCAGTAGAGAAACGTCATGTATGACCAGTAGAGAAACATCATGTATGACCAGTAGAGAAACATCATGTATGACCAGTAGAGAAACATCATGTATGACCAGTAGAGAAACATCATGTATGACCAGTAGAGAAACGTCATGTATGACCAGTAGAGACACATCATGTATGACCAGTAGAGAAACATCATGTATGACCAGTAGAGAAACATAATGTATGACCAGTAGAGAAACATCATGTATGACCAGTAGAGAAACATCATGTATGACCAGTAGAGAAACATCATGTATGACCAGTAGAGAAACATCATGTATGACCAGTAGAGAAACATCATGTATGACCAGTAGAGAACCAGTAGGGAAACGTCATGTATGACCAGTAGAGAAACATCATGTATGACCAGTAGAGAAACATCATGTATGACCAGTAGAGAAACGTCATGTATGACCAGTAGAGAAACGTCATGTATGACCAGTAGAGAAACGTCATGTATGACCAGTAGAGAAACGTCATGTATGACCAGTAGAGAAACGTCATGTATGACCAGTAGAGAAACGTCATGTATGACCAGTAGAGAAACGTCATGTATGACCAGTAGAGAAACGTCATGTATGACCAGTAGAGAAACATCATGTATGACCAGTAGAGAAACGTCATGTATGACCAGTAGAGAAACGTCATGTATGACCAGTAGAGAAACGTCATGTATGACCAGTAGAGAAACATCATGTATGACCAGTAGAGAAACATCATGTATGACCAGTAGAGAAACATCATGTATGACCAGTAGAGAAACATCATGTATGACCAGTAGAGAACCAGTAGGGAAACGTCATGTATGACCAGTAGAGAAACATCATGTATGACCAGTAGAGAAACGTCATGTATGACCAGTAGAGAACCAGTAGGGAAACATCATGTATGACCAGTAGAGAACCATCATGTATGACCAGTAGAGAAACATCATGTATGACCAGTAGAGAACCAGTAGGGAAACGTCATGTATGACCAGTAGAGAAACATCATGTATGACCAGTAGAGAAACATCATGTATGACCAGTAGAGAACCAGTAGGGAAACGTCATGTATGACCAGTAGAGAAACATCATGTATGACCAGTAGAGAAACATCATGTATGACCAGTAGAGAACCAGTAGGGAAACGTCATGTATGACCAGTAGAGAAACATCATGTATGACCAGGAATAGCCATCGAACGTTCCTCCAAATCAGACAGACAGCTAAAGGTAATGTCTTCACAATACCTAATGGAACGGGCTTTTAAAAGCTACAATCCTCAGTTGCTATGTTCATTTTTTTAAAACTTATAAACCAATGATATATTCCCATTGGTTCTTACAAAATGACGTCTCATGGAGTTCAGTTTAACTGTCGTACCCCCATCAGAACACAAAACATCAGCTTGTTTTACTCTGTCTGTAAACAACCTACATATAAACAAACATTGTATAGACTCATAACACGGTTAAAACTATCAATTTCATGTCAGGGCTGGTCAGTCCTTGCATCCATAGCTCTGTCTACGAATTTCTCCAGGCCCTTCTCTCAGCTTTTTAACCCAAGACACATTGGCAGAGGGACGCTTTTGTTATTGTTTCTGTTTAAGATGGAAATCACACAAGGGGAAACCGGGCCACGGTTTGTTTTTGTTGACTAACGGAGGACGGGAGCGTTTGGTAAACACATCTGCAGTACGTAACCTGCTGTTCTATCACGCCTGCAGTGATGTCAGAGGGGAGAGAAAGTAGCTTCTTTGTTGCTGTTGTAACATCCCAAACGTACCCGGTAGTTTCACCATTAAGGATTCTACCGTTAAAAACACTTCTGCATGTCAATGCTACTCTCTGGCATGGATTCTTAACTGTCCATAGTATCTCATAGGAGCTTAACAGTTCTTCAGGGTTTACAGTAGGTTAACAGCTATAGACCCACTGGGTGACTACAGACAGCCATAAAACCCAGTCAGAAAAACCCAGCTATAGACCCACTGGGTGACTACAGACAGCCATAAAACCCAGCTATAGACCCACTGGGTGACTAGAGACAGCCATAAAACCCAGTCATAAAACCCAGCTATAGACCCACTGGGTGACTACAGACAGCCATAAAACCCAGCTATAGACCCACTGGGTGACTAGAGACAGTCATAAAACCCAGCTATAGAGACAGCCATAAAACCTAGCTATAGAGACAGCCATAAAACCCAGCTATAGAGACAGCCATAAAACCCAGCTATAGACCCACTGGGTGACTAGAGACAGTCATAAAACCCAGCTATAGAGACAGCCATAAAACCCAGCTATAGAGACAGCCATAAAACCCAGCTATAGAGACAGCCATAAAACCCAGCTATAGAGACAGTCATTAAACCCAGCTATAGTCCCACTGGTGTGAATAGAGACAGTCATAAAACCCAGCTATAGAGACAGTCATAAAACCCAGCTATAGAGACAGTCATAAAACCCAGCTATAGAGACAGTCATAAAACCCAGCTATAAAACCCAGTCATAAAACCCAGCTATAGAGACAGTCATAAAACCCAGCTATAGAGACAGTCATAAAACCCAGCTATAGAGACAGTCATAAAACCCAGCTATAAAACCCAGTCATAAAACCCAGCTATAGAGACAGTCATAAAAACCAGCTATAGAGACAGTCATAAAACCCAGCTATAGAGACAGTCATAAAACCCAGCTATAAAACCCAGTCATAAAACCCAGCTATAGAGACAGTCATAAAAACCAGCTATAGAGACAGTCATAAAACCCAGCTATAGAGACAGTCATAAAACCCAGCTATAGAGACAGTCATAAAACCCAGCTATAGAGACAGTCATAAAACCCAGCTATAAAACCCAGTCATAAAACCCAGCTATAGAGACAGTCATAAAAACCAGCTATAGAGACAGTCATAAAACCCAGCTATAGAGACAGTCATAAAACCCAGCTATAGAGACAGTCATAAAACCCAGCTATAAAACCCAGTCATAAAACCCAGCTATAGAGAGGAGTCATAAAAAACAGCTAGAGACAGTCATAAAACCCAGCTAGAGAGACAGTCATAAAACCCAGCTATAAAACCCAGCCATAGAGACAGCCATAAAACCCAGCTATAGAGACAGTCATAAAACCCAGCTATAGAGACAGTCATAAAACCCAGCTATAGAGAGTCATAAAACCCAGCTATAGAGACAGTCATAAAACCCAGCTATAGACCCACTGGGTAAATAGAGAGTCATAAAACCCAGCTATAGACCCACTGGGGTAAATAGAGAGTCATAAAACCCAGCTATAGACCCACTGGGTAAATAGAGAGTCATAAAACCCAGCTATAGACCCACTGGGTAAATAGAGAGTCATAAAACCCAGCTATAGAGACAGCCATAAAACCCAGCTATAGAGACAGTCATAAAACTCAGCTATAGGGACAACCATAAAACCCAGCTATAGAGACAGCCATAAAACCCAGCATATAGACCCACTGGGTAAATAGAGAGTCATAAAACCCAGCATATAGACCCACTGGGGTAAATAGAGAGTCATAAAACCCAGCTATAGACCCACTGGGTAAATAGAGAGTCATAAAACCCAGCTATAGACCCACTGGGGAGAATTCCAAGCCCATCTCCATACCTTGATCTTAAAGTCCAGTTGAGAGTTGATGGTGTACATCATCTCTGTTCTCTCCATGGTACGGGCTCCTTCGTTACACTGACGCACCACCTAAAACACACAGGTATTAGCACTCACAGACACGTGCAGATACACGCAGGCTCACATACAAAGACCATGGGGGAAACACAGGCTCCTTCCTTGATCTCGTGTTGAGATGGGCCTTTGACCTTTGACTTGGCATCAATTTGGGTTTGACACCAGTTGACCTCTCACCTTGCTGACTGATTGAAGGGCTTTCTTACAGGCCTCATACTGAGATGAGCCTTTAGAAGCCTTCTGACAAATGACCTGAAAAACAGAGAGAGAGGTCAGAGGTCAGAGCAGATCACACACACGCACACAGTGGCTGTGTGCACAGTAGAATATGATGTCATAAAGGCTGTGTACACAGTAGAGTATGATGTCATAAAGGCTGTGTACACAGTAGAGTATGATGTCATAACGGCTGTGTACACAGTAGAGTATGATGTCATAAAGGCTGTGTACACAGTAGAGTATGACGTCATAAAGGCTGTGTACACAGTAGAGTATGATGTCATAAAGGCTGTGTACACAGTAGAGTATGACGTCATAAAGGCTGTGTACACAGTAGAGTATGATGTCATAAAGGCTGTGTACACAGTAGAGTATGATGTCATAACGGCTGTGTACACAGTAGAGTATGATGTCATAAAGGCTGTGTACACAGTAGAGTATGATGTCATAAAGGCTGTGTACACAGTAGAGTATGACGTCATAAAGGCTGTGTACACAGTAGAGTATGATGTCATAAAGGCTGTGTACACAGTAGAGTATGATGTCATAAAGGCTGTGTACACAGTAGAGTATGACGTCATAAAGGCTGTGTACACAGTAGAGTATGATGTCATAAAGGCTGTGTACACAGTAGAGTATGATGTCATAAAGGCTGTGTACACAGTAGAGTATGACGTCATAAAGGCTGTGTACACAGTAGAGTATGATGTCATAAAGGCTGTGTACACAGTAGAGTATGATGTCATAAAGTAGAGTGTGTGTGAGATCAGCTAGTTAACCACTTTGTTATTCCTGGGAGAGGCTTCCAGAACACATCTCTCACTAACGCTGCTTTCATGAACACACACACACACACACGCGCGCACACACACACACACACACACGCGTGCACACACGCGTGCACACACGGACACACACACACACGCGCGCGCACACACACACACGCACAGCGGTTGGAATCATTAAGTGTAACCAAAACTTTCCCAGGGCTCAAAAGCCTCCTACTCCATGGCCTATAGTCCTGCCTTAAACCTCAAGGGAATAACTACAACAGGGAAGGAGAGAGAAGGAGAGAGAAGGAGAGAGATAGAACAGTAAGTGAAAACATTAGTAAAATAATTGGTAAAAACGAGGGACCAATGAATGACAGAATGAACAAGCATTTCTAGGTCAATGGAGTTAGGAGCTGAGCTCTTTGAGCCAGTTAAGACTAAGGCTACAACAGACAAATTCTACAGTAGATTAAGGCTACAGTAGACTAAGGCTACAGTAGAATAAGGCTACAGTAGACTAAGGCTACAGTAGACTAAGGCTACAGTAGACTAAGGCTACATTAGACAAAGGCTACATTAGACAAAGGCTACAGTAGACTAAGGCTACAGTAGACAAAGGCTACAGTAGACTAAGGCTACAGTAGACTAAGGCTACAACAGACAAAGGCTACAGTAGACTAAGGCTACAACAGACAAAGGCTACAGTAGACAAAGGCTACAGTAGACTAAGGCTACATTAGACTAAGGCTACAGTAGACTAAGGCTACAGTAGACTAAGGCTACATTAGACTAAGGCTACAGTAGACTAAGGCTACAGTAGACTAAGGCTACAGTAGACTAAGGCTACAGTAGACTAAGGCTACATTAGACTAAGGCTACATTAGACTAAGGCTACAACATACTAAGGCTACATTAGACTAAGGCTACATTAGACTAAGGCTACAGTAGACTAAGGCTACATTAGACTAAGGCTACGGTCGGTGAAGGCTACAGTAGGTGAAGGCTGCATTAGACTAAGGCTACATTAGACTAAGGCTACAGTAGGTGAAGGCTACATTAGACTAAGGCTACTGTAGGTGAAGGTTACATTAGACTAAGGCTACAGTAGGTGAAGGCTACAGTAGATGTAGGCTACATTAGACTAAGGCTACAGTAGGTGAAGGCTACATTAGACTAAGGCTACAGTAGGTGAAGGCTACATTAGACTAAGGCTACTGTAGGTGAAGGTTACATTAGACTAAGGCTACAGTAGGTGAAGGCTACATTAGACTAAGGCTACAGTAGGTGAAGGCTACATTAGACTAAGGCTACAGTAGGTGAAGGTTACATTAGACTAAGGCTACTGTAGGTGAAGGTTACATTAGACTAAGGCTA